>NW_005360124.1:11530446-11656622 GCF_000412655.1 Myotis brandtii | reverse complement strand
CTTCCTCTGTCACTGAAGCAAGCAAGCCTCATGTTCACTTCAAGCTGCCTGGCTGCTGGCCACCATCTTGGCTGGCAGTTAATTTGCATATCTCCCTGATTAGCCAATGGGAAGGGTAGCGGCCATACAGCTAATTACCATGTTTCTCTTTTATTAGATAGGATACATATACACATACAAAACACCACCACACTTTCTCGTAGAACTCAACCCCTCTACCAACTTTCCTTTAATCCCATTCAGATTGATTCTTTTTTTGTGTGTTGAGTTTTATAAGACATATAAAGCTTTTTCTTGGTCATTCACACTGACTCTTAGTTTAGATCCACTTTTTGATGGAAAAAGAGCGGAGGCAATAGAGTCATTATGTTGTTATATTGTGGATAATTAACATACATGGTTCCACTGAAAAGATTCTCATCAGGAATGCTAAACTCAAGTACTTTGTCCTCTATGTTTCTGTGATTCTTTATTTTCGTCATAGCTCGTGTCCTTCTGGTTAGCTGTATTCATGTCTGTGTTTTAATCTCCATTAAAGAGTCCCTGATAGGGCCATGTCTTGCTCATCCTCTAACAGTTCCATGAATATAATAAGCACTCAATAAATGTTAACTTGGAAAATAGTTCACAGAACCAAAACTTCTATAAATAAAGTCACCAGTATTCTTTGTCTATACAAGATGTTTCCAACTTTCCTTGCTTCCCTCTGACAAAGTTAAAAAGCAGAATCAAGTTTGCACATGCATTCTTATAGAATATTCTAGAAAAGAGACAGGTAAGATGAAATTGACAGAAACAAAATGGACACTTAAAGTCAGCAGGCTTGATATTTGTTTCCTTCTTTCTCACTTGACATTCCAATTATGTCTAAATCATGCTGGAATACAAACCATTGCTATCAATTACTTTCTTTCAGCAGATCTTATAGAGACAAATGATAGGGCTGTGACATCCTTCAGCTTTAGATGGAAATCTCTTGAGCAGCAGAAAACATTAGTGTCCACAGCATAGAACGATATGTCCTAGGGAATACACCTGCGCTTCTAAAATGACTAATCTTCTTTCTCCTGTCTTTGGCCATTTTGGTATATATTTGGAGAGAAACTAACTTGTGTCACATCTCTGCTGGGATATAGTTTTATAATTTGAAGCCATGCAACATATTTTTCCTTTGTAATCTCTACTTTGTATTTCACTTACGCCTTTACCTCAGCTAACCAAAAAATGTTGGGACCCTTATTAAGCTCCCTTTAAACGGGATAATTAGATTTTTATTGGGAATATATTATCTGTCTCCCATTCTCAAGAGCAAGCCATTGCTCATTTTTTCTTCACGCTATGGAATACAAATTCTACTGGCACATAGCGATGTGAATAGTTAAAACTTAATGATCACATCCACTAAAAAGAAAGGATAATTATGCAATATAGTAGAGGTGCTAATTATTGCTATGATGGCAATCATATTACAATATATAAATGTATCAAGTTAACACATTGTATACCTTAAATTTACACAATGTTATATGTCAGATATATTCAATTAAAAAAAAAAGCACTATCAGTCTTTTGGTGTTTGCCCCATGGATGACTCTCCAAAAGTTATGAACAGACTACTTAAAAGCTGCAGTTCTACTTCTTGTCCTGGGGTGTTTAAAAATGATAAATCCAGATGATTATTTTGGGACAAACATAAGTATCTATAATAATAAAAGGGTAATATGCTAATTAGGCCAGACTTCATTCCAGATGTCCTTCCTGACGAAGCCGGGGCCGGAGGGAAGCCATCCTGGGTCCCAGGTGCCTGCCAGCAGCCAGAGGAGGGTCCCGGGTGCCGGAGGGAAGCCCTGGCGGCAGCCGGGGGAAGTAAGGCCTACTCTTGCATGAACTTTCGTGCATTGGGCCTCTAGTAAATAATAAAACCTGGATGAACGAGGGACATAATCTCAAAACACACTCATTCATTCAGATGCCTTTTTCACACTGACATTTTTCACCTGTGCCATACATGCTCACTGACTGATTAATCTCCCTGTAATCTTAGACCTATGACAATTACCAGGCAAAGTTGTATCTACCTTCAGTTTTAGCCACTTGAAGCTTGAAAAGTCTTCCCGACTGGGTATCTTCCTTAGTCAAACAGCATAAAGTGGAATTCTACTATTTAAAAATTTACATTATTGAATGTAATGCTACTTATGTAGCACTAATCTATGTGTGTTCGCAGTGTTTAGTAATTTGTGATTCAGAAATAAAATTTGGTAATATTTCTCAAGCAATGAAACTGGTTATGGATAGTGACTTATGACTCCTTCTAAACTATCCAGGTGGGAAATAGAAAATCCAGTACAACAATAAGGAATAAAAAAAGTTTGATTATTTCTTTCAGGTAGTGTATACCACAGAGCAGAGGTAGGAAAAAAAAAAAGAGACAAAAATAAAAAAAAGAATTTAATTGTAATTGTCTCCTATTTTATCTAAATCCATTTGTGTTTTGATAGATCAGTCATATCTTTTTCTACCTCAAGTAATCTCATTTACAAAAGTTAATTAGTTTTGCCTATCATAATTTGCTTCCAAAGAAATTCCCTTTCAAATTCCTATTCTTGGAAGGTGGTTTCATAACAGGGAATTTAAAGGCACGGTATCAAGGTCACAAAGGTTAAAATGGAGAGATGAAGATTTTATTCACGCCTTTAAGATAATAAAACAATAAGCTACTTAGCTGGATATGCACATTTGTAGTTTGTGGGCCTATATTATTTAACAACCTATAAATTAAAATTTTTAATCATATTTAAATCAGCAAAGTAACTGAAAAGTAAAAATTATGTATGTTTCCTATAGTCAACTTTATATGTACAATCATACCTATTTAAGTCAGTTTGTTTATATAAAGAAATAGTTATGCATTTATATTTATTTATAGTGAACCGTGTACCAAGCTCTGTTGGGCTTTGCTAGAAATCAAAGAAGAAATCCTCCGTGGTGAATGAAGTCTAGGTGGGCTAATTCTTTTTTTAGCGTAAAGAAAGCAGCACACTACTGCAAAATCATGTTCTTTGGAAATAATTTTTTAAATTGGCTGCACATGTGTGGCTAGACAACTTCATTTCAGGCTAAATAAGCATGATTAATTCTGGCAGTTATTCAGATGGCACATGGAAACATTCCAAACACATTTTATCATGATAAATGTATAATAGCTTTCCTGGAGTAGCAAGAACATACTTTAACCATAACACTTTAAAAATATTTCTTTAAAACCTTAACGTTTTAGCTTTAAATAATTCCCAAGATACAAGATTATATCTTAATTCTTTCTCTCCACACTAGTTATGTGCATGACTTCATAGTCTTTGATAATCAGTCATGGTTCATATGTTTGTGTAGATCCCATATAGATTGTGCTCTTGCATATATTGACCATAGAATAATGAGAACTAAAGCTAAACTTTAGTTTTAAAACTAAAACTGACAATTAAGGTTAAAGGGGCATGGGATTTCTGACCCTTAATTTTCAGGTTTGGGTATAATGGTATGGGTCAGTTAAGGAAAAGAATTCACATGGCGGAGGGTTGATCAGCTTGGACACTGGTTTACAACTTGGGTTGATCAGCTTGGAATGCACTGATTTTATCTTTTTGGAATACACAGAATAATAAAAAAAATCAGGAAATTACAATACGAAGAGGCAGCTGAGGGTAACTTAAGTGTTTAAAAGAGAGTACCTCTATATGAGAAACACTAAGGCACATACCAAAAAACACATTCCAGGGAATTTTTATAGTACACCAGAAAGAACCCTGATCTGAGCTCATGAGCTGTGTGACCTTGAGAAGCATTTGATTTCTCTATGTATCTGTCTCCTAGGTTAAATAATACGAAGTCCCGCCTAGCTCTAACGTGTAACAGTTCTCTGTTATTAAAACAGAGTCGGAAGCGGCAACTTACCAAATATTTTAACATTTTCAAGGTACACAACCCAAATTAATGACAAAAATAGACTCTAGGTACAGACTTTCATTGTGTATAGGCCAAGAAAACCTGAAATGCCAAGATGAACACCTTGCTTCTTCATTAGTTTCCGAAAAGAAACATGAACCATGAACCCAACCTTGTACCTTTTTTATAGAAATACAACAAAATAATTGCAAGCACTAGGAAGCAAAAAAATAAGCCCAAAATAAAAACTGCATCAATTCTTTAGTTATTTCAGAAAAAGGAACAAATTGTTAAATTTAAATCAATGAGAACTATGGCTAAAGCAAAGCACAGTTGAGGATCTTGAACTCTTGTTGGTAATAGATATGGAGGCATTTGGGCAAATGTTTTGGTTTTTTTTTCTCTCTTTTATTCCCTTAGTTATAAAGTGGGCCAATATTTACTATAAAGAAGAAAAGTAATTTAATTAAATTTGCTAGTAAGCAAACTTCAATTTTGTGCTTATAAAAATTAGCTTTTAGAAAAAGTATCAAAAGCTTTAACAGGGCTTAAAATAACTACCAGTATTTGCAGTGTTGAGCTAGAGGCCCCATGCTTTCCATTATTCCTCCTCTCATATATTTTGGTTCATGCACCTGCCAGTGAGGGTGCCGATTTAATGGCTCACCTGGAGTGCTGGGCTGCTGGCTGAGACAAGGAAAGAATGGGGAGAGAAAAGACGGTATTGGGCTGCCATGCTGCATCTCTTACTTTAAGGCAGACTGGGTGACAGAGAGGTGGAGGGGAAAGTGTCCTGAAGTAGGCAAGCTCACCTGTCACTTTTATTATTGTAATTACAAGCTTGTCTACTTTCTAGTTTTACTGTGAGCACTTAAAAAATATATGTACACACACACACACACACACACATATAATTGATTTCAGAGAGGGAGAGAGATAGAAACATCAATGATGAGAGAGAATCATTGACCGGCTGCCTCCTGCCCGACCCACATTGGGGATTGAGCCCACAACCCAGGCATGTGCCCTGACCAGGAATCGAACCATGACCTCCTTGTTTCATAGGTCGATGCTCAAACACTGAGCACTCTGGCCAGACTACTGTAAGCTCTTTGAGGGTAGAAATAGTATGTTATTCTTTTCTACATTTCAGTGCATGGCACAGAGTAAACACTTACAGTAGAATTATAAAAGGTATGAATAAAAGACCCCCATCTTCTCTGGGGTTCCTTTCTCTTCTGGTTTCATGTGTTAGGAGAATTGATCAGGTTAGGAAGTTCCTTATTTAAAACCTCAATATCTCCCTTGAGTTTTCCCCCTTCAATTCATTCACATCCTGAAAATAAATTATTTTCATCTAATAATCTGTGAGTGCCTGGACCCCACAATTCACCGAATGGAACCTCAGGGGGAGAAGAGGGCTATGAAGGGAAGTCCTCCTTGAGGCTGGGACTGAAAGCAGCTGGGGGGCGCGCGCTGACAGATGAAGGAAAGGTGTTTATACAGGGCCAGAGTGGTTACCTTTATGGAGATTCCCTTTTCCAAGCCAGTTTAGAGGGATTTGACAGCACAGGCTGCCAATTGTTTTTGTAAACATTTAGCATTTGTAAACCAGCTTAGTGATGCTGGTGTTGGTGGCCAAGCCTGGAAGAGGCACATCCCAGTTTCTCCCAAGTTACCAGCCTGCACTAAATGGTCCAGATTAGCTGTGCTAATGAAGAAAAGAGAAAGGCCCCAAGGCCCCTTCTTCCCCTCATCCTCTTTATCATCAATGTGGTCTAGCACAGCTTTTACAGAATATTCCGCTTCATAGGACATTTAGAGTACGTTCCCTGGCTCTTTCCCACCAGCCTCCCATGTCTTAATCAACTAACCCCTCTCTTCCAAGCTTAGAACACAAGCTTTGCACTCATAGGTCCCCTATGGAGCCTGGTAAATTACCTACCCGCCTTCTTCTGAATATTTATGTCCAAACGCCAGGATGTCGGATGCCCGTCCACTCCCATCGCAGACAACCACCGGCACAGGAGGGGTGTCTCGAAGGTACTCCAAGACAATTGAGATCACATTGGGTCCTCCTTCCACAATGAGCGCCACTACTGGAACGCCTTGACCGATTCCTGCATTAAAAAAGGAAAAGAAAAGGAAAAAAGAGAAAAGAACACAAAGCCAGCAAACCAAAGAAACAAAAAAGAGAAACAAAAAGCACAAACTAAAATTACTGAGCACAGGGGGAGGTAACAACATACTAGTATAAGGGGATAAAAAATACTGAGGGTAAATTTACAGAAAGTCCTTTAGCAGAATGTTCCCACCAGAAAGTCTATTTGATTTTGCCCTTTCCCAACAATTACCAGATGCTGGGGTCAGTTAAGACACCGATGACCATACTTGATAGGCGAGGGCATAGTGAGAAGAGGAGAGAAAGGAATAGATCAGTAGATGAAGCATTAGACTAGCAGCCAAAGATTGGAAGATAAAGGAGATCTTAAGCAAGTCTTGTATGTATTCAATGGTTCAGTTTGTTATATGAAAAATGGGAAGTTAAAATGCCACCTTCTGGAAGTTATCACAGTGGTAATGCCTAAATGATTCTTTTTATTAAACACTATGAAAATCAGTTGATGGCATATTTTAACTTGTTGAATCAACCACTGGGTAAGTAATGGGCTTACTTCTGACCATAAATGATCAGTTTGATAATTGATTCTAAACAGCATAATAGTCATAACAGGTACCAGGGGACATGGCATCTACCATCTGCCACTATTGCATCCTTCACTACTGAGCAAGGTGCCAGGCACATGATGGTTGGTCAGTAAACATTTGCGGAATTCAGTGGTTTCACAGATCTTCCTTAAAGGATTTAAACTATGCATGCTGTGCCAAAATACATTGCTATTTTCAAGTAAAAATTGCCTTAACATCAGACTTACATATGGTCCAACCTAACATATTAAAGACAAATATTAAAAACAAATGTCCATAAAAGGCATAAGAAATAAAATTCATTTTAAGTGTCATGTCAAGCATTATCTTTATTCACTGAATAACGTCCTTTTATTCAATTTGGTATCACTGTATTTTCTCATTCAACCTTCTCAGAATAGTTAGGTCATTGAGCAGTAGCATGATAATAAGATGGTTTTGTAGGTACACAAAGCAGTTATCTTAAAAGAAAACTAATCAAGATTCTGTACCACTTCTATAAATAGGAATTAAAATAAGCTTTTAGTCATCTCAGTTCTCCCTCTTCCCCCCTTTGATATGGTTTTATCTTATATCAAGAAACTGCTTCCCTGTGAGAAATAATGGTTTGGGGTTTGGTTTCTCGCTCCATTAATAAGATATTTTACTTGACTTGTGTGTGACCTGCTTTACTTCTAAATCAGTTTTTCATCTTGTGCTTGATTTTCATCTTAGAGGAGTGGTTTGAAATGCCAGTTATACACAAATGGGTGCTGTTTTAAATCAAGTGTAACCGCCCCCTCCCCGAAAATTGTTGCTCAAGGCAAGATGCCAAGATTTCTTTTTGTTCCCCAGAGGGAATTGGGAGAGAGGGAGAGAGAGGGATGACTCATGGTCCCATCAGAGTTTTCTGTGTGTGGAGAAGTTTTGAGAGTTACTCCTTCAAATCCAAGGAGAAGGACGTGAAAGGTCATGCTGCTCCCCTTTGATCCAGAAGCCCTTCATGACTCCCTCACAAGGTTGCTTGGAAGCTCTGTTTGGGTGTCTGTGATGAAGACCCTGCCCCCATTGCTGCTGACTATGAGGACTAAGTACATTCCTCTTGAAAGGCACTTGGGACATTAACCTCTTAGCCTATTTTTTAGAGACTAGGATCTTTAAATACCTTCATGAATCTGATAACAGCTAGTGATTCATTCTCCAGAAAAATAATTGCACATAAGGACAATCACAAAAAGTATTTGTATGCAATTTCAAGGCTTTCATGGATCTTTGACGCCTATTCATGAACAACTTGCTAATGGACTCTTCCATAACCCCACCCTAAATTAAACACATTGACATATCTGCAAAGAACATGGGCTTGTGTTCTTTTATGAAGCTCACTGAAGCCTGTCAGACAAGTTCTGGGATGGATTTTCAAACAAAACTCTATGCCCAGGGAAACTATATCATGTTATGGCTGCCCATTTGCATTGATTGACTTTACTTTCCAGGATGAAGTACAATCTATAGGTTTCTTTCCTCCCTCCCTTCATTTCTCTTCCTTGATTTTGTTTCTTCTGTTCACACTTTCTTTTCTACATTACATTTTAGATATAGAGTATTAAAAGAAATTAACTAAAGAAATTCACAAATTTACAAAATAATATCTGTAGTATATGACTTCATTAGTAAAGAAAAAGCTTTTTAAAATATCAAGAAAATATATATATATATATGATTTCAGAGAGGAAGGGAGAGGGAGAGAGAGATAGAAACATCAATGATGAGAGAGAATCATTGACTGGCTGCCTCCTGCATGCCCCACACTAGAGACAGAGCCTTCAACCTGGGCATATGCCTTGACTGGGAATCAAACTGTGACCTCCTGGGGATCAATCCTGCAATCTGGGCATGTGCCCTTGAGCAAAATCAGTTAGGGCAAGAATGGCATATTTTTTTTAGTGTTGACATAAAGAAAACATTCTGGGAATCTACCGCAGATACAGCTGGATGCCTAGGGCCATGACCATTTTTTTTCTTTAAAATATGTTTTTTAGAGAGGAAAGGAGAGGGATAGAGATATGGAAACACTGATGAAAGAGAAACATTGATTGGTTGCCTCCTGCATGCCCCCTACTGGGGATTGAGCCTGCAACCCTGGCATGTGCCCTGACGGGAGTCAAACTGGTGACCTCTTGGTTCATGGGTCGATGCTCAACCACTGAGCCACACCAGCTGGGCTACCATTTTCTTTATGATCAAAAAAATTTCCATATAAATGTCTTTGAGGATCCTCACAAATGTATACTTTAATCAGCTCAACCCACTGACCATTCACAAAAGTAGTTGTATAGACTTACAGCTTTAAAAAATATAATCTCTATTATTTAGGGGGAAAACGTTTTATTTTATCTAGACCTCTCAGGGAAATTTTTGTGAACACTTGTTCTTTTAGTTTTGAGGAAAAGTAGGTTAGTTCTTTAGTTGATTGCAATAATTTTTCATTATAACCAAAGACTTGCAGTAGTTCTCAGAAGTTTAATTTTAGATCAATGTAGATTTGTTTAAGCTGGAAGAGGTAAGATTCTCTCCACACTTCAGCTTTTGCAATTTTGGAACTGAAAGCATTGTAGCCTATAAGACTGTGAGCATGAGCCATGGATTTAATAGCTATATTCTACAAGATTCCAGGTTGACCAGATTGACCAAATAATAAATCAAACCCCAATCAATTGTGTTTCGCAGACTTTGGTCACATTTTGTTATGACTGCTATGCAATTCAACCTGGGCTCCCAATAAGCAAAATGTGTCAAAACTGTCGTAAAGATTGGGTGTTGTGAGGAAGAATGTCTTAAAATTCCATATGGCCTTTTTCTCTCTATTTCTCTCTCTCTCTGCTGACATGAGACTGTAATCTATGATAAGTTCAGGCACTTGTGAAAACATTTGGTGTGTTGTAGTGAAATGCTTAGATAACTGAGAATTTTGATCAAACTAAATTAACACTTTTGTTTTACGTCAACATCACCATATGTGATCTAAAATGCCTATGAGCCTAAGGAATAATTGATTTTCTGTTGGGAAATGGTTCAGATTTACACAGAGATAGAATGTAGCAGGATGGTCTTTAACCACAAATCCTGTGATTATTGCAGTATAGGTCATTTAGAAAGGAGAGTTCGAGTTTTATGTGAGAGGTGACTTCCTGAAGATCTTGAGCAATTCAAGACTGAGTCTGCCAGTGGTGGGTGGACATTTCTGTCTAACAGCTAAAGCCTTGTAGCAATAACACAAATACAGTTAACTCACGGGCCTTGCCAGCTCTAGAATTAAGTGATTCTTGATTTAGAAGTTTGTATGGAGAATTCATATGCTTTGAAATTATGCATATAGTGAAACTTTAGCAATATTTTATGTTGCAGAATTTAAAATTAGCATAGTTAAGTTTTGCATAAAATTCAAAAGCATCGAACATGCATCCTTCATCCAACTTCTCACTTGAATGGCCTGGTCTTTGAATTAATGGTTGATTCAACCAACAGGTCACATCTCTTGTATTTGGATTACATAACGGGGCCATTAAAAACTCAGCAACTACCTAAGATCATGCATTTTTCAAATACAGACTTGGGGGACATTAGCAAATACTGTCGCGATGGGAAGAGTAGCAGTCAAGCTATTTGTCTCATTTTAATGGGCACGCATTTACTGCCTACTTGAAAAGCAATGGCCCAAGTTTGCACAATACCACAGCTTTTCACAATTAGTTTCAGATTTAGATTCTTGATGTCCTTAATTTTAGTGCCTCTCTTCTGTGGTCTGAATTGTGGGATGGATTTATAAAAACTACATAAAGCTGGTAATTAGTTGTGTTTAACTGACAACATTAAAAACTATTCTTGTTTATTCAGTTTAAGATGCTTCTTACAATTAGGAATATTCCCATTGCATGAATATTCAGGCACAACTGTAGAATATTATTGTTCAGGAAGAGAATAGTTTAATATACTATATTTTGCAAAAGAAAACATTATTAGAAATCTTTGAGCTTCTAAGGAGCAGAGTAAGTCCAAGAAAATATTTAGGCATGACAAGAAAAAAAATGCATCTAATTTTCACTAGAATATCTCTTCAGTCTTCTATGGAAACAGATGTTTGAGATATTGCCTTCATGTTTTGGAGGTAGGGTACAATATCTATTTAAGATAACAGGACCATAACTGGAATGTGTCTGGCTTTACTTGGAAATGGGTAACAAACCAAAATATCTTTTAGCAAATCCTGATGATGTCCTCAATTAGTGAGTGCCAAACCCAGTGCAAGGCAATCGTGTGTGTCATTATTACTACACTTTTTTTGCCATGATAATTCTGCACCTAAATTGATGCTTAGGAAAGTATTTGGAAATATAAAGTAATGCACACAGTATTAAGCAAAGTGAAAACACAAGATGCTATACATTTAGATACTTACGGTTCTCTAGTGGGGAAGACATGCCTTGAAAGATGACTAGGGTCTTTCCCTGAGGTTGGGATTTCACAAGGCATAAAATTTCAACCCACTTTAGGACTTCACAAAATTAATAACCCATTTCCAAGTAAAGTGTTATTTGGAACCATGCACATCCTAATAGTACAAAAATACATCTTGACATAGTTTGATATCCTCAAAATGTCTTGTCTTGTCATCACCAATTTCTATGGCAACCCCCTTATTGGTATTTAACTAATGGAACCTCTTCAAATACAACCTTCCAGTATTGAAAGCTAATACAAATATTTCAGGATAAGCAAGCATGTGTATTTTATCTTGGCAATAAAAACCTCAGCATCTGCCTGGAGATATGAGGTTGTTAAGACATGGAAAACACAGAGTTTAGATTAATGGGGATGTCTCTCTGAGACAGTGATAACCGATTAAAAATAATCGTGTATAGCATTTCTTATCCTGGGAACTAAGAATATAAAATCCATTGAATTAATATGGCCAACCCCATTTTTTTCTGTTTGTTTTGACTGTTGTTGAAGTAATCTATTTTGTGAATTATCAGTGCTGCAGGCATTTCCATAGAAATCCTGTACTAGCTCCCACCAGCAAGCTTTCATTTGGGGCATTGTCTTCTTGCTTTACTTTTCTGTCTGGAAATCAGAGGCCAAAGGACAGAACTGGGGAAATGGATTGAATGGGGAATATCATAAACCAGACAAGGAGGTCACTGTGGCATGTGGACTGGGAACAGCCATCCATGTTTCCCCTACCCACACTCCCCTGTCAGATAATTGAAGGTCCAAAGCACAGAAGGGCAGTCTTACTTGGCTTCTTTCAATGCTGATTTGATTCCAGACCTGCAGTGTGGGTCAGATTTGCTTCCCTGGAATTGAAGCGGAGACCCTGGGCCTGAGGTGAGTGACTGGGAGAGATGGATGGGCCTTCATTTGGGAGCATACATTGATGGTCAGGTTGGAAGCCTGGTTGGTCATGGAAAGCTGCTCTGCTTCTCTCACTTCAAGGGTGGAGTTAGCCGTGAACTTTACCCTAAAAACAGCAGGAGGGGTTTTGATCCCCTCTTTGGAGAGCTCTATACCCAAGGGAGGAGAGAGCAATCACTCCTTTTTGATTGTCCTTAGTTCCTGGAGAGCAGCACATCTTCTACTTGCAAATGAGGCTGGGACATCTGCCTGCTCTCTCTCTGGCATTGTGGGCCCCATACTGGGGGTTTGCCATGGTTTCAGTGGGCTTTCCTGCAAGCACTTTTTCACACAACACCACTCCCATTTCTACCCTATACTCTGAAAGCTCTGACCGCTCTCACTCACCCCCTTTGATTGAGATTGTGGGCTACGTGTCTGGAACTGGGCTGGATCTGTCCTGTCCTTGTTCTCAGATTCTGATTCTCAGTCTTCTGATTAACCCCTACCTTCACTTGTTTGCTGGCTTCCTGGTGACTCCCACTTTCCCTCTCAGCGTGGGCCACTTGGCTATTTTACCTCCTGCTACTGTAAACTTTGACAGCACGACTAGACTTCACAAAATTAATAATGTATTATTTGGAACCATGCACATCCTAGTAGTGCAGAAATACATCTTGCTATAGTTTGATATGCCCAAAAATATATCTAACAAACAGAGTTGGTACATAGTTCACAGGGTTGTTCTGAGTAATAAAGAAGTTATTATTTATAAAGAGCAATTAGAACAGATTCTGGCACTTAATAAAAACAATATGGTTAAACAAATGCAAATATATTCTTCTTTACATTTATTACGCTTATATAATGTTTCTACTTTAAATGTGTAACTTTCCCATGAAGATGAAAGCAAAATAAATGTATTTTATGTGTTTAAACCAAAAGGATACTCTGAAAAAGAAATAATTTGAAACATGCTCTTCCAAAGTTTAAATAGTCTCTCACACAGACCAATAATATGCTTAGGAGGCCCAATTCCTTTCTCCTGTCTCTAAAAGGCTAAAACTTTCTGTTTGGGGGTAGGTGATTTTTTGTATCACTCCCCAGATGCCTTCTACAGGGGCTTCTCCTCAGTGCTTCAATCAGCTTGTTACGCCTTTTGAGTTCTGTGGGTTGGACAAACATATAAATGCCAAATAACAAAACCAGTAAACCACAAACCACCTCCAAGTACATTATATGCTAATAAACTAACTTAGCTTTTGACTCAGTCAATGGGAAACAATTATTCCCTTGTGGCTAGAGACTCTGATTGAAATATTCTGCTATTAATGTCCATGTATAACCAGGACATCTAAACAGCATTCCACATGAATCATTTCAATAGAAAGCCAACAGCCAATCCCATGGGTTTTAAGGCAAGTATTAGTTTCATAAAAGGAAAGCCAGCATTATTTTATTTTGGGTCATTGTTTGCAGGCTTGATGTTTTAATGTAATTGATCTAAGTCTACAAGAAAATTCACCCAAACAAAGCTATAGTCCTCTTAGTCTCTGCTCTGTTCAAAACCCACATCAAAAGGCATTCCTTGCCTTCTCAAGTGTAAAGTAATCAGAGTGTTTCTAATTCATTTTACTTTTTAATACTTTGCCCACACTCCCCCATAATTGTGCCAGGATCTAGGTCCATAGCCTGTACAAGTTCCTTTGGCTTCTTGACAGAAATTAGTAAGCAACAGAGCAGCCAAGGGAATTATGGATGGAAAAAAACATTCAAAGACTTAGCCTACTGTGCAGAGCAGAGCTGGGTAAGAGAGGCAGACAGCAAGAAAGAGGGAAATGTTGCTAGTGGTATTTGTATTAATTTACCTTTCCAAAATTATTTTTAAAAATCTCTTTGCATCAGTTAAGGGAGGCTGCAATTTCTTTTCTCAGCCCCAAATGCAAAAGGTTCTGTTTTCTCTTTGAGGAATGTTCTTTTTTATTTACTTTCTGTGACGAACTGATACTCATCCTTCAATTCCCAGATTCAAAGACAAGCCTTCCTCAGGTTCCTCCCTGTGACCACCTCCCACTGCTAGGCAGAATTAGCCATTCTCATTTATATATTTTTATAGCATTTGCTTTTTTAAAAAGCACATGCCAATATATACCTTACATAGGTCTTGAAGTGTCATCTCATTAATTACATGTTTGGACATGTCTTTTCTCTGGTAAGTTTATCTTTACATTCCCAGCATATCCAGTGCTCTATGTGTAGTAGTTTATCACTAAAATTTGGGGTACAGCAAGGAAGGCAGGATACTAAATTACCATCAAGTATATCCTGATTTTTTCATAGGTTAGATGACATTATAGGTATTTCCACAGAAATTTTAAACGTTTTTATGACATAAGCAATGTTCTCTTAATCAGCTGACCTGAGATCCAGGGCACTCAGATCTGATTTAAATTTTTATGAAATCAGGAATTATGCCAAATATCCAGTGTCTATGCCCATTGATTTTCCCGTGGATGACTGAGATTGCTTAACTATTTTTTCACAACAATTATCGCATCACTATTGATTATTATCCATAAACACAGTCTTCTCTGTAATCACAATCATTAGTGGGCTCCTATTGCTTATAGATAAAAGCCCAATCCTTTCATATGACAGACAAGACTCCCATATTCTGGACCCAACCTTCATTTGCAGCCTTATCCCCCTCCAGAACCCTTCATTTACTCTGATTCTGGCCTCATCAGATTATTTTCACAGTCCTCCATCTAGGATTATTTAACTTCCCAGTAGCCATCCTAATGTTTAGAGAGGAGTCTCTCTCCTACTCCTGATTTCATGGGGAAGGATTTTCCCTAAGCACATCCTTGGGCTTTCTATGCTCATTTACTCACTTGGCTCTGAGAATAAGTAGGCTTGCTTACTTAGCCTCACTTCTCTCCCTTTTGGCATCTGCCTGCCTGTAGGAAGTCTGAGATCACTGGCTCCTCCAGGGGCTCTGCCCCAGAAGGTGTGTGGTGGGCTGGGGGTGGGAGGCAAAGGCTCACTGTGAGAATCTACCTAATTCAGGGGAGTCACTAACCTTAAGACTTAAAACCATGTGTGCTAGCTTGTCCCCCAACTAAAACTGGTATTTTGAATCCCATCAAGTACCTCTTTTATTTCTCAGATTGTTCAGAACTTGGATAAGGAAGAGAGCTGCTATTTATTGTGGGCCCTCAGAGATCCCAACTCAATCTTCCAAGTCCAGTTCAGAGGTTACTAATTCCTGAGGCCCTTCCTCACTCTCTCAGGCAGTATTAGTTATTCATTCTTGTGTAGTCCCACTGTTGTTGTGGTTGTTTACATATCTTTTGGCAGTTATTTTATTCTGTCTTGTTTTAAAGAAAGTTTCATCCACTAAATTATAAACCCCTTGGGACAGAAACCCCCACCCCTCTTAGTCAATATTCTGGTTTTCATAGAGCTTCACTTAGAAGGTAGTTCAAATAAATACTTGTGAAATAAAATTAAAATTTACAATGCCCAGGGTCTATACCTTGGGACTAACACAGCTGAAGAGATAGGAATAAATCAGTGCTTATAAAGGGACTGAGTGTCATATCTCAATACTATTGATGTAGCTACTGAAAGTGGAGATGACAGCCATTTAAGTGGCCCCATAGTGTCCTTTCACAGGTCTTAATTACTGGGCCTCACCAGTGGTCAGGGACCTAGAGAAGAACATGCTGAGTGACCCAGGTAGATGCTCACATTTCACTTGTCCATCTTGATTAAATCTGGAAGAGTCCAAATTCTTAGGGACTCGAAGAGGCCATTTCAGTTCAGCTGTCTTGTACTTTAAATTGAAGCCTTGCTGTTTCTCAGAATTGGACCCAGCTGGAGTCCCCTTTCCTGGCCATTGGGGAGAAAGATGTAAGCAAAGGTTTCCCTTCTTCCCCTTGCAGGAAGGAGGTCCATGAAAATGATCACTTCCTCTAGTTGAAATGAATAGGGAACTACATGACGGAAGTGGAAACCTAAATTCTGTTTCCTCTGAGGTGATTGATATGTTTTAGCAGCTAAGATGCTGTAGTAGGCTAGGAGTGACCTGCATTCATCACCAAAGTTTTAAAAATAGCTGACTGCCATTATCATATATGAGACAAAGGAAGGGTACTGATGATTTGGGATCTAGTAATGGTATTCAGTACAATTTCTGAGCAACCGTTGGAAAAAGTGATACATTTTTATTTGATTATCTGGGCATCTTTTCCAGAAGATAGCACAAATCCAATCTGATCGAGTCTTTACTGTGACTAAATCCTTAGTGAGAAATATAGGCGACAATGTCATGGGGAATCTTCTTTCCTCTGGTTGCAAGTTTCCATGTGGAGGGAGTTCCATTGGTGTGACACATCTAGTCTCTTACGGTTCCCCTACTCTCCACAAGTAGAACTGAGTAACCTGATCAGTGTGAGTAATACCTGTGTTTCTCAATTGGATGTAACTAATCTACTAAAATTCTCCACTGAGGAGGATTTAGCTTCTTTCTTTCTTTCCCCATGTCCTCGTGCCAGTCAGTGACATTAGTAAAAGTATCTGTTGTAGACCCAAACTTTTCCTCTGGTTGACCGTTTGGAGTTGGAGGTGAGCAGGTGAACCCATTTGGCCCTCATACTAAGACATCATCTCTAATAACTTCAACCTTAAGATATTTTGATCTTCATCTGCCTGGCTTCTGTGTCCTCTCAGTCATTTGAAACTTGCCCCATCCAAGAGTGAAGTACAACTTTTTGGGCTTCCTCAAGCTTCAACAACCATGAATTGCAATACTGTCATTTCTGTTTCTGGCTTCATTTTGCAGCAGCATCTAACAAACTTGAGCCTCCTATTCAAGTTTGTGAACAGGAATTTATTTTTTAGGTGCAAATATGGCCTTCTCTGAAAGATAAGTATTTTCTTGATGTCATAGCTCCTAAAGAAATGACAATTTTATTATGTAAAAAAGATAATTACAAATGGAGCCAAAGCAAGGTTGTTTATGAATTTCAGGGTTGCAGTGAATGACTGTATGTAGTGAAGTCCACTGGCCAATTGGCTAACGGCAGTTTCTCTATTCCTTAGGAGAAGCAGCCCTGAGCACTTACTAGGTACTGGGCACTCAGCCGGGCAGGTTGCACATGCTTACTCAATCTGCTCAACCACCCTGTGATAGAGATATCATTATCCCCATTTTACTGTTAAATAAACTGAGGCATAGCGAGTAAGTTGCATGTCGGAACTAGGTTTCAAAGAGAGACCTGTTGGGAAATGCAGAGTCCACACTCTGCACTCTACTGGGTTGTCTCTCACTAGGGTGACCATATGATTTATCATACAAATGCCAGGACACTTGCAAGTGAACAGGTCATCATTAATTGCTACTTTGGATGACAGGTATAAACTGGAACTGAACAAACCAGTACATATGGTCACTATCTCTCTCATGTCTTAGGGTCTCAAACTCATTTCTGGAAAATTTAAAAATAAATGCTGTCCTCAGATATTTAGCAAGGGGCCTGAGTTTGTTCACTGTTCTTTGTTGCATCTCCTCCTGATTAAAAAGGCCAAGACTCACAGATGCCCTTCCCAGATTCCTGGCACCAGGTTTCCAGCTCCATCTAAAGCACAGCTGTTCATTATTAGACATATTCCTCTGAAACACAGAGAGATGAAGCTCCAGGGAAGGATTAGATCATTAAGCGAAGGAAAATAGCAGGAACAATACAGCAGCACCTGCATAAATCCTGGGGGGGAAAGACCGATTTAAAGTTTCTCACATGTTCTAACATATCCATGATGGTGCTAGAAACAAATCTCTTCTACTTTTCTCTCATAAATAAATGCCTCATTACATTCTATCACTTAAGCATATCAAAACGCATGATGAGGAATCAGGAGACAGTCATGGCCCAGGGGCAGGCAGTGGGTGCACTGGGCCCTTAGTCACTGGGGGTGTTTAAACTCCTTAACCTGCTTTGTCATGTTTGTGTGAAACAGCCATTTGGCTATTTTCCTACTGCTGCCACCAAGAATCATTTGACTATAATAAGTGCTAATGCCATCATTCTAAAAAGTGGGCTATCCTAACGTGCTATAGAAGAAAGTGGCACTCTAAGGACTGCTCTGAAAAGCCCCATCCAGATATATTGCAAATTATCACAACAAGGGGTGTGAAGGAATGCCCATTTCAAGTTCTCAGCTCTTCTGATCAGTGTCTGCTCCAGCGCAGTGGCCCTCAAATTCAGCAAGTATCAGAGTTACCTGGAGGAACAGTTAAAACACAAACTGCTGGGCTCCATCTCTAGAGCTTCTGTGGGATTTGAGAATGTGTATTTCTGACAAGTTCCCAAGTGATGTTATTGCTCTGGTCCATGGACCACACTTTGGGGACCACTGCCCTGGCATAAAGCCACAGGGAGAACAGACTCCCCCCTGTGCAAAGAAGTGAAATCCAACATGTGCCCCCTCAAGTAAAGTGAGATGAAAGCCCGTGGAGCAGGACTAAAACACCCATGGACCACACTTTGGGGACCACTGCCCTGGCATAAAGCCGCAGGGAGAACAGACTCCCCCTGTGCAAAGAAGTGAAATCCAAGATGTGCCCCCTCAGGTAAAGTAAGATGAAAGCCCGTGGAGCAGGACTAAAACACCCACGTTATGTTTCCAATAGTCTATTCCCAAGTCTACACCAGGAGTGAGCAAACTTTTTCTGCAAAAGACCAGATAGTAAATATTTTCAGACTTGCAGGCCAAATGGTCTCTATTGCAACCATCTCTATGCTCAACTCTGTCACTGTAGCTCAGAAGCAGCATAGATGGTACATGAATGAGCATGGACATGGCTGTGTGCCAATAAAGCTTTATTTACAAAGACAGATGGCTCACTGGATTTGGCCCGCGAGCCATAGTTTGCCAACCTTTGGGTCTAACTAATGTGATAAAAATGATTCCCATAAGGCAACACCTGTTAGTTTGCCAAGCCCGAGCATGCCTATGATCAAGTTGGAAACCTGACTGTGTATACCAAGCGTTGACACCTGTTCTACTTGTATGTGATTGACGCAATGTGTCCTTATCAGAACATACGCACTCTTCTTGCAATTCAGCCCCTAGAACCAACTACTTAAAAAGGACTCTCTTAACCACTTCATCCCATTTAATACATTCTCTACTTGCTACTATGCCTAAAAGTAAAGAATATCTTTTCTGTGTAGCAAGATCATTTTTGGAGTTATTAATTACTTTATATTTTGTTTTCCAGTGCTCTTTCTATCTCCTCATTTCAAAAAGGGCGCACCGGGCTGTCTTTTCTCCTGGGAGGCTTGCACTGCTGACCTGAAGAGTAGCTTCCTCAATAACTTTTGTTAAAAACCTAAGCCACTGATGTCTGGAAGGGGAAGAAGAGAAAGGCAAGTATGTTGATGGGAGAAAGGGAGAAAATTACCCAACCCTGGAACTGGGAGAAGGGACTAACAACATCTCTAATGGTCAGTTCCTAGGTCTCTTATTTGACCTGCCAGCAGCATTTGGCCATTTCTTTCTCTCCTTCTTGCTCATTCCATATGGCCCCACAGGCCTCCTGAGGTTCTTCAAACACATTGCCCATGTTTCCACCTCAGCACCTTTAACTGCTGTCCCCTCATCTAGAAATGGTCTAGATATGTTCTTCCCAAATTACCCCATAGCTTGCTCTCTCACTGCCTCCAAGTCTTTCCTCAGACATCCCCTTTTCAGAAGTGAGGCCTTCCCACCACTCCCTTTCAATTGCAACTCCTTCCCCGCACTGCCTTCTCTGCAATACCTCTCTCCCTGGCACTTATCACTCCTGAATACACTATATATTTTGTTTATTTTCCGTCTTCTCTACCCAAATGTAGCTCCATAAGGATGTGATTAACAAAGGCACCTGGTCTGAGGGGGACTGCTATGAAGTGCACCTTGGGGTGCCAGACCTGAGGCTGCTGCACCCTGAGCACTGGTGACACCAGCTGTAGAAAAATCCCACTGGCTTTACTCGGGGAGGGAGCACCAGGGCTCTCTGCCCCAGCGGCCAAGCAGGCTTGGCAGTCACTGTATCAGCGGTAACCTTGGCTGAGGGAAGTTAAGAGGCCCTTTCCCAATTTTCCAGAAATACTGTAAACATGAGAGGGGCAGAGTTAGAGAGAGGGAGGAGTCTGAATGTGGGGGGAGAGAGAGGAAGGGGGAGAAAGAGAGGAGTGAGAGAAAAGGAAGAGAGAAGGTGGGAGGTAGGGTGAGGAGGAGAAGAGGGAGAGAGACCAGGAGGGTGGAGAGAGAGAGATATCTAATAAAGATTAAGATTGAATTTACCAAAACTAGATAAAAGGAGGCTTAGACTTGGGTTTATGTGAATTAAGGAAAGAATTTACTATGTGGCATTTCCTAAATACTGAAATTTATGAATTTCAGTATAATAATGAAATAATAACAATAATGTATAATAACAATAATGTATACTCACTACAATGATTCTTATTCCTTGAATAATAAAACCAAATAAATTAAGAGAATGAAACAAATCCTGCTCCATGCATGCCAAGAAAGCAGGACCTACAAGTGCATATACCGGGGCAGTGAGTTTTTGATTCCCTCCCACACTCCAGAGGCAGGAACACACATTTAATTGCTGCTTCCTTGGGGATCTCCCCCAGATTTCACAGGAAGTTGTGATGTGCACCCAAGTCAGTGCTCACTGCCTGTGGATGGAAGACATGCTGCTAATGAGGAGGGTTCAGCTCAGATCTGTGTGATACTAGAAAAGCTGACTCCTCAATCCTCACCCCTCGTTTAGCAAAGGTGGACCTGTTTTTCCCTCCCCTGCCTCATTCCAGCAGGAACTGTCCACAGAACCCCGCGTGGACACAGAGACGCCAAGGCTCATTAGCCACCAAGAACCGTTGACTCTTTGGCCTGAGATTTGGGACATCGGTGTTAGCCTGCGGGGTGGTGGCAGGTGGAACTCCACGCAGCTTTTGAAATCTGGCCTTGCAGAACAGGGACTGCCTGCTCAGTGAGGGGAATAGCTGCTTATTCATTTCACAAATGAATGCCAAAAAAGAAAAAAAAA
Source organism: Myotis brandtii (assembly GCF_000412655.1). NCBI lineage: Eukaryota > Metazoa > Chordata > Mammalia > Chiroptera > Vespertilionidae > Myotis > Myotis brandtii. The sequence goes on along the minus strand of NW_005360124.1, from coordinate 11,635,486 downwards.
CATATCAGCTGTCACTAATTTGGTCAATAATAGGGCATAACATCTTTATTATCACTTTTCTTAGGGGTTAATGATCTTTAGCTAATGGTTCAAGGTTAAAAGATTTTTATTCTGTTAGAATGTCTGACAACTCTATTAGTGGCATTGTGGGAACAATATTCCTAGTCATTGTGCAAGCCCATATGAATTATACTTCGCTCTTACATCCATTAGTTTCAATGGCTTGAAATGCTCTAAATAAATTTTTTTGAAGGGATGGGGAAAATACTTTCAATTCTAGGAAGGGGTTTTGAAGGGTCCTCTGATTAAATTCCCTGGCCTCATCCATTTCAAGCAAATTAAAATCTCAGCCCACTTTTTTTTATAAGACCCTTAGAGAATGAGATACCTTATCTTCTCTAAATATATCCCACTGTAAAACTGTTGATTATGGCAGAAAAGTACTCAGTCAGCACAAGTTTTCTCATTAACTTTGTTTGTCTAACTTTCTGAAGTTAGCTATGCATTTCTACGAAATGGGTTGATCCTAATCTAGACTGAAAAGCAGCCACGGACAATTATCACTTTAAAGAATGAGGGCAAAATTGATAGGTATTTCTTTTTCTGCATAAATGGAAATAATGAAGCCATGATAGCCTTGGCAGCTACAGAAAATATATTCTCAGTCTCTCTAAATTCATAAGGCGGAAATGATTTAGCAACAAGTGCAGTTTCTCAGAGTGAATGCTTTCATGCAAATGACAGTTAGAAGCATGGGCGATGATCTTTCCTGGACATGTCCCTATCCATTTATCCTCCCTGAGTCTTTCTATGTGTTATTGCTTTATTATTTGTCCTTCCTTTATGGCTTTTAATACCTAAGCTTATTTATTGTAGTTTTATGTCAGGCTGGAAACCAGAGCTAAAAATCAGGCCAGAAAAACAAATGTTGATGTTTACTCTAAAAATTTATTGAGCACCTACCTGCATGTGCCAGGCACTGTGCTCGGTTTACAGGATGACAAACATGAGTGAGACCCGGCCTCTGCTCACAAGGGGCTCACAATCTACAGGTGATGCGGGCCAGTGCAGGCAGGTAGACAGATAACCACTCTACCAGAAAGAGCCAGTGCTACAACATAGGTTTACAGAGAGTGCTGTGGGAGTATGGAGGATGTGGTGAATAACTGAGCCTAAAAGATCATTGTGTGTGTGTGTGTGTGTGTGTGTGTGTGTGATTTCATAGAAGAGAAGATTCTGAACTGAGACTTGAAGTGTAAGTTTTGCCAATAAGTAGAGTAAGGGAGACATTGGAATCATGTCAAGATAGGACAAAAACATATCTGACAGGTCATGTCATTTGAAGGAGACTGCAAGTAGCTCAGAATGGGTGGGACATAGGTTCACATGCATTATGGAAGCAGAAGCTAGAAAAACAAGAAATAATAAAGATATGGATGGTCTTTTGATAGTGAAACAGGAAGAGATTGGGTCCAAACAAGAAGGTTTATATTATCATGAAAGGAACCTATTAGATCCAACCAGCAAAGTAAACTTTGCTGACTTTGGGACCATATGCCAGTCAAACATTTGCAACTCAGATCTATTTTGATCTGAAAGGAGATCTCAGCATTCTTCCCTGTTGTGGAAGAATCCAAGACCTTATAAAAATCATGGACATTTCCCCTGTTACACTCATTTGTTTACAGAAACTGTCTCAGTCCCCGAGCAAGTATTTCTAATGTGGAAGAGGCTCTTTCCTCAAAAAGAGAGAGCTCCTAGCTTGAATTGGAAAATGAGTCAGATAAACAAGACAGGCAAAGACTAAGAAATAGGTTCCACTCAAATTTGTTCCACTCTCTCAACATTATTCTTTTGACTTCATTGTTGTTTCGATTGACAAAGCGACTTTTCATTAACAAGCGTGACAAACTTTTCAGTGACACAGCCAACTGAGTCCAGCCAAGATGAAGAGAGAACAGATGCCTAAACTGTGCTGGCTTCTTCACACAACCTATTCTTTAGAGGAAAATTCTTTACAAGGAGCACACTCAGTTGAGAACATCCAAAAAATGGCAAGTCACCACATTAACTGATTATGAATTTGGTATTTGTATTGTGGATGGCCTTTTACGCGATTTGTGTCTGCCAGCAGTAGAAAGTCTGCATGTCTGGGCCGAACAGGTTAGAGCAACCCCAGAAGGCAATGCTATGTTCCCGGTGCTTTTGTTCCGGCCCTCCGGTCCAGTTTAAGAACCCATTGTGGCCCTCGAGTCAAAAAGTTTGCCCACCCCTGGGTTAGAGCAACCCCAGAAGGCAATGCTATGTTCCCGATATACATGTAACCTTCCCAGAGGAAATTTAACTTCCTTGTCAAGTCATGTGATTTGAACCCAGGGCTTTCAGTCTTTGAGAATATAAATCCGCTGCTTCCTACTTTCAGGACTTCCTAAATGAAGTTCTGCTATGACCATTAACATACAGAGTTGTTATTTATCTCATCGAACAGTTATGGGCTCAATGATGGAAAATTTCATGTCATGGTTACCCCAATGTATTGGATGATGGTGCAATGATCAAAAAAGATGCCAGTGATGACAATTGAACGTCCCTTTGCCTTCCCAGCCTCCTTCATATATTCTCAGGCATAGGATGACAAAGGGAAGTCCACGAGTCACATGAAGAAAGACTGTAGCCATGGGCACACGATCAGGAGCTCCTCTGTTTGCCTCCACCCCCACCCTCCATGCCATCACCCTGTTCTACCTCCCGCTCGTGCTGTTCCTGTGAGTTCCTCCACCATCTTGACACTGGGCAATGTCCTCTGCCCAGAGTTCTGCCAATGATTAATTTCACCTAAACTGATGCTCAAAACGTGTCTGGCATAGTTTGTGTTCAAATAGTTACTGCATAAAATAAGAACCGCTAAGTCCTCCAAGGTAACAGAATTTTAGGGGAGTGTCTTTTTGAGTGAAATAATGCTTTCTTATGTAGGGTGAAAAGAGCAAGGGTTTTAGAATCACATCAGTCTAAGAAGATAATTCCTGCCTGAATGTTTTTGTATGAAAAGAGGTAGTATATGTAAAAACGCCAAGCATTGTGCCTGGATCATACTAGGACCTCAGTAAATGCTCATTCCTGCCTCCCTATCTTACATGGTATTTTAAGACGATAAATAAAAAGAAGTAACTAACTCTGATGTGGTTGGAGGTCTTAGAAAAGAAGGAGATAAACAGCAGTCATAAGAAAGAATACTACTATGAATTTCTAAAGGAAATGAATGATTCTATGGTTATTTTTCTTGGTTGGGGTTTAAGAGGAAATTCATGTTGTCCATTAATTATACTTACCAATTTGGTCTAATTGGCAACTACCCCAAAATGAATAAAACAAGCGGGACTCAAGAGAGAAAAACGGCAGGCATCCTGTCAAAAAATAAAATCTTTGAAATTTCTACAACCCAATGGTTGGATACACTTTTATTAAAGCAGACCGATCACCCAATTTATATGAATTTATACATGTGATGGCAATGGAAGATGCACATTCAGAATTATGCAAAGCATCAAATAGCCCTTCTGTACCATCTAGAGACTGTCCCATCACTCCTTAACCTAAATAAGTCCTTAAAATCAACATTCTCTTTGCTGAGGGGGTATCCTTTCATTATTCTGTTTCAGCCTAGCTGATTGCCTGGTGGTTCTAGGGTCAAGTGAGTTAAGTCATGTTAAGTACCTGCAACAATGCTTAACATTTAGTAAATTCCTCAAGAAATGTTAGTGTTGCAATACTAATTATAATGAACCTTTCAATGCTGTGTTTTCTAAGACTGAACAAGAACTGAATTTCCCCCTTCCTACTTTAAAAAACATCTTTCTGATTTCTGGAGATATGTGTCCTCTTCTCAGGTGATTAGCTACTTTTGACCTAGAAGGAATACTTTTTTTCAGAGGCTAATGTACTTAATTTCTTTTTAAAGAGGAATTGAAACCAAGATCAACTTGTCACTCAATATGTGTAATATTACTGACTGAAGAGATGCCCACATTTCCTCCTCTTCTCTTTCTCTCATTGGCCAAGAAAATGACTAGATAGATAAATAGATATAAGTAATATATATTGATTATATCTATATCATATACATCTCTATCATCTTTCTTTTATCTATCATCTATCTATTATCTATCTATCTATCTATCTATCATCTATTATCTTCAAAAAAGTCATCAAAACTATTTCATTATAATAGGTGTCCTACCAATTTGGCTATTCTACCCCTTACTGGGAGATAAATTTAATGGTAAATCATCTCTCTGCAGTTGTTAACTTACTGAACAAGCTAGCTTTGGGTTAGATGACTCAGGCAGTGTCTCATTTCAAAGGGAGGCCTCTGCTCTGACCTTCTTTAATTTTTCCCCAGAAACAACATGTTTGGAGGACCCCAGACCCTCAAGTGAGGTCTTCAGGCCCTAGCTTCCCAGGATCAAGCCAGACTTGCAGAGCAGCCTCAACCTGTGGCAGCTGTTGGCAGTCAGTGGTTGGGCAGCGGGTAGCTGATTGGTCAGAGGCATAGTAGGGTCTCACCCCACTTTTCACAGAATTTGGTAAATCCTCACTGCCCATAACCTGTCAGAGCTGCCTTTTCATAAGAGTGTACTCACTGGGGAAAGCGTAAAGCAATATTCCTCGAAGCACAAACTATAAAGGCTGGTTCCTCTGGATTCTCAATAATTTGCAAAATAACAAGCTAAGAATAACTACTGTGTATTTTCCAGAAAGTTACTAATTAGCATGTTCCTGAGAACATAAATTCGGCTTGGGAGGATAGGCCTCCCCGGGCCGCTATACCACTGTGTACAGCAATTAGACCTCTTGCTAACTACTATGAGCAAAGCCTCAAATAGACATCAATACAAACCCTACTGGAAACGTAGCATGAGCATTGTTCATGGAACCACACTCAAAATTGACTTAGCTACATTTTTTGTGCAGAGTGAATAGCACTGTTGTGTTTTCAGTTTATTTCTTTGTACCCCCCATTACCAAATCCTAATGAACAAAAGTTAAAATGACATGTTAGTGAAGGTCAACTAGATTTGTTGCATGGTTAAAAATGGAAAGTCTGGGTATCAGGTATCTATTGAGTGTGACCCCAAATATCTTGATATTTCCTTAATTATCCTTCAGGACATAGTGGAAAAATGTTCTCAGGGGGTAAAATGAGGGAATAAAGGATTAAGGATTTTGCATCAAATGAGCCTGATGCCCTAAAATCCTTCTTTTGTTCCTTGCTCAGGTGCACAGAAAACCTTTTTCTGATTTGAGTTTCTCTGGTGCTAAATTAAATGAAATAAGAAAAATACCTCCCAAACCAAGGTAGTGACCATGCTGAGCAAAAAGCTGCAGACTACAAATGGGAATTCTGAGTTCAGATAAAAGCTGTGCCACCTAATTCACTATATAAGTTTAAGCAGGACACTGACCTTTTCTAAGTGGGTTTTCCCATCTGGAAAATGAAGGCAATAAACTGATGAAATATATGTAATATATCTATATCTTTATCCATAGCTATATCTATATCTATACCTATATCCATACCCATACCTATATCTAACCTATATCATCTATATAGGTATACTATATCATCTATATCTATATTATACATATATGTCTATATGTATAATGTATGCATAATGTCCCATCTATCATATTATTCTATAGTTTACCTTCATATCACCTTATTAAGAAGATTTGATTAAAGGTAAACAGTGAAAATACATAACTTCTCCGTATGATTCTAATGGTCATATTTCCTAAAAATTTAACCCTAGTTCATATGTAGCTGAAATTTTGCTTAAGACAGGATAAATAATTTAATGAAAATTAAAAAATTAATTAGCCTGCATGCTGTTCATTAAATTTCTGGATGTTGTTTTCAGCTACATCACTTGCCATCATTGCCTGCATTACATCTGTCAAAATCTTTCTTAAAATACCTTGGCCTTGTACCCTTATGAATACTCCTCCAGATATGTTCTCTGTCTGAATTCCTATTGCACTTTGTATCACCGAAGGGCATTTAACACTTGCTGCTTTATAATGCAGCTCTTTGCACACTGAGAAGCGAGAGAGCACAGCAGTTGAGGCGTGGATGCAGGCAGACTTCTTGGGTCTGCCACTTATTAGCAGTCTGACCTTGGGACTATTCCTTGATCTCTTTGAGCTTCAGTGAACTTTTGGATCAATGGGAGTAACAACAATGCTACTCACTTCATAGGGTTGTTATAAGAATTAAATCAATTTTGTTTTTGTAAAGGGTTTAGAATACCACTTAGTAAACACTAGTTATTAACGTATTTGTAAAACTCTAAGTTCAAGTGTACAGCTAGGTCTTATTTATCTTGCAGCCCCTACAGTGCTTTGTATATTATAAGCACACAAGCAAAGACTGGTAGAGTAAGACAAGTACTATGAAGCGGAAATATAAGAGAGAGAGCAATCACTATTTATTTTAAATGAAAGGTATTTGGAGTTCTCATTTTTGCCACATTTTGAAAAGCTGAAGAACTTATGACATGTGCTTTGGTTCCATACGAAGCATCTTAAAAGTATAGAGGAATAAAGAATATAGTGGGAGCCACTGTTTCCCCAGTAATCATGACAGACAACCTTTAGCATGTAACAGCTGTTGAATGAGCTGTTGAGCGAGGTGGGTTCCATCACATAGAGTAGGGCCCAGAGAGAAGAGAGCTGAACTTTGGGGGTGCCCAGGAGCATGATGAAGGAAAAATAAATAAATCTAACTCTAATAGACTGTACTCACGGTAAAGATACGAAAGTAGGAAAGTTTTAGTAGCCCCATTATAGAGTACTAGAGTATCTGGTGATGGCTAAGGATTGGGGATAAACTTAGGCTATTTTGCCATTCACCAACTCATAATAGGAAAGATAATTCTGCTTTCAGTTCAGCTATTATCAAATGTAAGCATCAAACCTATTGCCTTGGTCTCATAATTTTTATACACATCCTTTACATAGGATTTGAGAATATTATTCTTTATGATGTTTCCTTAACCAGCCCATCCGCCTAGATTTTCTGACTTAACTCTTTCCGTTTGTCTTAGAAGGAGTGGAGGGTTGCCAGCAGACTGAGTGAACAAGGGAAAACAAAGATGTGCTGGCTCCTTACACACAGGTGAAGAATGACATAGTATATGCACTCAACAGAAGAAGGTACTAAACTACATTACATGGATAGGCATACTACTTCCAAAGACTTTCTTTCTTCCTCCCCTCCTCTCTGCCTTCTTCATTCCTTTCCTTCTTTCCATCTTTCTTCCCTCCTTTTTCCCTTCTCTTCTCTCTTCCTCTCCTCTCTCCTCTCCTCTCTATCTCTCTCTTTCTCTTATAAAATATATATTTGCTCATGTAAGAAACAACATTGAAAGTGTCAATTCTCATTTACCTTTCCCACCTCAAGTCTCTCTCCCTAGAAACTGCAACTAATAATTGCTTACCTGTGTCCTTTCAGATGTTTTATAAGTATACATGTATATCTGTATATACATATATACATATATGCACATAGATATGTATATACATATATAATTTTAGAAAGATAAATGTTATAGTAAGCACAGATGTGTGTTGTGCAACTGGTTTTTAACTTTAGAGAAAAAAAAATTTACCCTTGAATATCTTTCCATATGAACCCAGAGTTGCTGCATTACTCACAATAACTTCAGAGTATTTCACTGTATTTCTACATATAATTTAATGAGTCACATATTGGCGAATTTCTGGGTTAATTCCATTTTCATTACTCTAAACATTATTGCAATGAATATGCATAGAATAAATTCCTAGAAGTAAAATTATAGGCCCAAAGGATATGTACATTTAAAATTTAATAGGGTTACCAAACTATCTTCCAAATAGGTTGTCCATATTTACATACACATCAGTACATATTTCCATCTACTACACTTATTGACATGAGATATTTTACTAGTAAAACTTTGTGTTTTGCTAATCAGATACATTAAAAATCATTTCATTTCTCTTAATTTTCATTTATTTAATTTTGAATGAGGCTGAGCACGTGCATTTTCTCCCCTGTGCTCTTTCTGTTGATAGATTTTGCCCATTTTCTTTTTTTAAAAAATATATTTTATTGATTTTTTACAGAGAGGAAGGGAGAGGGTTAGAGAGTTAGAAACATTGATGAGAAAGAAACATCGATCAGCTGCCTCCTGCACACCTCCCACTGGGGATGTGCCCACAACCAAGGTACATGCCCTTGACTGGAATCGAACCTGGGACCTTTCAGTCTGCAGGCCGACGCTCTATCCACTAAGCCAAACCGGTTAGGGCTTGCCCATTTTCTTATAGGATTTTTCCTTTGAATTGTATGTGCTCTTTGATTATTATGGAAACTGCTCCTTTTCAGGGTAGCAAATATCTCCTTTGCTTTGTCATTTGTTTATTGAATTTGATTATAATGTTTTCTTTTCTTTTTTTTTAAATATATATTTTATTGATTTTTTTTATTTGCCCACAACCAAGGTACATGCCCTTGACCGGAATCGAACCTGGGACCCTTGAGTCCGCAGGCCGACGCTCTGTCCACTGAGCCAAACCGACCAGGGCCTTATAGTGTTTTCTAATGGGGTTCCTAAACTTTGAGTCCATTTTCTATAGAAACTCGTGTGAATAAAAAAATCACAATAGTTCTGAGTTTGCTGTTATGAAAAGATGAAGGAAACTACGCCAGGTAAGGCAGACACAAAGCAATGAAACTGCTCTACATAGAGAGTAACCAGAGAGGAAAGTGAGGTTTATTTTCAAAGCCCCTGCCTTTGGTTCCATTAAATCTGTAAGGCAACAGATCCCTTAGACCCGTGGTCGGCAAACCGCGGCTTGCGAGCCACATGCGGCTCTTTGGCCCCTTGAGTGTGGCTCTTCCACAAAACACCACGTGAGGGCGCGCATGTACAGTGCGATTGAAACTTCGTGGCCCACGCGCAGAAGTCGGTATTTTGTGGAAGAGCCACACTCAAGGGGCCGAAGAGCCGCATGTGGCTCGCGAGCCACAGTTTGCCGAGCATAGTTTGCCGACCACTGCCTTAGACAGAAGGGAAACCCCAACTGTCTTAAAACTCTGCCATTTTTTTTAAGGCACTGCCTTTTGAGTTTCACTGGATAACATGAACTAAAATAAAAAGAAAACCTAATCAATAGTGTCACGTGTACCTCAGCCTCTAAAACAGGTGACCACTCACCATTTATGAAGAGAAGCTCTACTAATTCATCTTAGTAACTGTCAGCATCAGCGAATACTCCCAATTGTATATGTTCTGGCATTCAGGAGGTTTCAAGAGCCCTTCAGCTGTATTTTGCCAAATTATTAATTATCATTTAGGGATTATTAACATGTAGAAATGTCAAATTGGATAATTGGTATATAAAAAGGCTTTAAACTCCCCAAAAGCTCATCTGCTTATCAGGTCTCATCAAATGTTCCTCAACAAAGTAGGAAGATGGGCTGTTCTTATTCCCTAAGATAGGTCTCTTGTCCTTTTACCCAACAGGCCAAAGCTCAGTTTTTTTAAAAATATATTTTTAATTGATTTTTTACAGGGAGGAAGGGAGAGGGATAGAGAGTTAAAAACATTGGTGGCTAAAATAAAAAGAAAACCTAATCAATAGTGTCACGTGTACCTCAGCCTCTAAAACAGGTGACCACTCACCATTTATGAAGAGAAGCTCTACTAATTCATCTTAGTAACTGTCAGCATCAGCGAATACTCCCAATTGTATATGTTCTGGCATTCAGGAGGTTTCAAGAGCCCTTCAGCTGTATTTTGCCAAATTATTAACTATCATTTAGGGATTATTAACATGTAGAAATGTCAAATTGGTTAATTGGTATATAAAAAGGCTTTAAACTCCTCAAAAGCTCATCTGCGTATCAGGTCTCATCAAATGTTCAACAAAGTAGGAAGATGGGCTGTTCTTATTTCCTAAGATAGGTCTCTTGTCCTTTTCCCCAACAGGCCAAAGCTCAGTTTTAAGATGGACTTGAGAAGTCGGCCAATCTCCATTCTACTGTCATATGTAGGTCACATTTTTCCAGGATTTATTTTTGAAACATTAATATTAATAGTACAGTGTCATAGAAACATAGAATCTATTCTATTTATTTTTAATATCTTGGGTTTTTAAATGTTACCAAATAACATGCAGCAAAATATATGGCTAAGGATTCATTAGGGAATGTACATGCATTATGCATAGCCTGGCATATGCAAGTACTCTGAGGCTAAAGGGATCCGTTCAAGTTAGTTAACTTAAAAAAAAACTCACAGATGAAGAGTGGAAGAGCAAGATATGAAGCATACACTATAGGAGCTATTTTTGGACAAGACTTCCCAGTGATATTGGAGCATATAGGTGTGTCTTACTTATGAATGGCAGATACATTTTATCTTGTGCCAACTCCAGCTACTTCTTAATAATCGTCTGGCATGCTATATTGAAAAGGGGTGGTGAAACTGCTAGTTGTACCCCAAGACCAATTCTTTCCTTCTTTCGTAGTGAGAAAATATTTAGCTGGCTATGTGTTTACCCAGAATAAAGACTACATTTTAGAATCCCTTTTTAGTTAGGTATGAACATGTGACCACATATTGGCACATAGGATGTAAGCCAAAGTGGTGTGTATGGCTTTCTTATTGTGCCTTTTAAAGGACGAGTTATGATTTCCCCTTGTTCGTTTTTTCCTGATTCCTTCTGGCCAGAATGTAGAGGCAATGGTGAGCTCCCATGGATCCATGAAAACAGAGATGGGCAGAGTGAAAGAAAGAAGGAATCTGAATTCTCAACACTGTGAGGTTATCACATCAAATCTGCACTCATGTTCAGAACAACATATGCTCGAGAAAGAAACTCCCATCTCATTTAGGCATCCATTGTGTTGAGTCTTTATTACAGCAGCAGAACCTCTGTTCTAGTGAATGAAATGGTTCTGAGCTAGATGAAGGCTCAGTGGAAAGAGTGCCATGGTAGGTTTGCAATGTTGACCATGGGCAAGGGCCCCGAGGGCCTCATAACAACTCTCCCTGTGTGGATATCCAACTTACTCCAAGATGGAAAACTTTCCAAAGAAACTTTCATGTAGCTCATACCTTATATCTTCCCTTTGTCATCTGCTTCCCTCTCTGTGCTACTGTTGACCACTTCAGGCTTGGCCTTTCTGTATTTGATATAAATACAAGGAAATGAGACTGACTTAATCATAAGAATAGAGATAAGTAATATGTATATACTTATGATATATCATTTATTTATATATAAGTGATTACAATCCTTCAAAATAGTCTCCTGGCTGCTCTATGTTATTTCATCAATGCTGCTCTTGCTAAAACATTAAAAAAATTTTTTTTGAAACTGTAAATTCACACATTTCTTATAATAATATGACTGGGTCAAATCACTTAAATTTCTTTCATGCCAACCCAGCATCTCTTTATTGAGCACTTATTATGTGCATTAATATTAGTTTTGGTGTCAGAGAGGTTGGTAAATCTATTAAGGATGTCAATGATACTCTTTAGATAATCTATGTCAAATTTCCAGGGTAAGTTGACTTCATAATTTAACAAAAGGAAAACACTCAGACACAAAAGGTGTCTACTGCAGTCCCGGGAAATGAGAGACACGTATCAGAAATGAAAGATTATTAATTTTTAAAAAGCATTGCTTTGTGGTGTTTTATCTCATAAATTTATTCATTCAGTCAAGATTTATATTACTGCCTTGCTCCCTTATTTCCAAAATAATTCTCAGTTTTGTATAGATAAAAACAACTAGAGTTCTCTTTGTATTCAATTTTGAACTCTTTATTCTACTAGAATTTTGATTTATTAAAATATCCCTTGGGCAATGAATTCTAGGGAGTAGGCTCTCTAGGGGATAAAGTAACCACATTTCCGGGCCTCTGCCTATACCCCCAAATCAGCTAATAATGGTGAACTGTAGGATTTCTCTGAGCAGCAAGCCCTCAACAATGGGGAGCTCCACTGTTGAGCACATTTCTAGAGTTACTGAGACTGGAATGTATAAAGCAGTGGTGCTAAGCACAGGTGCTGCTAAGATGGAAATTCTGATTTACTTCATGAGTCAGTTCTGCCTGTTAAGCAGGTTGGTGTTTCTCTCCAAATGAAAAAGAGCTCCTTATAGCCATAATGCGGAAAGGTCAACTCAAGTCCACTGACAGTTTTGAATACACTGAGAGCTCTAACATAGACTGATTTTGGTTCTCACCCAGAAGAGTGCAGATTCAGAACATACGAAGTTAGACATAAGGCCGAACTACCCAACAGCAAGTGACATGAGGATCTGAAGGAAATATACTAGGGCTGACACCCAGCCTGTGCTTCACAGGTTGTTAAATGTTTTGAATCTCACTCGTGGCTCACTACTGCTGCTGCTTCTGCAAGTCTTTTACCTTGGAAAGGCGTGGCCCTGCTGAGTCAGCTATTAGAAATATTTGGGAAAAACAAACAAACAAAAAAAACAAACAAAGAGAAAACTCAAGGAAACAAACATAGTCAGAGCAGTGTTTCCTAAGGCATATGATTGGCATTTGGGCCAGGTGATTCTTCATGTGAAACTGCTCTGCGTGTGGTAGAATATTAACATTCCTGCCTCCCCTCCAGTGCCTTTCAGGAGCACCTGAAATTGTGTCAATCCCAAATCCCCCTGATATTTTTAAATGTCTTCTAGAGGAGGCAATGTCAACCTGGTGGAGGATGACTACAGCCATGTTTAAGAATTACCACAAAAAAATGGTGGTAAGGGAGCTAGGGTATAAATGGTGCAGTCATGAGTACTTCTTTCTAATTATGGAGATTTCACTGAAATGAAATGCTTTAAATTAGTTGTGTCAGCTCACAGAGATGAACTTAGTATTTTATTTTATTTTTATTTTGAATCCTCACCTAAGAATATGTTTATAGATTTGATTTAGAGAAAGAGGAAGGGACTGAGAGAGAGAGAGAGAGATTGATTGGTTGCCTCCTATATGTGTCCCAACTGGGGATCAAACCTTCAACCTATGTTTGAAGGTTTGACCAGGAATTGAACCTGCAAAGTTTCAGTGAATGGGATGATGCACCAACAAACTGAGCCACACTGGTCAGGGCATGAGCTTTTTAAAATAAAATCTCATATAACCGATTATACTTTACCACTGTTGACTCACTCTGTTCATTAGAATGTTGATGGGGCTCATCTATCATACAAGCCAGTGGAATGGGGAAATATTTGTTCCCATAATAAGGCTTAACATCTCAGGAATGATAGCTTATACTGCTGAGAGACAATATTATTATCATTATTTTTGTTAGTTTGTGTGAGTACATACAGTCATAAATGAATAGGTGTGTTGGCTTAGGGACTGAACAATAAAACATGCTTTCCAGCAAACTCTAAATAGCAATATCCTCAAATATCAAATTTAATTATGCTTTGTGAATTCTGCAATCATTTCTGCTACTTGTTTACTTAGCAATGCCAAGCCCATTTTAATCTGCTGCTTTAGAGAAAAGTACTCTTGGTGGCTTCCTCAGATGAGGCCGCACTCAAATGTCAGTCGTTTCAAAGGGGCAAAGGAAGAGCAGAACATCAGATTCTCTTTCAAGAAAATCCTGACAGTAGCAAAAGCACTGGTTAAGGAAATCTAAACCTACCAGATACTCTTATCAATTAATGTCACAAAATAGGTATACCTGTAACTACTGTATCTATGATGCCTTGGACTATGAATTTAGTCTGATGCAGATTCCACTTTATAGTAGGGAAATGATAAAGTCAGAAAATTCTAGTCGTACAAGGAAATATCCTACAACCGAAGTTGACGTTCACAATATAATTAGACATGTAATCCAAATAAAAATTTGCATTCAGCCAAATCTAAAATAAAATTCAAATACAAAGGAGTAACACTTTAATCAAACTTAGCCCAAAGAGAACTAGATTCCTGTCTTCTTTCCCCATTTTATTCAACTTTTTGAATAAAGTGGTAAATTACAAGAAAAAAAAGCTGATATTGGACCAAATCTAAACTTTTAAGATATATTCTTGGCCAATTCACATTTAGCACAAGATCTGACACCTCCAAGTAGAGACCCAACAAACCTAACTGACATTCGTTATGATTACTCCAACACACGGGGATAGCTTGCATCTCTAAAGAAAGATTAAATTTTCTCATTATTCTCTATTTGCTCAGGCAGGAGGAATAACACAGTTTAGAATATATTTTCAATAATACAGAAAAAACAAAGGAGTTTTCTGGTTATTGCTGCAACGACTGAGAATGTCAATCAATCACACTTCAATAAGTAATGTGAGCAGAGGCTGGATGATATGTTCCAGAATATAACTGTGAGCCTCATTTCCCCCTTTGGACTCAAGGATGCATGGCTTCTTAACAATCAGCCAGTTTCCACGTCCCTTCTCAACTCTACCTTTAGTATTGGTTACAGGGGTGGGCAAACTTTTTGACTCGAGGGCCACAATGGGTTCTTAAACTGGACCGGAGGGCCGGAACAAAAGCATGGATGGAGTGTTTGTGTGAACTAATATAAATTCAAAGTAAACATCATTACATAAAAGGGTACGGTCTTTTTTTTTTTTTTAGTTTTGTTCATTTCAAACGGGCCGGATCCGGCCTGCGGGCCGTAGTTTGCCCACCCCTGCCCTAGACTCTGATGGGCTTTGAATGAAAGGGCTTGGGTCTCAGGTTGGCACTGATGGCAGTCAGGCCATATATACATGGGATATGGCTTCCAGCCCGGGGACCACACTGCCCCGAAGTCAGAAAGGCACCCAGTCTTTCTGAAGTGCCACATGACAGATCCTTCACTCGCTGACTCATTTAATCACAACACTGTGAGGGAATATTGTCCCTGATTCACAGTTGCAGAAACAAAAACCTAAGAGAAATATGGTAATTTGTCTAAGGCAGCCGTGGGCAAACTACGGCCCGCGGGCCCGGATCCGGCCCGTTTGAAATGAAAAAAACTAAAAAAAAAAAAAAGACCGTACCCTTTTATGTAATGATGTTTACTTTGAATTTATATTAGTTCACACAAACACTCCATCCATGCTTTTGTTCCGGCCCTCCGGTCCAGTTTAAGAACCCATTGTGGCCCTCGAGTCAAAAAGTTTGCCCACCCCTGGTCTAAGGTCACAGCCATGATGATTTGAACTTCCAGGTCTCCCTGCCACTGTCAGCTTATTGTCACTGGTGATAAACAAAGGTCTCCTCTTTTCCCAAATGTTATATTCTTCCTTCTTAACTCTTGAAAGAAAGCCACAATATCTGGGGGTTTTCTAATCGTCCTTTTAAAGAATTGCTGGGCAATATTTAAATGGCCTTTGGCCTGCTAAGAGTAGAACTAGGACTTGAAAAGATTATTGTCAAATTTTCTGGATACATTTTAGAATTAAATAATAAAATTTTAATTTTTTGAAAGATTTGTTAAAGAGTTCTTGGATAATGTTTGCCATTATGTTGTCACTGAGTTAAGGAAACACTTCTAAAATCTACCCTACATTTTGCCAATACAAGTTAAAAAATGTTTTGGTACTTTAATATTTATGGATGAAATATTTATGATAATGAAATTATATGAATGTCTGGATTTCCTTCAAAATTATTTTGAGATGAAAGAAAACCTTTATTATTTTGAATGTGTGCACCAGGCCTCTAATATATATATATATATAATTAGAGCTAATATGCAAATGGTTATCATGCCCTCGCACCCTCTTGCCCTCACGGTGGGGTGTGGGGCCTGAGGCTGCGCCCCCTGCCCAGTGGGGCTTGACGGTGGTAGGGCCAGCTGGGTCTGAGTCTCGTGCGATTTTGAGGCGCATGCAGGTGGGTGGGGCGCCCCAGACTCTGACAGAAGGGAGATTTTCATATACATTTTACTAATTTTCTTTCATCTCTGACACTTCTATTATAGAGAAAGGGCAAATAGCAATATTAATATATTTCCTCTAATTAATTCCCTTTTAATGTGCACAAATTTTGTGCACCCGGTCACATATATTTACACATCCACATAGGTGGATGTAGGAATGTGCTAAGTTGATTCAACTTGTGTGACTATGTGAACATCAATAAAATAAGTAGGAGGTATTATTTATTATGGACTTTTGCTTATTTTAGTTCAAGCTTAGTATATGTGATGTTTGGCAATACTAACTAAAGCAGTGGTTCTCAACCTTCTGGCCCTTTAAATACAGTTCCTCATGTTGTGACCCAACCATAAAATTATTTTCCTTGCTACTTCATAACTGTAATGTTGCTACTGTTATGAATCGTAATGTAAATATCTGATATGCAGGATGGTCTTAGGCGACCCCTGTGAAAGGGTCATTCGACCGCCAAAGGGGTCACGACCCACAGGTTGAGAACCGCTGAACTAAAGGTTTGGGTCACTTTTGATAACTCACTTAACCACCTCTCTGTACCTCAGTCTGGTCTTTTAGATGAATGATTGTATATTCTCATGACTGTCAGCCACAGCATTGCTTTCATCCATAGACACTTAGGATAATACTCTTTGGATATATGTATATAGAGTACACACAGTTTCTCTCTCCCTCTTTTGTACTTGCCTGACAAAATCCCAGCGTGTGCTCACCCCAACCCTATGCTTATTCTACTACTCAAACTGAACATGGGTGGAGAGAAAACACACAACCCTGATGATTCATGGCACTTTAAACTCTTGGTCACAAATATCAAGTGGGTCTACAAAACCCATCTGATCTTCCCACCAGAAAATGCTCCATCCTACCCACACCTGCACCCAGATACCCTGCCTTCACTTCTGCTACACAGGATAAAATTATCCCTGTTCTACCTAAGGCCGCATTTTCATGTGTGCACTGAATCTCACCCCTTCCCTCCTTCTTAAAGACCTCATTCCAATTCTCCTGAGAATTATCAACAACTCCCTTTTCTTTTCTGTAAAGACATACTCATTAGACTCTAACCTGGTATCATTATTTTAAGAATACGATGGTATCTCTATGGATGACCATGCAGCATCCTTGATGTGTCTATTCCTTACCCCAAATGCTCAATTCATTAGCAAGTCCTCTTGAGCTCTATCTTCAAAATATATCCTAGGACCAAAATGATTCCACTTACACAAGGTACCTAGAATAGGCACATTCATGGAGACAGAAAGTAGAACAGTGGTTACCAGGGTCTGGGGGGAGGAGGGCATGGGGAGATAGTATTTAATGGGTGCAGAGTTTCAGTTTGGGGATGACGAAAAGTTCTGGGGATAGAGAGCCATGATTTTTTGCACAATAATGAAATGGACTTAATGCCACTGAACTTACACTTAAAATAGTTGAAATGGTAAATTTTAGGTTATGTAAAATTTGTTACATGAAAAAAAGATCAGTTAAGAAAAAAGTATTTGACTATAACCACTTTTTGCCACCTCTATTGCTGCCATCCTAATTCAAACCACTGCCATCTCTCTTCTCCATTATTGCAGTTGCTTCCTTTAAACCATAAGGGAGGTCCTGTAACTTACCAGATCAAAGTTCTGTTAGAATAAATTCCAACTCCTTACACAGGTCTTCTTGCTCTTCACTGAACACCTAGGGCCTTTGTCCCTGCTTTAATTCTCCCCAGAATGCTCTTTCCACGGCTGGCTCCCTGATTTCAGGCCTCTGCTTACACATCACCTCCTCATAGAGGCCATTCCTGACCACCTAATCTACACTATCCTCCCAACACACATGCATACATGCACACACACATGTGCACACATGTCCACATGCACATATATTTCTGCTTTATTTTTTCTTAATAGTGCTTTTTATTACCAGGCATCATATATTTACTTGTTTACTTATTTACTTATTTCTCTGTTTGCCCCTCTTGACTTAAGCTCAACGAGTTGTCTACTGCTGTTATTCTACTAGACAGGCGCTTTAACCAGCTAAGCCACGGAGCCAGCACTACTGCTGTTATTCTAGACCTTCACCATGACTGGTACAAAATAAGAGTTCAAGAAATACTTGTTTACTAAACGCATGATCAGAATGGTTTGAGGCTTTGCATGTTAAATGTGAAGTTAAGAAAATTGCAAATGGAAGAGTGTTCCAAAGCAGGCAACTGCTCACATCTGAAAGGATTCTCCTTTAAAAACAAAGCCCTTCAATGACCAATGATGATACTCAGGACAGACTGTTGGCAGCAGGAAGGAGTGGAGGGAGGGGAGAGATGAGATCATAGAGGCCAGCGTAGTATACATATGGAAGACACTGTGCTTGTAACATGCTATTGCAGATAACTGGCATGTTGATCAAAAAGGGTTTAAAGGTCTCCTGAGCAGGATTCACTTAATATTTAAGGAAAATACTCTCCAGAAGATTATGTCATTATGTAGGAAAATAGACTTGTTGGAAGGTCACTGTGGCATGCAGGTCACTCATAAGCAGTGAGGAGGACTGACACTTAATGAAGAAATGCTGAGTATATATTCGGACATCCTGAGTGTGATGGGTGGGGGCAGTATTTCTGTGGGAGAGTGGGAGAATGTATGACGGCATAGCGTCTAATTATCAGCAGAGTAAATTAGGGGCTGACCAATTAGAATAGAACATCCTTTCCTTGGGCAGCCTGGGAGGCACTGGATAGGTTTTAACTCAGGTGGGCACCCCTTAGCGGGTGTATAATGTATACAATCACACCTACCTCTCCTCCTAACAGTACTGACTGACTGTCTCAGCCGCCACCAGGGGCTGACATAATGACACGATTGGCTCGTCTGGACAGATTCTGTCTCATTACTGAGCCAAACTTGAGTGATTTTGCTCCTTGTCCACCCTGCTCCCACCTCTTCAGCTTTCAGGTGACTCCCAGGTAGGCTCTCATCTTTAATCTGAGGGTGTAAAAAAAAGTAATGCTACAGCCTATAAAAAACTTTAACAGATAACACTAGTTACATAACATTTATCCATTCTATTGAATATTATAATAACATTCAATTTTAGGATAACAAAACCTACCACCCCTTGGTTATAGTGCTTTATAGCATTTTCTAGTCTTTTCTCTTTTTTCCCCCCCAAAAGATGTTTCCTTCAGGATAATACCATGTTTTCCCTTTCCAAAGACAGGTGAGGATTCTTAGATAGAAGAGAGTTTACTAATACAATTTTCCTTTCAGGCCTACACCAAAATTTATTGTTCTACACTTCCCTACGAAAAAGATGAAGGTGTGAAAGTTGACTGGCTAAACAGCAGCAGTCTCTCAAAAGTAAAACCAGAAAGGAGAGAATAAGAAAAAGAAGTTGTGGTCTCGTAGGCTGAACATCCCAGTCCTGGGAGAAAGGTGGTTATAGCAAGGAAACCCCACTTGCTATAACCCAGATGCAGAGAAAAGGCTAGAGAAGAGAAAAGCCATTTGGACAAGTTGAACCACATCATACTGAACTTTTGAGAACGTATCTAGCCAGGGAGAACTTTTTTCTTATTTGGAATTGCAGGCTTTGAAAGTTTAATCAATTCAATTCACGTTTCCCTGATGGGCCACACAGTGGATGACCGCAAAGTCTGAGCCTGCCGGGAAGCCTTGCGTGTTACTTTGTGAAAACAAATTGAATTTTATTTTGTGAGAAGAGACAGTAGATTCTTTTCATACCTCTACCACATGGAAATGCCAGGCACTGAGTGAGCGGGGGAGCAGTGCTGTCGTTACAATGCTACCCTTCACAGTTAAAACAAATGTGTACACGATAAAGCATAGAACACAGAAATACGCAAGAGAGAACTTTAGTGTAACCATCGGATACATAGCATGTGGTATACATATATCTAAATACATACGTATCATGAGACCATGAATGAATACATATGAGACGGAATTGAAGTTTCATCAAGATGGTTACACGTGATGTTTTAGTTTAGAGAATGTCATGTCAGTTCCCTTGGAATACCTTCACACAGCCATATCTGTGATAAGATTAAAGCCAAGTATTTTTTTCTAGCTATCAAAAATAGTATAATAAATAGAAACAATTTTCCTAGGGTGCCTTTCCTCCTTAAGAATATTTTGTGTAAAAGATGTAGGAAACGTTTGGAGAGAAAAGCTCATCTGCATCCACAAACCCCAGAAGGGGCTGAACTTTTCATGCATGATAAATGAGATGGAGTCCACTAATCAAGCGTGTGAGCCTTCCTTACGCCCCCAATTGTCCTCTAGACAACTTCCTCTAATTCTAACCAATGGCCCAGTAGAAATCATAATGATCCATGCTCGAAACTTGCTCAAGTTTTCATAGTATTTCTGCATGCTGTACTTAAAGTTATTCACTTCCAACACACTTCTGAGGAGGCATGCGAGTGGGAAAAGTAGCTACTTACTTGTGTTTATCTTCTGGAGCGAAATATGCTTTTCCAGCTGTCTCCTGAGTTTCACCTCCGCTCCATATTTCCCGGTGGTCCCGTTGTCAGCCAGAATGAAGTGGGAATGCATGCTGTTGAGAACAGTGAGCTTGCTCATGGGATTGGACATGGTCTGATATGGCCGGACAACCTGCAGGATTTCAAAGGGAAGAGGCAGAAGTCAGAGAAAAGAAAGCAGCATTTTAAAAGGAGAAATGGGCAGAGAGAAGAGAGAGAGAAGGAAAACCAATCCTTTGGTGCAGTGAAAGTACAGTCTACTTCCTCTTCCTAGTACTGGTTGGGATAGAAGCAAGATTTGTGGTGAATGTTCTATGTGAAACAAGATTATGCAGAAAGAATTACGTATTTATTTACCGGATGCATACAGAACTAGAGTTGGTACTTCTGTTGTGCACAAAAACTGGCACGTGAAGGATTGTTTCATTTTGAAGTTGATCTTTTATTTGTTGAGGAACTAAAAATATTTTTTAAATTTAGTTATTTTTGTTTGATTCTTTCTCTTCTCTATCATGTGCATACCCCAGTAGAAATAGCAGAGCAATGATGATTCTGGAGAATGGTGAAAGCTGGGGGTTGGCGGGAGTGAATTTTTCTGTCAAGCCTATTCAATAATCTGAAATTCTGTTATTTCATATCCACACTGTTCTTATTCAATACCTTGTTTAAGTGGAAATAAACATTGAATGTAAAATAACTGCCTCATGAGATGAATATGAATCAGGCTCAAAATGATCATCACTGTCTTATTTTTGTTGTTGTCATTCTTTTAACTTCATGGCGAATCACACTACTTAAAAAAGAACAATTCTTAGTGTGGCCTTTCAGGTTTTTTAAATAAAAGGAAAGCAAAACCTATTGTGAGTTAGTTGCTTTACTTACATTATCTATGTTCCTTGCAACAATCTGACAAGGTAGAGGCTGTTATATTTATTTTGTAGATGAAGAAACAGGTAAAGTAGATTTTTTAAAGAGTTCGCTGCACATAGAACCAGAATTCACACCCAGGCCTGCCTGATTCCAAATCTATGCTCAGTCCCCCTTTCCACACTGCCTGCACACAATGAAAACAATATGTGTTGAAAACCTACTGTTAAAATACTTATGTAGAAACTTCTCTCAAGACTATGAAAACGAAGACTCAACAAGTTCACTGTCACATGGTGCCATTACGTTTTCCCTGCATTGAATAATTGAAATTGACAGGACAGAAATACAAACTATGGGGTCGTTATTTCTGTGCCTTTGTGCAGTGTGTCCATTACCTATGAAGGTGAGATGTTACTCAATATGTAATAACTCACCATGAAAAAAGGTGTAGTAAGATTGAGTGGTTTGTTAAATTACAAACTAACTTAACAAAGAAAGTCTGCAATAGTAAAGATCTCACACAAGTCATTTTTTTTAAACCTTGATGCTTATTTTGAAACTTTACATTTCTATGTGTCTATCAATCACAATCTACTCAATAAATAGTGAATGAATGAATAGGACAACTTGAGACAGACACGCTTTTGTTCAAAATAGGAAAAAAAAAGGTCTCTCTTTTCCAAATTGTTTGAGGGTTTATCTAATCTAAAGTTAAAATGTATAATTCTGAGCTTTTGAAATATTCTGTGTTTCTTTTCATGTATGTCCTATTTGTTTATGTAGCATTAACGTAACATTAATTTGTTGCTTCATTTCAGTTGGCTCTTTTTGATAAAAGCCCAGAACGTTTTGAGTACTGTTTCCAGTAATCACATGGAGCGGTATTCAATTACTTCTTTGTCTGCATTACTGAATGAGAGTTCCCCCTAAATACAGAGACAATGGCTGGCTAACTCCATCCTGAGCTCTTCATCAGTGGAAGAGTAGGTCACTTGTGGTTGAAATTCCTATTTTGTTGTTATTCATTTTTGATCATAAAACATTCATTCTACATCAGAGTGGATGTTAATAAATATTAATGCTTGGTTGAATGAGGCTTAGCAGAATGACTTTTTCCTCTTCTTAAAGTGCCTCTGCCTGGTGCTTTTGGACAAAAGAAAATGCTTTAGTTCAGTGATGGCGAACCTTTTGAGCTCGGCGTGTCAGCATTTTGAAAAACCCTAACTTAACTCTGGTGCCGTGTCACATATAGAAATTTTTTGATATTTGCAACCATAGTAAAACAAAGATTTATATTTTTGATATTTATTGTATATATTTAAATGCCATTAAACAAAGAAAAATCAACCAAAAAAAATGAGTTCGCGTGTCACCTCTGACACGCGTGTCATAGTTTCGCCATCACTGCTTTAGTTACGGTTCTCCGTTTTCTAACAGCAGGCTCCACGCCAAGGAGAAGACGAGAAGAGGGGACAGTAGATTTTCTAGAAGTTCAACTCTGCACGACCGCGAACCCAGACATTTGTTCTAGCTGAGACTTGAGGACATGTTTTATAATTCCCGAGAACCTAATTAAAGACCATCAGTGAAAGTGACATTTTCAAATGAAGACAGGCAGGAAATAATTCTGGGCCAGTCTCATGTACTCACTATAACCTGAGAATAAAAGGACATGATTAAATCATCAGACTATATTCTCTGTATTTGTTTCCTTCACCACAGGGTTCTAAGGACACTGGTGCTTCTGTTTTCTGGGTGTTGACCTTCTTTTCTTGGGGAACATGGCACACCAGTTCTTTGGGAATACTAGTACATTTGAATCAGTCACGACAAGAAGGTCAGGGATACAATATCACTCAGGCATTTTAATTTCTTCATCTTGCTGCTTCCAATTTCTTTTGATCTTATATATAGGGTAAAGGAAAGGTGATCATATTTTGACAAAAATTGTGTCTGCTGAAATGGGGAGATAAATATTAAGTAATTAAAATGTCCTAATTTATTTTCTAGTCATCATTGGAGGACAATATGCTGAATCCTAGAACAATTCTGAATGTATGAGCCACAGAAATCTGTTAGAAACCCAGTTCTCCAAAAATCTGAGTCTCATATTTTTAATCTTTAAGAGGGAAAGAATAAAACCACTTACCTTAGATGACGTTATGTGTAAAATACATGCCTGGCTCTTGTTGGGCAATCTATAAGGGTAATTTCCTTCTTAAACTCTGCTTTATTTTACCAACTAGAAAGTGATTTTCTAATCGCAAACTGGTGACTAAAAGGAAATGGTATACAAATCACAGACTTTTGTTTTACACAAGATATTTCAATGGGGCAATGTAAGCAAAGGCAAAAAACATTAGCCATCAGTTGGCAAAATATGCAAAGTGCTTTTTCTTTGCCACGTCCTCCCAGGCCATTTACGAGGGTGATGCTCTAGAACTAGTTGTTGATTAACTACAAAGAAGGAAATAACTTCCCGAATACTTCAGAAGAATGCATTTTGGTTCAACTTGCCTACAAAATCCACTTGATGTTCTTCATTACAAACATCCCAACAGTCTATTTTTGTTTGAGTTTCAATTTGCATATCTACAAAAGATTTACTGCCTTTCTTGTTATGTTTTTCAAATAGAGAAAAATAATGCCTTTGTATTACATAAAATACAAATGAATTTTTATCTCTGACAAAATATTGGAGGCAATGCATCAACTTTTATTTTTAAGAGCTCATAAAAAGAGGCCTTTATCAAAATGTGTGTATATGTGTGTGTGTATGTACATGCACATCTACACATGCATGGTAAGAACAATCTTGACATGTTCATGACTTACAGATATATTAGATTACTCTACTGTGTTTCACAGCCAGTGTTTCCTGAGAGAGTCAAGCCCTAATGACCTACAGCACCCATTGTATGGAATGGATCACCTTCTCTCCTAAGAATAAAGGATGATCCAAGTTAGGTACCACTGTTGAGAGAACTGAGAAGAGAGTCACTCGAATAATTTGTTGTGTTTTATAGTTCAGATGAGGAATAGGGGTTGAGATAGGCTGATTAATGTCTGAAAGGCCTACATGTCAATTGATCTTTTATAATTGGTGAATACACTAGTATCTAGATCCAGAAGGGAAATTTGGTTAGAAATGGAATTTAGACACTTAGTAGTCTTCGGGTATTATGAGCCAGAATACCTTTATGCAATGACATTTTGCCTTTCTTTCTTGTACCTCAAGAGTAGATGAGAGACTTCTTCACTCATTAATCCATTGTACAGATTGGTAAAATTTTGGTTCCAAGGCCTATATACCTTGACTCTGAAACAAAAAGGCAATGAAGTAGGAGCAGTTTAAGGAGGTAATAGAGGTGAAGATCCCTTATATAAGGCATCTGTAAGGTCAGTGTCATTGCCAGGAAGGGACTGATCCAGAGACACTGTGGACAAATGAAACGTCCTTCATGTGCTGGTGCCAGAGTGCTGCATTTATTTTCTCCAAATGGGCTTAAATCGATCACTTGGGAGCTGATCACCTGGGGGTTGATCTAAGACCTGCTTGAGTTTTCCTAGCTACTTTCATGAATGTTCTGGTCGAACCCAGGAGTACATAATGGGAAGTCATATGGGGGTTCTAATTCCAGGTCCTCTTGTTACTAATTCGTGACTTTTAACAAGTCTTTGAATTCATTCATTTACTCATTAAGAGTGTCTTGAGAAAATGAATGTGGTAAGTATGAGTCTGCCAGCTTGAGGAGACATATAATCTCACATCTAGGTAATATCTCACAATAAATATTAAAAATGTATTTAGTGAAAGAAACTTTTTGGATGGTAGCTTTCTCATCTATAAAGTAGACGACTTGACTATAATTTCTAAAGGCTCTCTAGCTCTAAAATTGAGTCTGAACACTCTGTATTGAAGAGTACAATTGTGTTTTTCCCCCAAGTTAGTGCAGATCAATGACCCTCTATGTGTGCTGGCTACAAAAAACAGTAGTGTGCTCATGTCCTTGGATCTCTTCTATTTTGTGGTGCTTTCTACAATGAAAGGGCAGTGACACCTTTCTTGAACAAAATTGAACTGAATTGAGTCAGGTTTTTGAGTCATCAATCATAGGTCTTCTGCAATTCTAGGTCTTATTACCTGGTGAGGTGTGCATGAGCATTGCCCAGGCAAGTAGCAGGGTAGGGGGTGGTGGTGTTCACAGAGTCATTCCTTCCCTCCCAATAGCACTATGATTTTAATTAAGGCAAGAAGAAAATTAGCACTCGCTGACCACACTATGCCAGGCACTGAGTTAGACACGTTCACACGGCTTAATCCATTTCATGCTTATTTTTTAGGTGAAACTATAGAGGCTCAGAGAAGTGAAGTGTCTTGGCCAAATTTGCCCCACTAGCATTCTTTCCTCAAAACCCCATATAAATTCCTTTACAGACCAGGAGACATTTAGGGGGAAGACAGGGGACCCAGCCTGATTATAAATTTATAAAGGAAATTATGATTTTGCTGCTGGACATTTTTGCCAGTGGCTTAGCTGGGCATTAAAATCCTTCTGACAGCTGCTCAGATTATTTCCAGATGAGTCCACTAGAAAGTATAGTATACAGAGGTCAGGACAGGCACCAGCAGGCAGCAAAATGGGGTTTGTGCTTTGAAGAGAGAGAAACAAAGGAGTGGTGAGGTTCTCTTAGGATCAGGCATGTGCTTCTGGGAGAGGAGAGGAGTGGGAAGCAACCTCTGTGTCTGAGTTAAAGAAACATGGGGACTGAGAATAAAATGAAAAGAAAGAAAGGCACTGTGTGTCCTTATAATCACAGAGAGGCCTATGCTAGTGGGGACACTGGTTTGTTATATACTATTCAGACAGCTCAGCTGTAAGTCTAGGTATAAAGCAGGGTCATATTGAAACCCAGCTGCTGCCTCTCAGCTCAGCAATCCAAACAAGAAAACAGCAAACCCAGGGGTCCATCTCCAAACAGGGCCCACATACTTCATCTCTGTGACTCCCACTAAAATCCCTGGGAAGAACAATGACACCTTCCTGCAGCACTTTGAAAGTGTGCTCAACTCGTGGGCTGTGAGTTGCACCATTCTCATGTCAACCTTTCCCCTTGAATAGGCTCACTTCCCTTTGTCCTGTCCTGTGGGGAACCGTGTACCATTCAGACACAGGGCCTGCTGGCAGTGGGAAATGACCCTTGGGTTAGAAAAGGGATTATGTGCCTTAGAAATCACCATGTATCAGTGAGAAAAATTTGAAATATGTTCCAATTCTTTGAAAATCTTCCCATAGTCTAGGCTGGATTCAGTGACTCACTTCTAAGAAAACAGAGGAAAACAGAAGCAATGGTATGTGACTTCTAAATCTAGGTCATTAAAGGATTCCTCTTAGCTCTCTCTTGGATCACTTATTCTGGGGGAAGCAGCTGCCATGTTAATAAAGCGGCCTTTTGGAGAAGTCCACACAGTGAGCAACTCCTAATCAACAGCCATGCAAGGGAGTCCTCTTAGAAGAGGGTCCTGTAGCCCCAGATGACACAGCCCCCACTGACGACTTGACTGTGACCTTAAGAGAGACCCCAAGCCAGAACCATCCAGATAAGCCACTCACTAATTTCTGGGGCCCACAGAAACTGTGGGACAATAAATGTTGTTTTTAAGCCATTAAGCCATCAAGTTTTGGGGTAATTTGTTACACAGCGATAGATAACTGATATAGTAGTGTATTCTTATCTTCTTTGAACCTTCATAATGTATCCTTTCCCTTCTATTCTGGATTTGCTATGCATCATAATTTCATGACTGCTTGCCCCCTCTGGGTTCTCTATACTGCCTGGCATTTTTCCTCTGGGCTCTGAACAGTTCTGGTTCCTGTTCTCCAGTGGGGCTGCAACTGTCATCCTCCATTCTCCTCACATGTCTGACCCAAACACCATCCTTCCTCCTTTAGGAGATAATTGATAAAAATAAGTTCTAGAGAGACCCTGAGGTGAAGGAGTCCAGAGCTCAAGGGGAGATTAACCATCTGAGCCCTTGTAACTGAAAGAGAAGAAAAAAGACTCTGTATGCAAAGTATTGGTGGTAGGATATTGAAGTTTTAGCCTGGAGATTTATCATTTATCACTGAAATAATCACAACATTAATAATAAGATCAACACTTTTTTAGAGCTTAATAAATATCAGCACCCATCTAAGGACTTTTATACAGATAATCTTTTAATTCTCTTAATGATAGTAAAAAGTTGTTAGTTTTAGTATTGCTATCATTTTTCCCATTTTACTGATGGTAAAAGTAACCACAAAGAAGTTAAGTAACATGCCCAATATTACATGACTAATAACATCTCTAGCTCTCTTTCTACCATAAGCATATAAACCAACTCAAGTTTCTCCTATCTTGATGGAAAAAAAAAACCAACCACCCTTACTTCATGGCTTCCTTCAGTTACTCATAAAAAAAAAAAAAAAACAACAACCCTTACTTCATGGCTTCCTTCAGTTACTCGTACATATCTCCTCTCTTCACAATCAAACCTGTAAAAGAGTAGTTTCTGCTTGTCATCTCTACTTTTCCTTCCTTAACCCATTAAAATGGGAGCTTGATCTTCACCATTCTTCTAATACAGAGAGAACCAGTGATGTCAATTATGTTCATCTTAATCAACTGGATGAACACTTCCAAATCCTTACCTTCCATAGTCTTGCAATTCTATTTGGCATTACCCTTCACTCCATCCTGAAACACATATTCCCCTTGGATTCCATAACACCTTCTGGTTTTGCTCCTACCTTTAAGATCTTCTGGTCCCCTTTGTAGGCCACTTTCTTCTGCTCAGCCATAAAATGTTGGAAGAGCATCAGGCCTTCCTTTTCCTCACTCTGCATACTTAGTGGTGATCTCATCCACCAAAATGGCTCAGATAATTGTCATCCTTATGCAGATACCTTCCAACTTGAAGTGTGTAGCCTGAAATCCTGCCTCATAGACTCACTGGCCTGCTGGATATTTTCACATGGATACCGCAAAAGAACTTTGGAATCAGCATGACTATGTCCAAATTCAACACTGTCTTCACTGAATCTGCATTCCCCATGTAAGTAAAATAGCCTAGAACCTGTGTGTGGTCCAGGTTCAGTTAGTATTGGATGCTCTGTAAGTGTAGCAGACTTGAGTGGGTCTCTTTGCCTGTGAATTTTTCCTCTCACATCTCCTGGATAAATCTTAGCTAACCTAGTAATGAAAAATCCAATAAACTCTGCATTAGGACCACTACTGTGGTAAGTTTTCTGAGTTTACAATTTGAAGTCATACTCGGCTTGCCCTAGAAATTAAGTGATATATATATATACTGAGTTGATAACTACACCAGAATTATCATTCAATGGTATTATTAAACTTGATTTTTCTTGGCTTGAAATATCAAAATGACATCAAAAAAGCCACTTTCCAATTAAATATAAGAACTCTTAAGAGATTATAAAATTCTGAGAATAAATCTATAATTGAGGAAACTATAAGATGTCCTTGAATGTCAAGATAATTTGATAAGCACATAAGATGATGTGTTGGAAATCTCCCCAAACACAATTTTCATCCTCAAGTTAAAATGAAATGTATTTTTTCTTGTGATCATATCTAGGTTTTTAATTTGAAATGTGTGTTGTTAATCTAGATTTGGGGAAAAAACAAATGATAATGGCTTCATAAATTGTTCCATTCCCTGAAAAACTCCGGGAAGATTGTTTTCTAAAGGAATACAAGTCTAAAATGAGTCATATGAAAATTAAAATACATTGGAACTGCTTTCTTGACTTTACACTGGTGACACTTTTATAATCATCTATTAAGGTTGAGATTATCTAGGGACGAAGTGAAGGACTCTGGCCACACTTGTTGAATCTATTTTTAATTCAACTTACAGGCATATGATATTTGCCAATTACCTTAACTAATAATAAGAACATAATATCATTAAATACCTTCTTATATCTTACTTGGCATACTACTAGTTAAGAGTATGGACTTCAGAGACAGTGGATCTTGGTTCTAATCCTTATTTAGCTGCCTTACTATGAAAAGTGATAACACAGACCTCATAAGGATAATAATCTATGCCAGCACAGAGAGCATCATCAAATAAGAGCCCAATAAACTATAATTACCATTATTATGATTATGCTCATAGAAATTTTATGAAGATAGACAGAACAGGTGTTTTTATAATCCACTTAGAAATGGAGCAATCAAATCTTGTGGAGTTTAAATGATATGTCAATTTTTCGTGTTCATAAAAAGTATTACATCAGTAGTTAATATGAAACAAACAAAAATAACTCAGTCTCTATTTTTGAGGAGTTATTAATTAAGGTGGGGAAGAAGACAGTTATGAGATAAACCAGAATATGACATTTGGGATAAAGTTAGTCAGAAACGATGACTTGGTGGAAGTGAGTCTTGAGGTTAGTTTGATTGAAGTGTAGAATTTTTGGGTTGTAATAGAAGAAAGGGTCAGTAAGAGTAATATGGAGAAATCACAGAGGTGGGGTTCACCTCAATAGCTAAACAATATACATTTTCATGTCTAATCTCAGGACAAAAAAGTATTACTATCTAATATTCATAGCAGTATTCTTAACCAAAGTCTGTTGTATTAATCTATTAATTAAGAAAAGAAATGTTTGGTTAAACAGAATAGAAGAAATTTAAATTTAAAGAACCAAGGCTAGTTCTCATTCATTTGGGTGAATCATGCATTTCTCAAAGGGTGCAGTGGTTCTCAACCTTCCTAATGCCGCGACCCTTTAATACAGTTCCTCATGTTGTGGTGACCTCCAACCATAAAATTATTTTCGTTGCTGATTCATAACTGTAATTTTGCTACTGTTATGAATCGTAATGTAAATATCTGATATGCAGGATGTATTTTCATTGTTCGCGACCCACAGGTTGAGAACCAGTGGTTTAGAGAAAGGCCTGTTCTCAGTCTACACTTTGCCCCCATTACCAACATAACCATCCAACTCCCACCTTGAATTGCTAAATAAGAAAATAGTTTTCTATTCATATGCCAGGTTGAAAAATGCCCTCACTATAGTCACTATAGTATGATCAAGCTTGGAAATATGATTAGAGGTAACGTGTGATAAAGTTGTAAACTAGTTAAGATCTATCATAGTATTTTCCCCATAATGTTTATTTTCCTTGTAGCCTGAATTTCATCATGCCCAATTCAGCTTCATCAATATTCATTGAGCACCTACTACACTTGAGGCTCTAATTGGAGCTCTGAGACTCCAAAAATACATGTCTGTATCTTTAAAGTCTAATTTAATGTCTAGCTAAGAGCTAAGACTTGAAGGGAGGTAATGTAAATGCTTCAAGATATCTCGAAGCAGACTTGGGGCAATTTAATCTTTCTTCTTTATGTTTAGAACTAGTTTTGCCTTTATAGTAGCATTCCAAAGGGATATTCATATTCTGAGATGAATAGCAACTAGCAACTGCTGTGTCAACGACTTCTATAAATAGCATAACTCTAGTAATACTTGAATGTCCAGCTTCTAAAAGTGCTCATTTGAGAGCCAGCTCCACAGAAATAAAATAATCTATATTTTCTATCAGTTGGGCAATAAATCCACTGCAGTAAATATCAAGGATAAGAAATAGAGCCTTTCTTTTATTCTTATATTTTTATTTATTTTAAGTAAATTTCCTAGATTTCCCTTGACACTTATTTTGTGCCACTTCAACATTATTCTGAAATACAGACATGGACTTGACAAAAAATACCACTATCTTATGTTTTCAAATAATTGCATTTTGATAGCATTCTGAAGTGGCAAAGATTTTTAACAATATATTAGTGTTTTCCCCCTGCTACATGAGGTTTATCTTTTTGATGTTTATTACATGCAAGTTTAATTATATAAAGTAGAAGAAAAAGGGCAGAGGCACTAAATTAAAATAGCTATGAAAATTGTTATAACTACTTAAGAAGCTTACCAGAAAACATTTTTATTTTGATGGTTTTTAGGGGGATTTTTACCATGATCATCAACATTTTATTTATATACTACTTTTTATGGCAACCTACCATTACATTCTTGTTGAATGATCATACTAGAATAGCAAAGACATGTTAAAAATTCCCTCAAAGTATGTCATGATATATACCAATTTTATTACAATAATTTACAGCTTGAAAAACAAGAGCCTGAGAAATTCTATGTATATTCCAATTCCCCAGTTTTTGTGAAAAACTGTACTAGCGTGGTTGAAATTCAGTGGATCTTGGTCAAAGATTTACTGAAGAACTAAAATACAACCGATTTTCCTGTGTTTTCTACAACCTGCCAATTTCATTTCCTTTTCTCTATGCTCTCTCTGAGGTTCACTTGGATGTTGGTGAGCTATGGCTTGCCTTTATTAGACTCCTGTGAGCAGGGACAATGAATGTGCACAATTTACTGTACACACAAGTGGCTTTTTCTGCCCTCTAGGCTGGTATCAAGACCATTTCTCATTGGAAAGTCAGACAATATAATTAAATCCTATTGGCACAGGCATGGGTAAATTCCTATTGGCATACAAGTAGGAAGAAATATGGAGGGAAAAATAAAAATAGCATAAGGGGAGGTAAAATCATAGACAAATGCAGGAATGGGAGGAAAAATAAATCAGGAGTGATTCAACTCAGCAAAACAAGTAAATGCAATATAAGTACTATCTTTCTGCAATCATAGAAGATTTATAAGAGGAACAAACAGAATATTATAAGAAGGCCAGCATTCTCTGCAAATGTTTAGGCAACTGAGACAATTATTTGGTTACTCTCTCTTGAATAAAGAAATAATCAGCTTCTATTTATTCCTAGGTCATTTGAATGAGAAAGTTCCAGAATGCCTCTCCCACCTAACATCAAATAATAATAACAGGTTTATGATAGAGATGCTGAAGCTGTGAATATTTAAAGATGATTTCTGAGTTATCACATTTTAAATAATTAACTCATTTATTAATAAAATGCAATAATAAGTGTTTTTTGGTATTAGGACATTGTAGCGTATTCTAGTTCTTTAAGAAATATATTTGTTCTAGGTCACAATTAACCTACACTTAAGAGCCAACTTGGAATCTAATCCAGGTATACTCCATCAAAGACCAATCTCAGACACTCTGAAAAAATTAGTAACATTACTTTTACAGTCGCTTCTGACTACAAAACACTTTGGGAATTGCTGCTTGAGATATTTAATTTGTGTGTGATATAAAACAGCCAGTAAATTTCAGTTACAGGGATACTGATAAAACTAATATCTCATTCCTTACTCTACATATTCTGGATAAAGTAGCATGTCTACATGTAAATTGGTAACATTGATATGGACACTTCTTATAACTTAAAATAAAAGCCTTGATGAATTTAAAGAGTATTTGTTTACTGCTGGTGTTTCATGGTATTTGATTTTTTTCTTCACAGTATTTTGTTTGAACTTGAAAAAATTGCATATATTGTATTGCATTGAAGTAAGATGGTTTCACATTATTGCAATACAACAGAAAAAGCAGATTAAGACCAGTTCTCAACCTCTTTGAGTTTTTTTTCTTTTGATTTTTTGTCAGACCCCATGGATAAGATGATGACTCAGATAAATATAAGACCAAGTTCTCTCTGATGAATTGTTGATTGATTGGTCAGTGTGTGGCTCTGGATATTAGAATAGAAAAAAGAGGTTGGCATCCTGCTGAATTTGGTCAAGGCTTCTGAGTAGTTCCATAATGGGAAATACAGAATCCAATTATGCCCACTCCTCACCCAGTGAAATAAAGACCAACCAAGGAAGCCACAGCTCTATGCTAAGAATCTCCCTTTGCAGTGTTCCAGGTCTAGGTGAAGGGCACTCAAATAATAAAGAAGCTGGAGACCTGGGGTGAAGAGAGACCTCTTGATGTGTGAGTCAATGGGTCCATGTTGTTAATGAATCGTAATGTATCCTTGCCAAGAGCACATGCAAGATTTGATGGGTGAGGAAAGACCACTGCTTGATTCAGGCCAAGAAGGCAGTTGATAGGTCTTACTTAGGAACTTTCTTAGTAAAAAGAATTGACACTGGAGTTTTCAAAGATAGATTTTGGAAAGTGAATAGTCTTTCAATAAATGATTCCTAACGTAAGTTTTATTTTTTGGAGGTAGGGGCTAAGAGAGTACTGTAATGTGTATATTTTGAATTGCAATTTTATTTAACTTTTTTGGTATCACCCCTATGAGAAGTTACATACAGGGGAAACTCCCAGGACTTACATCTCTTCCAATCAGATCCTCCTGGTTTTCCACAATTCCCCAGGGGGCAATACCTATGGTACATATCTTCCCTCGAGACTTAGATGCATGGTCCTTCAAGGCATCGCCAACATGACGAATAACACCTAAGAGGAAAAAGAGAAGTGTTATTCTTGCCTTTTAAAGCAATTACCTTCCATTGTTCTAAAATAAATTGTGAGAACTACTATTATTTCTCCCAAGATTAAATGTGCTGAATATACAATTTTGACACATTTCTATACAAACTGCATTGTTTATGTGAGTATGAACTTGTGCCTCTAATGCCAGATACATTTGTCAAGACTTGTATATGAACTCCAGCAATGCATTTCTTATCCCATCTTAAATGAAAAAATGCATCTAACTTCTGTAAAAACATAAATATAATTCTTTAAACTTAGAAAATCTTTTTCTGGTATTATATTATAAGCATAATGATGTATTAAATATGACTAAGAACCAATTCCATGACTGTATCCTATAAAAAGCACGATATATATAACATTATATTAAATTTATACCACAGTTGTAAGAGTTAGGGTCAAATAGAATAGTGACAGCTCAGATTTTGTCAACCTTAATTTCATCTTTCAATTTATGGACACATAATGTGCAGACCCTACTTGGAAAGAAAATGTTGGCATATTCTGTGGAAAGTTCATGTTAAAAATATATAAATATACCTTTTTATCTTTATTATTCTAATAGTTTTCCTCTCCTATCATGATGGCCTTCCCCATCACTGTAGTTAAAAGTGAGAAATTCAGTTTATAAGATGGTTGGAGACCTATAACTTATCTCTTTATAAACCATCTAAAGAAGGTTCAATTAATAATCTCTTAACCTCCCTCTTCAATGGTAATTTTCATATAAGATATGAAATATATTCTCTAAGAGAAGATGTTTCCACTAACAAAAATTCCACCCATTGCTCAAGGAAATCTTCACACCTAGTTTCATCTCCTATATCAGTGATGGCGAACCTATGACACCCGTGTCAGAGGTGACACGCGAACTCATTTTTTTGGTTGATTTTTCTTTGTTAAATGGCATTTAAATATATAAAATAAATATCAAAAATATAAGTCTTTGTTTTACTATGGTTGCAAATATCAAAAAATTTCTATATGTGACACGGCACCAGAGTTAAGTTAGGGTTTTTCAAAATGCTGACACGCCGAGCTCAAAAGGTTTGCCATCACTGTATATGAAAGCTGAGTTGGATTTTATTTCATCTAAGTTTGAACAGGATTTGGTTTGCATATCTTGAATAGCTCAATATGTCCCCTACCATATTCTGTCATGAATCATAATCACACATGAAGATGGCCCCTCTAAATGTAAAATTCCTTGAGGGGAAGGTTAGGGCGGGGGTCAGTATCATACTCATCTTTGTGTATTTCAGGTGCTAGCACAGAGTAAAGGCTCAGAAACCATGCACTGAACTAAGCACACAAAACACACCAGGCAATTGAGTCATGGGAGGGGACATACATGTGTAAACAACTCGATTCTGAAATATTTGTAAGAGGAAACGGAAAGATCCTCCTAAGTGAGAGCACTGGTTTAAAAATATAAGAAACAAAGCTGTGACTATTCATATTAAAAATTCCCCCCATTTACATGCAAAATTCCTTCCAGGGTAGTCCTGGACAAGAAGTCCAATGCCCTTCCATCTGCCATAATCCCACCATTATCTCTTATGTAATCTGAGTGTGTCACCTCACAAGAGTATTGCATTGAACCTCAAGCCTGGAATGAGGCAGAAAAGAACTCTCTGGTCTATAGTATTTATGTTGTAAACTCATTCTTTTGTTATTAGATGTGCTTCATAAAAGAAGAAAAACAAGTACTCAGAAACAAAAGATTGGTAAGAATTTCTTCAGAACCTTTAGAAATTTTGAGTTGGTCTTGATATGAGGTATAGGTTATGTCAGGAGAGCAACAGAGTGAATAATCCCAGGTGAATGGTGCCTACCAACCTGTGAGTGAAAGTTGGAGCCCTAAAGCCTAAACAGTCATTGAAAGAAAATTGCTCTGTGGACATTTGATCACTACAAAATAAACAGTGAAGAGCTGACTGAGCAGGTCATTCTCAGATCATGTCAGTTGCAGACTAAGCCAGGATTTCACATAACAATGAAGAGCTCAGGCAATCCTCAGAGTTCACTGCTGAATTGTGCGCATCGAGTTCCGTGCCGAATGCTCACAAATTCTAGGTATTGAGGAGAATTCTGAGTGCAGGACTCACCCAAACATCATCCAAACTATAAACAAAAGAATAAACAACACTGAGATAATCTTTTATTTAAAACTCGTTGGTCTGGGGTTATGTTAGAATGTTCCACGACCTCCAAGTTTGCCTACATCTGCAGACTTTGAGACTTGTAACAAGTTTGAATTAACTCACTGCGGCATTACTTGTGTACTTTCAATTGGCACTTCAGACTCAGGCTGGGGAAATATGTCAAAACAATTTACAGGCATCCATTCCACTCTGTTGCACATTAATTCTGCAGATAAGCACTTCAGTATAAGTGGGTTTGTAAGAATTGGTTTGACAACCTGCCTGTATCACAATGTAGAAATGTCTCTTGCAGGTTGAAAAAACTGTTTGGAATTCAGAGTGGAGTGTATCTTCTACTGATGTGGAGATTATTTAATAACATTTGAAATAATAAGCAAATAATATTCTGGGCTTTGCTACTATACTTTATGTTTCAGATGGAAAGGGCATTTTACAAAATTAAAGCTACTTCCATCAAACTTAAAATCAATTAAAAAACAGAGGCAGAGCTTCTAATTTAGAGCAAAAGTTATTCCTTAAAGAATTATTGGGTACAGCGCAGGGCATATAGTCAGTAATACTGTAATAAATATGTGTGTGTCAGGGGATACTAGACTTATTGGAGGATAACTTCATAAGTTAGATAAATGTCTCATCACTATGCTGATCACCTGAGACTAATATAATATCAAATGTTAACTGTATTTGAAAAATATAAAAAAATTTTTTAAAAGAATTATTGGATGCTTATTTGGCAACTTGAGATATTGAAAATATCCTATGGTATTACATTAGTCACATTTAAAAATTCTGTATAGTCAAGTATTAAATATCACAACCTGTTTCTCATGCGTAAGTAATTCTACTTGGTTGAGAAATAATGGTAGAGTTATTATTTAGGTGAAGGAGGGAGAGAGAATGATGAGAGAAGAGAGAACTAGTGAGTATGGACACATGGGTAGGAGAAGCCAGGGGAATATAAATACATTTAACCTTCGGAGAAAAGTTATCTTAGTCACAGTGCTCTCGTGGCTTGTGTTGCCTTTCTCTGCCCCACTTCCAATCACCTGTGTTAACCCCTCCAGTGAATATCCACGCTCCGGTTGTCATGGCTGCTTTGATAAGACCTTTCCCAAAGACTTGCTTGAGTTTTGGCTGGAGTTCAAAGTTCTGCAGGCCCCCGTGGACAGAGATGAGAAGCTTGGGAAGCTCCAACTGCCATTCCTTGGTCATCAGGTGTAAGAGGAGATCAGGTTTTGTATCGAAAGATACTCGCACATACTGGAAGAAGAACAGCCATGGGTTAGACAGGGCAGGGCTGGCTGGGGCTGCTTATTTTTAGTGACTGCAGTGATGAATGAGATGTGTACCTACTTGAGAAAATGTCTCATATGAACTCAGATTTTTTAAAAAGGGGTATATCATCTGCTTTACCAAATGAGCCTTCGTTAGACAAAGGGAGACACTATTTTTTAAAGGTTTTCTTGAAATTGTGAATAACTACAAACTTTCAAATTATTTTTCTTAAATGAAGCACAGGCACAATTTTTTCCTGGAATATGCTCTTTGCTCAAAGGAAATCATGTTTCTATTTACCGGCATTAACATTTGTGCAACAGTTCAAATGTTTCTAATATTTTCAATATAAGTGATCCCTTTATGCCAGCTGGACCTGGGTGTAACTGTGTCTGTGACCCTATTATTTCGAGAGGTTTTGAAAAGTTCTATCGTTCTACATAATGTAATGAAAATTTTAAAATAAGGTAACAACTGTTTATATTTATTTAAATATATAATAACTGCATACCAAATGTTTTCTTTATCTTTCAAAGTGACAAAAGGCATGCAAATTTCTCTTGCAGTATAGTTGAAAAAAATTAGAATGTATAGCATATATAATATTACCAGATGCAACCAGAAATTAAGTTATGACAAGTAACTTATAAATGAAATGCCATAAATACATATAATGATAAATCTATGTATATAGTTATTCATATCACCATATACATAGTTACTTTTAGGTCTCAGTTTAATTGTATAAAGCCTTTCATTTCTATCTGGAAACAATGGAAATACTGGGAAAATGTATTTGAAAGCCTTTTGTAATGCAGTGCTGAGCTGGCATGAAAAGGAATATCCTGATTCCTAAACAGAGTGGAAGCTGGAATCTCAGGAGATAAAGAAGCACTAAAGCAGGCTTTAACCCTGTCAGTTTCTCCTAAATCCCGGAAGACTTGGGTATCTGCTTTAATGGGTTTACGCAGTGTGGGTGAGACTAATCAGGGACCCCCTATAGACCTGGGATACTTCAAAGGCCTCCAACCTCAAGAGTAAGGAAGAAAAAAATAAGTCTGGTGTACAGAAGAGATCAAGAAGTTTGCCTGCTTACCTTTTTTCCTAAATAGAAAAGAAAAAGAAATTCCCCTCTGATTATTTATAAACAAAGATAGACCCTCATACAGGTTTTAGCCCACATTCACACTGTCAACATGGTTTCAGAAACTCAAACAGAGTAATGTATAATAGTTCTGTTGGGGTAATGGCTCCAGCTAACTGGCAGAAACAAATGTAAATTCTCTGTGGAGGAATGTGTCATCAATCAAGACCTCAAATAATTTCCAAGGGAAAATAATAATTTCATAGTAAAATAATTACAATAAATTACACAAGGGAATAAAGCAGCATGAATGAGAACCAAAGGAAACAACAGACAGTATAATAAGATCCTCAAAGATATTGAAATGATCAGACACAGAGTATATGTTAAAATATACTCATATATGTTAAAAAACATAAATGAGAAAATTCAATATGTGAGTAAAGAATAAGAGGTGATAAGGAATGACCACATACATTTGAAAAATAATAAAAAATAGAACTTCTAAAATTAAACTATAATAATTTAAATGAAAAATAAATGGATAAATTAAACTACCAAACAGACATGCTAATGATATATCCAGAGCAATAAACCAGATGCCACCTAGAGACTAAGGAATTGAAAACAGAAGAAAAATGGAGCCCCTTGGGGGCAATACCAGAATTCTCGATAGTGATAAAATAGATAATGGTGAATAGGTAACACTTGAAAATATCCTGGCTGGGAATTTATCAGAATTGCAGACTTCTTTCCCCAAATCCTTTTTGATTATATTATTTTCCAACTCAAATTGTTATATCATATGTAAACTCCAATTCTGCCTGTCCTGGTCTCCCACAATTTGGCCTTACCCTACTTATTCAGAGACATTGCCCTACTTCTTTCTGTATTTGGCTAATGTTGTTTACCTCCTAGAAAACCCAGTCCCTCCACTTTCATCTATTTAAATCATTCTAGTCTTTCAAAGACTTTCACTGACTTTTCCTGAGAATGCAAACTCATGTTGATGCTATATCACTCTCAATCAAACCCAGTCTGATATTTTATTTCTGGTTGCTGCTTGCATGTGTCAGTTTTATCTCATTGCAAGATATTTGAGGAGAGGGACCATGTTTGACCTGACCATGATTTTTTTCAGTACTGGCTATGAGGTAGTTACAATCTTAGAAATAAAAGGGAGCTTGGGTTAGCAGTCATGGGAACTAGAAATCATCTAGTTCAATTCTCCTGCTTTACAGATGAGGATACTGAAACCTAGGGAAGGTGAATAACAGGAACCTCAGAGCTAGTTATCTAATAACTAGAGGCCCAATGCACGAAATTTGTGCAAAAGTAGGCCTTCCTTCCCCCCGGCTGCCAGCACCGGCTTCCCTCTGGCACCCCGGACCCGGACTTTCCTCACAGTCCTGGCTTCATCCGGAAGGTCATCTGGAAGGACATCCGGTCTAATTAGCATATTAGGCTTTTATTATTATAGATTAACCATTCACTAATCCATTCTGAAAGTTACCGCCACACTGGGAACTCTAGGTTGAGCTGTGCTTCTCAGACTAACAAGCATGACTCACCAGGAGGATCTTGATTCAACAGGTTGGGGATGGGGCTTGAGGTTTGGCATTTCTAACTAGCTCCCCAGGGACCACATGGGTAGCAAAGATTACAACTCTTTCCCAGACCAAAGATTCTAAGTGGTGTGTCTTGTGTCTGTCATTGGACCAAAGGAAAGAAAGGACACTCAATATTTTATATGAAATCAAAGAGAAAAATAGAGGAAATACTGGAAGAATTACTCAGGACAACCCACGTTAAATAGAAACATGCAGTCATCAAGCTACTCAGCATATCTCTAACTAGCTAATTCTTTGTTATCAGGAATAATTCTTATACAAAGGAACACATGATTGACTACATCCCACTCCTGATAAATAACAAATACTGGGTGTCCTTGGTCCTTTGGTTTTATTTGTGGTTTACTGTGCCCTTCCCTTTGAGCATGAGAGGCAACATAAGGAAAAAAGAGAAATATTTAAATAAAGCAATTTGTTACTTTTTGTTATATTATTGTTTAGCAACTCCATGAAATGGTTTTGGGTGATAAGCAAAAATAAAAAAAAAATTCTGAGGTGTTCTAAATTAAAGAGCAGGCTGGAGAGTGAAAGAGATGAAACTGTTAGCCTGTTAATGGCTGCTGACCAGCTCACAAAAGCCTTCTCACATTCCTGTTTTAACCCCTTGGAATTTTGGATTCATTTCCAGGCGGGTATTTCCTGCTGTTTATTTTAGCCAGGCACCATCTAACTCCAGGAGCCTTTGCTCATCTACAGGTGATCTTTCCAGACTGCTGCCCACAGCCAATCTATAGGAGTGGACATTTCTTTATGGGGATTCTGCTACCCCAGAGCTGGCCCTGCTTCACTGTCCCCCACCTTTGCCCATAGCTCATGTGAATTCTGTCAGACTACCTCTTTCTTTCCCCTTCCCCATACTGGAGGTGGGACAGTGGACATGCTGTCTTTTCTACCTGGCCATGCGCCTGGTGATTTAGACTCCATGCCCCAAGACCAGTCTTTTGTCTAGCATTTTTGACTCAATAAAACCTCACTTAAAAAAATTTCAGTCATGGAAGTTAAAGATTTTTAGTTTAAAATGAGCATAAGAGAATAATAAAACTAAGGGATAAAATGATATTTTGTGATATCTGAAGGTTTAAATTTTAAATTATATTCTTATACCCATAAAATCAGGTTATTCAGTAAGCTCTCCAGGTGCTTGTAATATAACAGCCCACTCCTGTGCCGAATCAGCAGCTTCAAAATCACAAATGACTGTTCCTGGAGCAATTCATCAATTCCTGCTAAATGGTCAATGTGGTTTGAAATGAGGAGCTATTTTGGTTGTCAAGATAAGCAGTTTTGTCTGTCCACTTGTGAGCTCATTAATTGCTAAGGGTTCACCTTACAAATAAGAAATCCTCCTCATGCCCTAGCCAGTTTGGCTCAGTGGATAGAGCATCAGCCTGCAGACTAAAAGGTCCCAGGTTTGATTCCAGCCAAGGGCACATACCCGGGTTGCGGGCTCGATCCCCAGTGTGGGGCGTGCAGGAGGCAGCTGATCCATGATTCTCTCTCATCATTGACGTTTCTATCTCTCCCTCTCCCTTCATCTCTGAAATCATAAAAATATATTTAAAAAAAGAAATCCTCCTCATGTGTATATTAAATTTAGTCACCTGGGCAGGACTCTGATGTAGTGACATGTGCTTCCATTTCTTGATTTCCAATTATGTGCAGCATCACACTCTAGCATCAGATAGTCGCCCTGTAAGCCATCTGGCCAATTTGAGCACCCTTTCTTGTGAATAGGGATGATCCTGACCATCTCACAGGACATGGTAAAGATTAAACTGTGAAAAATCCCTGTTATAGCAGAAAAACTGGTACATGCAAATTGGGTGATGGTTATAATGACTTCTGTATACAAAAGAATTCAAATGACTTGCCTTTAGCTTTTAAACTAGTACGCCCTTCACAGTAATGCTTTGTATCTCAACTCTTTAAGTTATCTGGAGTAACTAGTGCAGGTGTTTATACAAAAACTAGAGGCCCGGCCTGGTGCACAACATTTGTGCACTGGGGGGGTGGGGGGTGGGATGCGGGTGGTCCCTCAGCCCGGCCTGCATGCTTTAGCAGTCCGGGAACCCTTGGGAGATGTCCCACTGATGGCTTAGGCCTGCTGTCAGCCAGGCTTGTGGCTGAGCAGCGCTCCCCCTGTGGGAGCACACTGACCACCAAGGGACAGCTCCTGTGTTGAGCATCTGCCTCCTGGTGGTCAGTGCACATCATAGCAACCGGTTGTTCCGCTGTTGGGTCAATTTGCATATTACCCTTTTATTATATAGAATACCAGTCAAGAGGGAGAATGCTATAGCTCTGGGCTACCTAACCCATCCTTCAACACATGCTCTTATAGTTCCCCAATTTTTAATTTCTAGAGATAAACTGAGCTCAAATAAGTTACTCATGCTGTGGTTATCTCCCCTTTTCCCTTCCGTTATTAGGTCCTTGACTGACAGAAAGCCTTGCAATGAGCTGATGACAATTAGAATTGCATCTCAAGAATGCTCTGCATAAAATAGAGGTTTGCTCTAGTTGAAATTGTAC
This sequence comes from Myotis brandtii, assembly GCF_000412655.1. Taxonomy (NCBI): domain Eukaryota; kingdom Metazoa; phylum Chordata; class Mammalia; order Chiroptera; family Vespertilionidae; genus Myotis; species Myotis brandtii. The sequence continues at coordinate 11,592,973 of NW_005360124.1, read as the reverse complement.
TGTTTGGTCTATTCTTAGGTGCTTTGGAGGCCAATGCATTTGGCATAACTTTCACAACAATACATATTTTGAGTTCCAAACCACAACCTTAGAAATGAAGACTTTACAGTTGAGGCTATAAAAGAAAACTAGAGATTTTCTTTTGTGAAATGGCTTCGAGAACTAAAATTCTTGAATTGTTGTTCTGCCTGGTGCTAAAGGTCTTTTTGTTTAACAGGTGACTTCACCGCAGTTTTTATTTCTAAAGTCACTCCTATTGCTTCATTGTTAGAAATGTTCCCATTCACTCATCAAAGCAAAATTCAACTTTATTATGCCTCACTCTGCACTAAACTTGGAGATCACAGAGGTGTCACAAACCAGACAGTATTCTTTTCCCTTTATGACACCCAGGGTGGCCAAAGGCTGAAGAGTGGGGAAGCAGCCAGTACTATTTAGAACAGGCTGGGGCTGTTTAATTAAAAAATTAATCATAATCTTCCTTTGGCATTCTGAACCTGAGCTTCTGAGGAGCAATCTGGCTCTGATAATTAATCAGTCACCTCTTTAGCCCCAAATTTTTACCCACAAAACTTTACCCAGCTTTTAAAATGAACACTTAAAATAAAACAAAACAATAAAAAAACCCCAAACTGCAGAACAATAAATCTGCCTACATTCTAGGAAATGGTAAATGACTAATTCTCCTCCTAACACTGCAAAAGCACCTTTAATTCTTGGAAATGAGCAATTGGTATTTGTTAGTAGTGCTTACTTTGAGTAATGGAACTACTAATGCTAATATCTATTTTAACATTTTTAATGCCTTTCTTATGAGCCTGGAGTGGGAAATTTGCCCCATTTCCCTTTCTTTTAAGAGATGTGACAAGCATCATTTCATTTTCTAATTCTTTGTAGCCACATTTCAGATGAGTGCTTTTAATTAAAGCTGTGGCCAAGGAGAATATGTTGCACCAGACTACTATGACAATTTTGCTGATAGCAGCTTTTCAAGTTTGTGGAGCCTTTTGCTTTGCAGCAGGAGTTGAATACTTATGGTGGTTTAATATATGTTAAAGCTCCCTAGAAAGAAAATATTGGGAATGTAAATGTGAGGTGTCACTGTTATTGGATTCCTAGTTTGATGACTCACAACATTTTGGAGGTGAAAATGCCATCGTAATTTATTCCATATTGTTTTTGTAATTCCTCAATGTTAGAGACTGGGTACTTCCAGGTCATGGATGCTGAAAAGCCAAAGCTAAAGGTTTAGAAATAATTATAAAACTTCACTGAGAATATGAACAGGCCACAGGGGTTTCTCTATGCTTTTTCTGCCAGAATTACTTAGTGTAAACTCTTCTAGAAGCAAGGAGATGAGAATTTTCTTTTTTTTATTTAATTTTTTAAAATAAATTTGGACATAATTTCTGCCCTGAAATTCCTGGAGACATGTAAAATAATTTTAAATGATTTTCTCAAAGGGAAGGTGAGGGTGGGTGGTAAGAGATCAAACCCATTGACACACATAGTAGGGTGGTGAAGGCCTGGACAGGGGGCAGGGGTGGGCTAGAAGGAGTCCATGGGGGGAAAAGGAGGCATCTGTAATACTTTCAGCAATAATAATAATAAAATAAAACTGTTTTCTATAATGTCCTTAAAAAATACCGACAAATGAAACAACAGGAACTTGAGTTCTTTTCTCTGACAGAACCCACAACCCTTTGCTTTTATTTTTTCATTGATCTTTAAAATCGGTAATAACTTTCTGAGATGTGTAAAATCATGACGAAGTCTACAAATAGAAATATCACTGCAAGTCACTCAGAGTGCATTCACGGTCTAGAACCCATGGCTCCCAAACCTGGGCTAATTGACTTCTCAGGAGATGAGAATTTTCTAGAGGGCAGATGGGTTCCTTGAGGAAAGTTGGTTCTTCCTTCTCTATAGGTCTATGATTGGGATCAGAAGTTTCAGTGACAAATCCTAGTTTTATTCTCAGATTCAGAAGGCACTGTCAGTTCAATGGTCTGGAAACTACAAGATGAAAATTGGAAATCAATGGAGCAATTACACCTCCCCTCCCCCAAACACCTTACCGTGCTTATGGAAAGCTGCTTAGTTAGCCATAGTCTAGTGATTCGCTATTTTGTTTTGCAAAGTGGGATTCCTTTATTTTCGTATTTGCTGTGAGTGAGTCAATGGTGATTACCAGATCAAATTTGCATAATGCAAAGTATAGCAAATTTTTAAAAAGTCAAATTCAATCCCAAAACATTTTGAGAGTGCAAGGTTGTAGATGCCTCCCTCCACCCCCAACCTAGGGTCTCTCCCTTGGCCTTCCCTCCTCCCTGCCATCCTCTATCCACAATGCTCAGACAATGAGGCTTTCATCTTGGCAGGCTTTCATAGTTAGAGCTTTAAGTATGAAAATGAGGCATAAGAACAGTTACCTCGATTATATGAAAACTGTAATAAGAAGCCCAACCTGATCTAATAAGCAGAGTAAATAGCAAGGGAAGACCTGAGAATTATCTGGGTGACTTGAGAGGTTTAAATACAAGCTCTTAATTAGGTTATACTTACCTTGTCCACAAGGCAGCTCAGCATTAATTAAAAGAGATGATTAGTAAGCAAATAAGATTCTGTCTCATCAAGTGCAGCACTGCTTCCTTTTCTAAGTAACCTACAGTCTTAGCCTCAGATAAAGAAGAGTCTTTGAGGAAGGACTCAACGTCCGATGGTGCTCTCTCTTGCTATTGCTCTCGAAGGCAGTTTTAAAAAGTTACCTGGAACCCACCCTTGTAAGACAACGCTGAAACCAGAGCTTTAGTATCTGCATCTCCTTGACTTTGGTGCCTCTGTTCTGACTTTTATGATGCACCTGAATAAACTGTCAGGTCCCCCAGAAGCTCAGGAGTGCCTTGTTTGGGGACATGGCATTTGGTAATATGTGGCTTGGTGTTGAGAAAGGAGTGAGAATCCTTCATTCACTACCAGCTTTGAATGTCTCCTTCCTGTGTCACCACTTCTCTGCAATATGTGAGGGAAGCTGGATTCATTTGTTTTACTAGAGCTTGTCAAGCCTGGGAATTGCTCTCGAAGGCAGTTTTAAAAAGTTACCTGGAACCCACCCTTGTAAGACAACGCTGAAACCAGAGCTTTAGTATCTGCATCTCCTTGACTTTGGTGCCTCTGTTCTGACTTTTATGATGCATCTGAATAAACTGTCAGGTCCCCCAGAAGCTCAGGAGTGCCTTGTTTGGGGACATGGCATTTGGTAATATGTGGCTTGGTGTTGAGAAGGGAGTGAGAACCCTTCATTCACTGCCAGCTTTGAATGTCTCCTTCCTATGTCACCACTTCTCTGCAATGTGTGAGGGAAGCTGGATTCATTTGTTTTACTAGAGCTTGTCAAGCCTGGGAATTTTTCAGAATCCTTATAAAAATCTAGAAAAATAATGGCAATTAGCTTCCTTCCAAGTGTGAGGGAAGCTGGATTCATTTGTTTTACTAGAGCTTGTCAAGCCTGGGAATTGAGGACGGAATGCTACAAAGGACTAGGAAGGGCTCAGAACATGGTTCTATTAACAGCCTACGATGCAATTTCACCAAGAGCTCTTCCCGTTCACAGCTTCTGCGTCTAATGAAGCTCACCCAATAATAGTGATCCTCTATCTCTAGCACAAAGTTTTCAGAATCCTTATAAAAATCTAGAAAAATAATGGCAATTAGCTTCCTTCCAAAACACAACCATAGTGTGTACCAGGCACACAGGGCAGAGAAGAAACAGAACTGCGGGGGAGTCCTGAGGAGCCTGGATTTGAGAACTATCTCTGTCGTTAAATAATTGTGTGACTCTTGGGAGATAATTCAACTTGACTGGGTTCCATATAAAACAGGTAGAAAGATCTGGGATTATTTAGCAATTTTTAAGCCAGGCTGGAATAACCTGGCTAACTTAAAACAACAAAAACAAACCGGATGCCAGTTTCTATCCCAGACCAATGAAGAACACTCTCTGGGGGAGACTCTTACATGGGCATCTGTAGGAGCCCCTGCGGGACGCCAGAGCCTCCAGGCTGAGAGCCACTGCACCTGATCCCTCCAGTGTCTTTGGTGCCCAGAGTCCCGTGGCATCGTGCTGTACTGCCTACGGTAACACAGGCATATAATGCTCCTGAGCAGGTATGGTTTTAATAATTTTACTAACAATGAGAATAATTTCAATAATGATTCACTTTCCTCCAACTGTATCTTCCACCAACCTCCAGCAGACTCTGCCTCACCTTGTGTCCAGACCACATGGGCATTTTGAAGACACAAGCACCTCTTCTTGGGTTGTCTTAAAGGGAACAGTTAATGTTATACCTTATTTTAAAAAAATTAATGAAGGGCAACGTTAATCTGCCCTCTAGAATTTTTGATCACTTTGCTAAAAATCATTTCAACTTTCAAATATTTTGTCAGGAGTAAGTGGCCAAAGACATATTAAGTTAGTTGACCTGCTTCACTTAAATCCTGGCCAATCATTTACCACAGCTTCCCATCTAAAGGCTGGCACTCTTTCACAGACAGTAGCTGCTGATTTTCCCTTTGTCCGAACTGCAACCTTGTTTGTTGAAGAGGACGAGAAATAAAATTGGTGCAAAACGACCATCCTGACTGACAAAACAAGACATATGACATTTGGAACAACTCAACCTCTTTGTCTAGACAGGAGAATCAAAATACTTCAAGGGCAAATATTCAAAGTGGACAAAATGTGCATTGTGTCTGGTGAATCGCGTGGGTTCCCACTTGTTAAACATAAATCAGTTTCCAAAACATGTCCTGGTCACTGGAGGCATCATGGTAATTAGCATCTCCCCAGGTGATCACTTTGGAGGGACACTCTTACTTATGAGCAAAATAATGCTCAATTTGACAGACACTGCATTCTAACAGTGGAAATAATGACCAGAAGTTTACTTACCATGTGCCTCTGAGTTTGTGGCATGATACTGGCTGGCATCATTCAAGGACCCTATGAAGTTACTGGATGTACCACTCTATGATTATTGTCTACTAAGCCACTTCCTCTCCTGTGGTACTTTTCTTATAGGGAAAGTGCATGACTTTTAATTAATGCCTGGTTCAAGAAGACCCTCACTGTATATGGTTCAATCCAGACTGTGAATGGGGACTGTGCTGAGTTGAGGACCCTTAATGATCTTGGGTAGGTAAATGCATCCCTTAATTGGGTGTGGAAGTTACCATCTCCATTTCCCCTAGTTCTGTACAGGCCTAGACTAACCCTTTCTTTTGCCAGGCCTTATTACCCCTAGTTCTGTACAGGCCTAGACTAACCCTTTCTTTCTTTTGCCAGGCCTTATTGGAAGTTGCATATAGCATCTCTTTTTTCCCCAATATATTATTCAAAATTGGTTTTAATCTAATATATAGCTTAGAATTAAGTTTCTCAGGGAAAAACTGTGAGAATAGCTTATAGCTATTCTTGGTGAAGAAAATATTGCAATTGGCAGGGGGGCGGGGTGCAGATGTGAGAATGGGGAGGAGAGAGGAAAAAAGACAAGAGAGGTGGCTTTGTTGCCCATTTCCGGACTGTAACTGGTGAAGTGACTTATTTTGCATTTTGCAGTAAGCTTCTCTAAGCAAAATTTTCTCTCCGAACTCAGAAGCCTCTGTGGCATGCCTGAGAACAGCCACCTCCAACTGCTCCACCCTCAGCGATCTCTCTTTCAACAGAAGCAAGCTTGTTGGAATAGAGCATTTCTAGAATTTCCAAAAACACATGGTATACTTTTCTCCGGGCAAAATCTGACAGCCAAGTAGGGAGAGGGCCACGATGAAAGCTGAAATTTAGAAGTGACAATTCTGAGAAGTAAAATGTGTTTATTTCCTAAAGCTTCCTTTCCAAAGAAAAATGCTTTTCATATGGAGCGCTTCCATTGAGAACATTATTGAACACAGTTGCTTGGAGAAAAAGCACTCAGTCTGATAGAAGAGAGAAGAAAATAGTCTGACACGATCATTTCTACTTTGAATTGAGAGAAATCCTAGTTACCAATAGAACAAAATAGAAACCTAAAGGTAAGATTTTTTTCTTTTTAACCAAAGGAGTTAGAAAAACATGTCTTAATAATGAGACCCAGATAGTAACATAATAAATAGTGGATAGAGAGCTACTTATTATGAATAAAAACAACAGTCATGTGTCTGATCTCATACTAATCTTCAGAGGAAGGTTTGTTGCCTCATTTTATAGAGAAAGAGCATAGATAGATGGGACAAGGTAATTAGAGCAGGTTACCCGCCAGGAAATGACAGAATTGGGATTAGGTCTAAAGACTAAACCTCCAGCTCTTTGCCATTGCCTTGTAAGACTTGCGAGAGAATTGGGAAAAATGAATGAATGTTTTTCTGATTACCATGGCTTTATTGGAATGGCCACCTCCTTGGAACTCAATGGTCCCGAAAGCATCCGTGGGGCTGAGTTGAGTGTGCTTGCTGATGGACCACTTCTCGGACTGGATGTCATTTCGGGAGAGGCGACTCTCATTTTTCTCATTCTGAAGAACGGAGATGCTGGGAGTGAGGCCCACATGCTGGCCGATTAGACGCCCGCAGCAACACCTATAACATAGGAGGTCAAAGTGAACCATTGTATTCGCCGCTACTTGAATACACACTTAAGGCTGGAAAATCTATAGTCTGTAGCAAGCCAGTTAGTCAATTTTCAGCTGGAATCCCATATTGTGGTGGTATCAGGCACATGAGGAATTCAGGATTTACCTGAAAATATTCCTTTTCTTCTCTGCCCCCTCATTTTCCTTCAGCTGTGTAAGCTGTAGCATGTCCCCTGTCCTTCTCCACCCACCCCTCTCACACCTGCCATATTGTTCAAGACTGGAATCTGCGAACAAAAGCTCTTAGATGTTTTTACTTCATTTCCTCCTGTCGATCAAATCTTGCAGGAAGGACACTGAGCAGCTCCCAGGGAAGAGTTTTAATATGCACATTTAAATGAGGGATCTCACTCATAGGTGAGTCACAACCTAACTTGTCTTTTCCAACTTGACATTCACTGTCAAAAAGCCAATTCAGAGGGAAAAAAATCTGCAGTTTAAGTGTTCTTATGGAAACAATGAAAGAATTATTCACAAGATATCTGAAAACAAAATTCACTCCTTAACCCATGAAAATGTCCTTCAGACTTTCCTGCCACTGTGGCTATGATTATTGTTATAACACTGATACACAGTTACCATTTATTAAATGCTAACAGTGTGGCATTCACTTTATGAGTATAATACTGTAGTTTTGAAGGTTAGATAAGGTTAGATAATTTTCTCAAGGTTACATAGTCTGTATGACTCTATAGTCCAGTGGTGGTGAACCTTTTGAGCTCGGCGTGTCAGCATTTTGAAAAACCCTAACTTAACTCTGGTGCTGTGTCACATATAGAAATTTTTTGATATTTGCAACCATAGTAAAACAAAGACTTATATTTTTGATATTTATTTTATATATTTAAGTGCCATTTAACAAAGAAAAATCAACCAAAAAATGAGTTCGTGTGTCACCTCTGACACGCGTGTCATAGGTTCGCCATCACTGCTATAGTCTATATTTTAAACTGCTTAGTACATTGCCTTTTAAAAAAGGCATTTCCAGACATTGATATGTTACTTTATCCCAAATACTTCCCACTGTTTTGATCTTCAAAAAAGTAAGTAGGAAACTAAAAATGTGCTTGGATAGGATTCTGAAGGTCTGCATTCTAATTAGTAATCTGCTAAAAGTCATTAATTTAAAAATCTCTTTTGCATCACAGCAATGTATGTTGGTACAAAGAAGTATTTTGATGAAATGCTTAAAAAGGAAAACCAGTAACCATACAAATATATATACTCCATCTTATGTGCAGTGATTAATTCCTTCCCTGGTGGTCTATTTGTTATTCTGTATAGATTCTTAGAGAATTCACTGCAGAGATGGCATATTATGTGGTATGTGTATAAAAGATTGCTGCAAAGATGTCCAGCAACAATAAAAATTGAACTTTAATTCCACATTGGTCTACATGTAATGAATAGTGCTAACTATTGTAGTTTTCCCATAATTGCTACTCCATGTTCTCGGTACATGATAAAGACAGCAAAATTACCTATGGGGGTCTTTGGTGCTGGGTATGATGTGAACACATTCTCTTTTATAAAATGCTCTTTCTATCCAGGATTTCTGAGCCTAAAAAAAAAGAAGAGTAAAGGTGAACATAATCTTTAAGTATTTTAGGCAGCAACATTTCAGAATAACATGATGGACTAGTACCCCATAAACTGAAATGAAATTGTGGTTACACACATAAACACTGACTACAACAAAATCAATTACTCACAGAACATGATAATTAGGTTATTCAACATTATAATTTTGTGAGTTAAAGGAAATGATCATAATAAAAAACAGCGATAGAACCATATACAAATTCATGATTTTTGAAGGACAAAAAAACAATGCTCTTTTTAGAGAAAATGAAAAATATACAGCAGTATGTTTTTAACCCTACAGATAACAAGTGTTCAGTTGTGGGAAAATATACAGTTGAACTTTGAACAACAAATAATTGGACTGTGTGGGCCCACTTACATGTGAATTTTTAAAATAAGTACTGTAAATGTATTTTCCTTCCCTTATGATTTTCTTAATAACATTTTCTTCTGCTTACTTTATTGTAAGAATACAGTATTTAATACATACAACAAACAACTTATGTATTAATCGACTACTTACATTATTGGTAAGGCTTTCCGTTAACAGTAGGCAATTAGATAAGTTTTTGGGGAGTCAAAAGTTATACTCAAATTTTTGACTGTGCGGGAAGTTGGCTCCTCTAAACCTTGCTTTGTTCAAGGGTCAACCATATATCTAAACAAGTATAAAGTTTTTATGGCTGACACTTAGATTTTCCTTGGAGAAGGAAAGAAAAATGGTGATGGAATTACATAACTCAAGGGCCATAATCCATCACCATGATTTTTTTCTAAAATCTAAATTAGCAGTGCTTAAATACAGAGGGGGGGGGAAATGGAAATGGAAACATAAGAAGATAAATGTCTTCATCACAGTCCAAAATTTCACAGGTAACGCCTTTGGAAGGAAGAACAATAACACATTTTCTTGTATCCCATATGCCTTTAAGCATAGAAAATACAGCTTCTCAGATGGGCATTGTTGGGACTGTCCACCCAGGAGTCTGGCCACTGAGATGGGGCTCTGGGAAAGATAAAGGCAGTTCTGGAAAACTGTACTATCTTTGTCCCAAAGAGGAGTGTCCATCCTGCATCCTTTTACCCCCTTCTTCATCGCATTTGCAATAGAAGTCTCTTATGGAATCCAGAAAGCTTCTCAAAAGATTCCTTCTCTAAGTGTTTAAGATAAAAGTTGCTATAGCAACTTAAAATGTTATTTCTATCTGGTGTCCTCTTCTACCTAACCCAGCGCCAGGACTAAATTCATACTCTTAAAATACACAAGGCCAAAGCGCAGCCCAGCTGTTTACTTGGCCTGTCTCATTAATGACCACTGTTAACTGTGACAAGCCCCCAATCACTGGCCATGATGGATATTGACTCTGCCAAGGCCCCAAATATCCATATAAGTTGTGCTAAGGTCTGGTTTGCCCTCCACCCCTTATTTGTGCATCTCCTTCCTCTCTCAAAATAGAGTGTCCACAAGCATGTGGCTCTGAAGGCAGTGGTTGTCTAATACTCATGACAACACACACTTTAAAAGCAGCAACACGGGGGATGCCTGAGGGGTATGTAGGAACTGCATCCTGTTTCAATCATGGTCACAATGGGGTCCCATACCTTCTGAGTGTTTATGCACTATCCACAAGACAAGGAGCGCCCACCTTGCCTCAGAGATCCGTGGGTCCAGGGGGCCCACTGTACCCTCCCACCACCAAGGCCACATTTGAAGTTCTGTTTGTCAGCTGGGCATGAAAAAGCCCCAGTGTCTATTCTCAAAGAATTTTTCTTTTCAAATATGTAGGAAAACCTAGTGGCTACATCTTTGCAACAGTGTAGATGATAACCAGTCTTTATCTCTCTAAAAAGCCTGTAAGTTAAACTATTCATGGGCTGTGATTTTTTCCTAGACACTGAATACTCTCGTTGATAACATCTCTTGGCAGAAAGACGGTAAAAATATTCCTCACTGGACATTTGAAACCAACTTTCCCTACACCTTGGGGAGCAGAAAAGAGTGCTCTTTTCTTTTTTTCTTTGTGGTCCACTTTGGCGAGGGTTCAGAAGGATCTTTTGGGGGAGAACCTGAGAATTTTAGGGAATACTGATCAATACTCTCTGAGAGGAAGCAAGAATGGTAACATCATGGATAGAGCATGAGGTTCGCAATTAGAAAAAATGGTGTGAGTGGGACTCAGCTATGTGGACCAGTCAAATAATTTCTTTGTTCCTCAGATTTCTTCATCTATAAAATGGGCACAACAACATGCCTGACACACAGAGTTATCGTTATTACTTGGGAACTGTGTTTTCACTTCGAAAAGTCGAGCAGTTCTAGGTTGGTTCTGATACTAAAAGTTCAGATGAAGTTTCCGATGAGAGTACTGTGATTTTGCTGGAGCAGATTGACCTAGATTGATCTCACTTTGCATTGGGGAATAGTGGCCGATAACAAGGTATGTAGGAAAGCTATTTAATTTCCCTGAGCCTTTTCTATAACATGAGGATAATCATAGCTGTTTTGGAGAGTTGTATTAATCAAAGGTAATTCAGGGAAAGCACCTGGCACTTAGTAGGAACTCAGTATGCAATAACGCCTGAGCTTTATGAAGGGCTCATTGGGTGCCTGGATTTGTGTCATAGATGTATTATCTCCATGGAGGCTCATAAGAACACTGTGATTACTATTATATCCATTTATCAATGAAGAAACTAGTCAGATGCAGCAAATAAATGTTAAAGCCAGAGATTGAACTTGAGCAGTCTGATTCTAGGGTTCACACTCTTACTCTGCTAAACTGCCTCCCAAATGGGATATTATTTTTACACACACACACACACACACACACACACACACACACACACACACACTGATTTCAGAGAGAAAGGGAGAGATAGAAACATCAATGATGAGAGAGAATCATTAATCAACTGCCTCCTGCACGCCCTGGCATGTGCCCTGACCGGGAATCGAACCGTGATCTCCTGATTCATAGGTTGATGCTCAAACTACTGAGCAAGACCAGCCGGGCACCAAGCTGGATATTATTGATATTAAATACTCTTGATCTTGGCAGTGCCATCTGTGCATGTCTGGAAGTGCCTTGGTATTTGAAGAGAGTTGGGCTTCTAGAGGCATGTCTTAGAGCCAGTTCAAACTTGTATTTTTCCTCTTCTCATTTCTCCTTTCTGTGGAGACTGTTCATTACTCACTATGCTATCTGCTCTTCCTCTCTCTTTCAGGTAAAGGATTTGGGTGGGACATTAGGAAGCCATCAGATTATGAGAAGGAAACAAAGAGGGGAAATCTTTATAATAACTACAACAAAGACATGTAATCGCAGTAGGACTCCCAGTTTGAGAATCTGGGAGACCATGACATAGATTAGATTTTTCAAGGGCACCTTCATTATTTCTCTCTCTCATGGATCCCAAGTTCAACTTGGAAAGCCCAGGGAGTTTTACACATATGCTGTGTAGTAAGGATACTACATGTAGACTGCCAACTTGTTTGTTAGTCTTTAATTATAAAGTAATTTGACTTATGTGCAGTTTAGCAGCATTACCTTCTAAAAGGTGGCAGGGCACTTCACTGTTAGCAAAGGGACTGAGGATTAGTTTCTATTTCTTCTTATTAGAGGATTAACCACTTCCCTTACAAAGGCACAGAAAATTGGGAGGAGGAAAAAAAAGAAACATAATGTAAAAAGAATCTTTCCATCACTCACAATTGAACTGGATCGTTTCTTCTTTGAGAAGTACAATACATAACGGAAAGAATGCATGTGTAGCACATGAATTAGCAATTTTACAAAATATCACACATAATTTACTATGCTCTATTGTGGGTTTTGCTTTACTGTGCTTTTTATTCTGGTCTTCAGTGTGGACAGATAGACTTTTAAAATTATTTTCTTTGAGAGGGCATATTTGAAGTATAATCAAGGTTTAACTTGTTCTCTAACCCAATTCCCTTTTCATTTGTTCCAAGTCTTTGAATGGCTCTGTGCAGGCTTTCTACTTGGCTTTCACATCCATCTAGGTTAGCTCAGAATGGCTACTCTCATTGTTAGAAAGCATGAAAGAGTTCTGACATGCCGTGGGTCTAGCTGACCACATATCATGCAAAACCTCAATGGACAAAGTGTCCTGAAATCTCTTTTAAATATACTTTGGAAGTCTCGTGTACTTTTACTTTAGGAAATCACTTATGTACATTCTTTTCTAAAGGTAGAATAGTCACGTCACCATGACCGAGTCTGTGAAAGGCTATTTTCTTTCTTGTCTTTCTGCATCATCAGTCATGTGTGATGTGTAAAAGGAAAGTGTTTTCCATAGGTTAATGATTAAAGGACATCTCATTCAAAACACAAATGAGGACATTCACATTTTAAACAAAGTATAATGATTACTCTCAAAGAATAAATTAATTACCAATTTTAAAAGTCTAATGTACCATCAATAAAGCAGCAAAATGATAGAAACAAACAAGCAGCTACAAACATCGCCCTCAAAAAACAAAAAAGTTATTTCTTTTAAGCAGGTTTCAACTCTTTTTTTTACAAAGTCTCTGCTACAAAGGTGCGTCCCCCAAACTACTTTTGACTCTTATCATTATCCACTCTGCACTCGCTACAGAATCAGGGACTTCTCCAGGCAGGAATGGTTAACAAGTGCAGACACAGAGCATGTATTAAATCAGAAATTCTTGGAGCTTGCTATTTCATTCCACCCTTTAGCAGGGCAACCTTAACAGAAGAACAACAACCCAGACCAGTAATCATAAGATTAAAAAAAAAGAGAGTCCATTAACTTTATAGGAATAAAGTGCAAGCAAAATTTCACTATGTGCCTCATTTTGAGGCTCTCAGGTTTTCAATGTACACTTTGTCCCAAACAGAACAAAATACCCACGACCCAAAGGCACTGAACCCTATGTTCATTTTTGCCTTTTGCTTTCCCTCAAGGTCTCCCTGGGCATCCCTCGGGTCTTCCTCTAGGTCCCCAGATCCAACATTGGGAAGTTGAACAAGAGGAAAGTGAGCTGAAATCACTTTACCTGAGCACTGACTCTGGGTGGTGGTGGCAAAGGCAGTCCCACCAGCGGCTCCTGTTGCTTTCATTTTGCTGCGCCTGGGGCTGGTCATCCCGTTAATAATGCTCTTATGACCGCCCACTGGAAAAAAAAACTCACTTGCCCGGCTCTTCCCCCGAGAGACCTTTCAAGTAAGCAATGAACTTGGGCAGATTAGCCCCTTGGAATGTGCTGCTGTGGGATTAGCCTCAGTAAGAATCCCATGGACATTCCCTCGCAGCCTCAAACACTGCTTGATTTGAACATCGAATCTGACGCCAGGAGAAAAACAAATCCCCGGAGAGATCGGATTTAACTGGCACAAGTCCTGACAGGCTCACCCCACTTTTCCTTTTCCATTTTCAGCGAGAAGGCTTGTGAAAGTGTGATAAGGTGTTCTGAAAAGTTCAACTTTGGAAAGCAAATCCTTCTAAAGAAACAGTGTGTTAAGGCTCCAAGTGGGTTGAACACACAAGCCGCATTGTTCGTTCCTCCCCAAAGAATGGAATGATAGCGTTTCTTTAAAGAGGAACTGCTAAGAACTGAACGTTTCAAAAGAATAGTTTGATCCCTGATCATGAGCCCACGTAGAATAAAGTTGGAGTTTGCCAGTGGCCTTCCACAACTTCTAAAATGTCAATAAATAAGAAAACGTGTCTGGTTACTCTAATCCTGCAGCCCCTCTTCCCACGATTGCAGAGGTGTGGTTAGAAACTACACGCCCCTGTTTCACTATTTTAAAACGATGAGCTGTGACCACTACAGCACACATTTAGGATGCGGACCAAAAGCAGTGATACTGTGATGTGTTTAGCTGAGCTGGCCCAACTGAGAGGTCCTGGCTCCCACAAAAAGGGCTCTTTCGAATATCATCCAAGAGTGAATTTTTCACATAATAGTTCTTAAAGTAAACACACTTGGGGAGAAAAAACCCTCAAATTTCAACAAGGCAAAAATACTTTTCCATATGTTTTTATTTTTTTAGAGAGAGAGAGGGAGAGGGATAGAGAGATAGAAACATCCATGAGAAAGACACATCATTCATTAGCATAATAGTTCTTAAAGTAAACACACTTGGGGAGAAAAAACCCTCAAATTTCAACAAGGCAAAAATACTTTTCCATATGTTTTTATTTTTTTAGAGAGAGAGAGGGAGAGGGATAGAGAGATAGAAACATCCATGAGAAAGACACATCATTCATTAGCTGCCTCCTGCATGCCCCCTACTGGGGATCAAGCCTGCAACCTCGGCACGTGCCCTGACCAGGAATCGAACCAGTGACCTCTTGGTTCCTGGGTCGATGCTCAACTGCTGAGCCACACCATCTGGCCCCAAAATACTTTTTAAATAAGTGAATTTTTGAGCACTTCATCTCCAAAAGATTGAACTCTTCCCACAGACAGAAGTTAGAGCTGAGAGGCGGTATTCATGGTGAACTTGGTGAGCTGTAAATCCACAAGGGCAAGTGCCACTTCAGTCTTCACTTTTTCATAATCTCCATCAGAGTGCCTAGGATATGTCCTGTGGACACTCGCTGAGGGTCGCAGTGTGAACTGAACGGCTTATCCCACACTTGAATTGGATCCTGAGCTTTCTTCTGGCCTCTCTGCCGTTTCCAGGACTAATCTCCTTCCAAATCCCGCATCTTCTGGTCTGTCACTTACCAGGGTTTTCCCGGAGACAAGGAACGATAAACTACTTAGTGTCTTGCAACTGAGGAAACATTACAATAGAGAAGACCCAAGTGGCCCTAACTGGTTTGGCTCAGTAGATAGAGCGTCAGTCTGCGGACTCAAGGGTCCCAGGTTCCAGTCCGGTCAAGGGCATGTACCTTGGTTGCGGGCACATCCCCGGTGGGGAGTGTGCAGGAGGCAGCTGATCAATGTTTCTCTCTCATTGATGTTTCTAACTCTCTATCCCTCTCCCTTCCTCTCTGTAAAAAATCAATAAAATATATTTTTAAAAAAAGAAGACCCAAGTGGAATATCAGACTGAGCTTTAGCATTAAACACATAATTAAGAAAGTCCCTTTGCCTGCCTTCAGGAGTTAGCCACAGGATAATGTGTAGTGGCAACCTTAGTAACGTGCATAACCTTCCTTCTATGCTGCTGTGACTTCCTAAGCATTTATTATAAGGGAATCACCAGAGAGATGATCCCGCGAAGATGTTCACTGCAGCAGTATTTATGAGACCAAAAAATCTGAGACAAATTAAAGTCCATCAGTGGAATGCTAATTAAATTAATTAAATGGATTATGCCACCACTTCAATTCTGCATCTGACTTACTTTAAATCTTGGAGTTCAAGCATATACATACTGAGTCTTTTAAATATTGTCCATGTATTTTTCTTACTTTATTCTCTCTTTACTAGTCTTAATTATTATTTTTTTTTATTTTTTGTTGTTGCTTAGTTTTCCTTTCTAGAAATATTTGGTAGGGAGAAAATATGAGGCACCTTCTATGAACCTTATTTACACCAAAGACAAAAATATTGTCCCTAGAACCATAAGTACTTTGTTTTAGAGAAAAAGAAAGCCCCGGGAAAATTCAGCACAGCAGTTCTTTCATATGAGGTCATGGATGATCACAAGACTCTTTGATTTGAGAAGGTAATTAGTTCCAAAGAGACTGGTAGCTCTGAACTGCACTGTCTATATGGATCTTTTTAAAAACCTTGTGTACCCACCCAACAATGCAACTCCTGACAGGCTATATTACCGGCCTGTTTCAGATGTACTTTAGAGAGAATATAATTTGAATACTAACAAGAGGAAACTACAAGCATAAGATGAACTGTGTTTATTCTTTACTCCTATCTTTATGTAATGAGAGATTACCTTATTCTTCCAATTCACCATTAAAAAAATCATATGTGAATAGGATATACCAAATAGTTTTCACTGGTACATAACTCAATTTTAAAAAATAAAATGAGATTTTCTACAAGTAGAAACTAGATTTTGACATGGAAAATGTGTATTTTGATGTTATGGGATTGCCCAAAGCATTTTCTGTAAAAGGCTGGATGGTAAATAATTTAGGCTCTTTACAGGCCACATGAACTATGTTGCAACATACAACTCTGCTGCTGAAGCACAAAAGCGACCTTGGGCGAGATGTAAACAAACGAGCAGGGCTGCATTCCAATAAAACAGGTGCTGGGCTGGATCGAACTGATGTGTACTGGCCAGCCCTTGGTGGGGCAGCGGGCGGTCTTCCTAAGAATGAGGCTTTCATGGCACCATCACTAGTTTGTCTTGGCTCTTCCGCAAGCATGTCAGGTAAGTTCCCACCTACGTGTCTTTGCTCCTGTGATTTCTTCTACCTGGAGAGCGCCATCCTCAGATATCTCACATCTTATTCTCTCAACCTATGGGACGACTGAGCGGCCTCCTTGACCACGCCATCCGAAAGCACACCAGGCCATTGTCTATTCCCTCAATTCCCCGTGTTTTCCTCATAGCCTCCACACTACCTGCCATTATGCCATGTCTTTATGTGTTTGATTGTTGTCTGTGTCCCCCACTAGAATATAAGTTCTTGGTGACAATGATTTTGTTTTATTACTGCTATTTCCCCAGCACCTAGAACTGTGTTTGGAACATGGTTGGTGAACATGGGGACTTAGACACATCGTTTGATTTGCATATCAATTCCTTACCTGTAAAATGATGGCATCAGATAGACTCATGTTTCCTAAAGTGGAATTTAGGGTGGCACCCCGATGGGCATTTTTCTTTCAATAATTGGGTTTATAGCAATACATACTATATCAGCAATGGCTAAATCTGCAATTTCACAAATACTATTGCTTAGGGGCGTGCATTTTCCTTTTTTTGGAGTTGTGAAATAATGAGTCCATCAAAAAGTTTTAATAAATTAGATTAAACATGATTTATAGATAAGAAAAAATTCCAATGTTCTCAGAGAAGTGACTGAACTTGGGGAAACACTGACTCAATCCCTTTTAAAAGTCCTCCAGTCTCCTTGTTTTTATTCTAATGCCTGAAAACAAATGTAATGTGTTCTCTAACGTTCAGAGCTGCCTTTGACCTATACAGTAAAACAATGCCAGAGACACACGCCAGAGCCAGCTGCCTCCAGAGCACACTGACACCCGATAGGTTCTTCCTGAAACAATCAGTCAGGCTATCTCCTGCTCAGTACCCACTGGTGGCACCCCATCCCCAGCACGAGCAGATCAGGTCAGTGTGGAAGCCCTTCAGGATCTGGCTCTGGAAATATCTATTTAAATCTTTCCGTTCCCCTCCAAACCTTCAAACATGTTTGCTCCAGTAAACCAAATCACTGGTTGTTCCCCTAATGCACCACGCTGTTCCACCATTCTCAACCTGTGGATATGCTGTCCCACTCGCCGGAAATGCTAGTTCTTCTTTCTGTACTTAGGAAATGCCTCGTGGTTCTTCCAAACTCTGCACAAAACACTGTGTTCTTTGAGAGATGTGGCTGGAAACTGCCAGACAGAGGAATCACCACAACTGTTGTTTCACTTCTATACCTTGCTCCAACTCCCATTAGGAGAAAAGCCACACAAAATTATAATGATTTATTTTTATTTCAGGTTTATGATCACTTATAGCCAATTTCCACTACAAATGCCCAGTACTTGGGTATATTATAGCACAACTAGAATTTTATAGCCTCACCTGGGACACTTCCCTTCTTCCTTCTCCTATTTTTAACATAGCTTCTACAGGAATATCAATTCCTAATAAATCATCTTTGGGGGCTAATTTGTTATGGATTGAAATTATGTGTATTAAAATTCACTCTAAACTTAAATTATAGACACTTTAATATAAAGTTAAATTAGATTGTATTTTTATCACCAGACTGGGAAAAGATTCAATAAATTATGCTTTATAATTACCAATGAAACTCTTCTACCAATAGGTTGTGCTGTAAAAATTATTCTTAAATAGATGCAGGATATTTATGTAGAAGTAATATGAATATATATATGAAAGTTAACCTCATAGAATTTTCATAAACAATTAAAAATATATTTCCACGTTTCCTTGGAAGAGAAACATGGAAATATATTCTAATGCAGAGCTTATGAGAACATGACTGATTAGGAGTCGCAAGGTATGCATCTTAGCCATGGCTTGCTGACAACTAGGCTTGTGAACTTGGGGGAGTGACTTAATCTTGGTGATCTTCAAGGTCAACCCGGTTCTTAGAGGATTCTGGGAATGAGAACCTGACAGCTTTGCAGTTAGTCCTTCATTAGTGTGTACAAAGCAAGTATAGAAGCTTTTTGAAAATAAGAGGTTTATTTTAATTTTACAAATTCATGAAACCATTACTCTTTCGATAAGAAACATAAATGTAGCAGAGCACAAGGTTTTGTGTCTACAAAGCACAAAGTACATAAGGATATTTGAGAATTAATAAATAATCCCTGAAAGAATTCTCACCAGACTCCAACCATTCCTAAGAATGCCCTGGCTTAGCAATCTGGCACACATGTAGGGTTCTAATTCTGTTTCAATAAGACTTCAAGTATTGTTGAGACATTATTACGATAAATTAATAACTCTGCATTTCTAGTCTTGTCATTGAGAGAGTTTTGAGATCAGAACTTGGTGTTCTCTTGTCCTAATCCCCCACCAGTTGATAAATTAAATTCTGAGGATCATTCAGGTCAGAATATTCAGAGATTGTCCATGATTTGTAAGTTTTTTTTTAAACCTAACAATCAAGAACTACTAACTGGAGAAACTCAGATCAAATCAATACCATTTTTTATCATCAGAAGCAAGTTATAAGCAGATAGGTCCAGTAATATAATTGTAAAGCTATTCCTATTACTCTCTGGAAATGAAAAATTACTGGGTATTAAGTTAATGCAGCATAAATGTATTTCTATCTGATAGTCATTTTTCTCTGTCAAATTACTAAATTGTTAGGTAGAAAATATAGCCATCCACATAAATTCAGCCTCCGGTTCTGTGACAGTTTTAAGGTTGTTCAAGGTTATTAGGCCTAGCTTTAACATTGTTAATGTCTTTTCTTACATGCTTATAACTAAAACTTATGTCTTTTTTATTTATTTTTACCTTAGTATGTTAATTTAAAATCTCTCCAGAAGATTTTAGGTCCTAGAAGATACTAATACATATATTAGCTTTTCCTAAATGTAATCACTTAAATTTGATGCACATAGAAATGAAAATGAATTCAAAAGTGGGTGTAAAAACTGTTAACAGGTAGTGCAGAAATAAAGATTCAGACTCCAATTTGTGTTCCATTGGATGGTAATGTGATTTTTTTCTCCTTTGTTTTCTTACCACCTCACCTTTTAAAAAATATATATATATTTTTATTGATTTCAGAGAGGAAGGGAGAGGGAGAGAGAGATAGAAACATCAATGATGAGAAAGAATCATTGATTGGCTGCCTCCTGTATGCCCCACACAGGACACCAAGCCCACAACCCCGGGCATGTGCCCTGACTGGAAATTGAACCATAACCTCCTGGTTCATAGGTCCATTCTCAACCACTGAGCTATCCCAGCCAGGCACCACCTCACCTTTAATGTAAAGAGTTTCAATCTTTGAATATTTGATGCCAGATGAATTTCTAATAGCAAGTCTCCTGAAAGAAGCAATGCTAATAAAGATATTTTAAAAAGCGCACTGTGCTGGCTTTTTAATTGGTGTCCCAATTCATTCTCCACCCAACAAGGAATGTGATCTTCCCTCTTTCCTCTTTTAATAGACTTTATTTCTTAAAGAAATTTTAGTTTAAAGAAAAACTGAACAGAGTTCTCATATACCTCCTTCCCCCATCTCTCACCACAGTTCCCCCTATTATTTAAAATCCTGCGTTGGTGTGCTATATTTGTTTCAATTGATAAACTGATGTTGATACATTATCATTAACTAAAATTCATTACTCATTGGGTTACACAGCTGACGAAAGCATCATCTCATGTATCCATCACTGTAGTGTCATACAGAATGGACTTACTCTTAATCCTTTAAAGTGACAAATTAACTGACTGCATTCCATCTCTCTCACCACAAAATCATTCAGGGACCTTCTATTACTTCTAGAATAAAATCTAGACTCCTTAACGGGTTTCACAGACCTTGGCAGAATTCACATCCCAGCTCATGATTCCAAACTTTTTCTACGCCAAACTGATCCAACTCACTACCTCCAACAATACCAACCTCCTTTCTGATTTACAACTGCTCCAAATAAAAAAATAGAAGAGTAAAAGTGTCATGATAGAAGCTACTCTTTAATTTAAATACTACTTTTTGAGGGGGTACACACTACTAATAGGATCGGGCCTAAACCGGCAGTCAGACATCCCACTCACAATCTGCGACCGCTGGCTCCTAACTGCTCACCTGCCTGCCTGATAGCCCCTAACCACTCTGCCTGTTTGCTTGATTGCCCCTAACTGCTCGCCTGCCTGCCTGATCATCCCTAACTGCTCGCCTGCCTGCCTGATCACCCCTAACCGCCTCTGCCTTGGCCCCCGTCGCCACAGCTTCATCCAGAAGAATGTCTGGAATGATGTCTGGAAAGTCGTTCGGCTGTCCGGTCTAATTAGCATATTACACTTTTATTATTATAGATTATTTCACACCAGCATTCAAGAATATCATTTGAACACTAACCTTGTGCAAAGCTCTTTTAGCTGCTGAGGAGGTGGGAAACTTTGCAAAGACCCTGTGTCTGCTTTTAAGTTTTTGCTGTGTTCTACAGCAATGCTTCTCAAATGATTTATGGTAAAGGATCGTTTTTAGAAAATTCTGAATCCATTACGAACTAAGAGTTTTGTAAATGCCATGAAGATGATAATGCACTTGGATTTTGTGGCAATGGTAAATTGCTACAGAAGTTACTAAGTGCTTATTCTCAATTTTTGCACTTCTCTCACCGTTCACAAACAATTTGTGGGCCAGCAGCAGTTTGTGGACCACAAGGCGCTGCTCAATATGTAGTCCATGGAGCAGCAGCATGGGTGGCCTTTGGAAACTCATTAGAAATGCAGATTCTTAAGCCCCATCCCAGACCTACTGAATCTCCACCTGCATTTTAATAAAATCAAGTGATTCCTACATTAAAGCTGGAAAAGCACTGTCTGATGGGAAATCAATCTGATGGATGAAAGACTACAATGATGTTTAATAAGAGCAACCACAATAAACAGGTTTACAGTCCTTATGTATACACTGGTCTAAGTATGCTCATCTATGAACTAGTTTGAACCTCATAGCAAACCCGTGGAGTGCTTTTAGCATGCTCCTTGTGCAGGTAAGGGCAGTGAGGCAGTAGAGGCTGGGCTTCTTGTTCAACGTTACACAGCCAGGAAGCCAATTGTAGGCATGTAGAATAGCTTAAGTGACATAAGAGAAGTAGAGACGGACTGAGCATGGGTGTTCAGAGGAGGGGAAGGTCGGTTTTGGCCAGGAGATGTATTTGAGCTGGTACATAGCTGGTACTCTTAGCATAGAGTAGGCGCTTAAATGATTTTTATTGCATTTACCTGAATTCCATAGCTTTTGTCCTTCCCTATTTCCATAATTTTAGGAAGGTGGTTTCAATATAATTACCTGTTCTCATATTCCCTACTTTTAAAGATTTAGCTTAAAATGTTCCTTTCTTGCCCTGTTTATCCTGTTTCCAGCTCTACAATGTAAAGTAACTGTTTTCTCCTTTGAGCTTCCATACTTTGTTGTTTCTCTGCCTATTAACACTTTCCATCATAATTAACAGTGTGCAGTTATCCTGTATCCCCATGCTCTACCCTAAGCTCAGTTAGGGCAGGGATCATATCTATTTACCTTTTTACCTTCTTCCCTAACCCTAAGTGCCTGGTGCCTGATAAACCCTCAATAGATATTTGTTAAAATAATGAAAAATTATGCACATCAAGAAAATAATTCATTCAACTGTGGATGGAGCATTCTTAAAGATGCTCATTAACTGAACACCTTGCTCTTCTATTTTCCTAACATGTTTTGCACCGATGGAACTGTCAAGTCTTAAAACACTGAGCAGAATGTAACTGCTTGTCTTCAAGTATTGCCAGGAAATTAACTGAGTGATTACACTAGGTCACATGCTCATCCCCACCTCACATGTTCGCATGTTTTTATTTTGTTTTATTTTTTTGTTAGAATCTGGTAGACACACCCCAAGTTTTGTTTCACCAATTCTATATTACAGAAAACATGGAAGACAACGAAAGAAGAGAAATATGTAAGACATGTATTAAATTTCCACCCTTCTCTTTATTAGCATGATAGATTATGAGCTTATTTGAAGAACAATAGGTCCATACTATTATTCTTGAATGCCTGAGCCTCCAAATTAATATTTCACAGTTGAAGGAAAAAATCTTAGGCAAGCTCTAGATCGTCAAATGCTATTTTGAGGATATGCAAAGTCTTTCCTTAATAACAGTAGGTGTCATTATTTAAATTCAGCCATTTGTTAAATAGCATAATTGCCCATCAATTATGTTTTTCCACTGAATTTAGATCACATTAAACCTCCCCTTTTTGCTCAAACATTTTTAAGTCTTAAATAACAAAGGCTGGTATAGATGACCTGAAAAATAACTGTAGTCAGCATAATTCAAAATAATAGAGATCAGAACTTATATTTCTTAGGTGGCTTTTAAATGATGCTCCTTGCTAGCTTTTGTTTTACCCAGATAGAAAATTCTGTATATTCTATGTTAAAAAATAAGATTGTGCCAGCAGAATCCTAAATGGGTGGATTTTAGTTGGTATTCCCAGGTGAGTGTAGTTGTGTGTGCCCTGGGCAGGTTTAAACAATTAGTCTAAAGGATTAAGAACAAAATCCTGAAAATGCTTTGTTCAGCTTAATTTAATGACTACCTTTGTGTTCTCATATGCATAAATCCTACCCTCATCTGCACTGCATTGCTCATTATTTAACATTTAAGATCTAATTGATGAATTCCTCATGACACTGCTACTGACAACTTGAGCTTTTGTGCCCAACATCAATACAAGTAAGTAATTTGGAGAATATCTACATGCATTCTAAACCACTCAGTTAGTGATTCTGTCCTTACAGTCCTCTCTTACCTGGACACCTTAGAATGGAGAAGAGGAATGAAGTGGTAGCCTATTTGTGTTCCCAGCTGCAAATGGGGAGAAATCATTCCATTGCCTCAATTTCTCTTTTGCAAACCTAAAGAATGCTTATTGCCTCACAAGGAACTTAGGAACTGTGGTCTGGATTGATAACATGATGACAACTCTGGATTCTTTTTTTTAAATTCTCTTTTAAGATATGTTTTCATTGATTTTAGGCAAGGAAGAAAGAGAGAAAATGGGGGAGGGGAGGAAGAGGGGGAGAAGGGAGAGAGAAACATCAATCTGTCTCCTCCTGAACATGCCTTGACCAGGGATGAAATCTTCAACCTGGGTATGTGCCCTGAAATCGAACCCACCACCTTTCGGTGTGTGTATGAGATAATGCTCCAACCGACTGAGCCAGCCCACCAGAGTCCTGGATTCCTTGGGTATCCTATGAGGACTTGTTAGCAGAGGGTGCTGGTTTGTTGTATGCAGAATAAAACATTCCTGTAAGTTTTCTTTTTGGGATAATAGGTGGCTGAATTTAAGCAGTTTTAAATTACATTCTCACTTGACTTATAACTAAGTGTCAATTTTCTTTGAATTAAAAAAAGCACTGTATGAATTAATGTGACCAAAATAACACTCACTCACTCACTCATACACACACACAACCAACTATTAGGAATTTTCTGAGATTTAAGCTACCTGGAATTTGATTACACAGGGCCTTCTGGGGCTCCGCCACAGCAGGCTCTAGATACCAGTCAGGCTGATTATGACTTCAGCATTGTTTCAATGTGATTTCGCAAAGGATTTCATTTAATGCAGCTTAGTAAGTTTGTTAAGCTGCTGATAATTGAAGCCTCTTAGGTTCAGTAAGTACCATCCAGTGAGGTGGATTAGTGGGGTTTAATTTGTTGCTTTCAAATAGCAAACAAAAACTTAGTAGAATAATTACATCTCTGTGGGCTAATACAAGGGGACACGACAATGGTGCTTTTGGCCATTTCTGCGTTTCTGCAGTTTCTACCTTTAGAGTTTTCTGCCTCTCTCTCAAGTGACACCAAAACCCATCACTGTAAGAAAGAGATTTAAGAGATTTTCAGATGGAATATAAGCCGCGAATGAAAATGTGCACTTTAGTACAAGTGGTGCCCTGCCATAGTCACAACATTTCTACTGTTTCCTGAAATTTTCTGTCCATCTCCTTGTCTAGATTTTAAATACCTTGAGGGTAGAGACCATGTCTCTCCTCTAATTTCTCATACATTAGTACAGTATCTGGTATATTGAGGCACTCAAGTCTGTTTTCCTAAGAATAAGTGAATTTTTAAAACAGGGTAGAGACCATGTCTCTCCTCTAATTTCTCATACAGTACCTGGTACATCGAGGCACTCAAGTCTGTTTTCCTAAGAATAAATGAATTTTTAAAATATGGATGAATTTCTGAAATAATCATAAAGTATGGTCTGGAAATAACATTGTCACCAAGTGTTCAAGTTCTAGGACATTAGTTTTAGCCAGAGTATAGAGTTGCTGTGTTATCCTTAAGATTGAGTCAAGATATGAAAGAGATTGCATTAATGAGTAAAATGATGACATATTATCTGTTAGATTCTTGGCCACACAGAGTATTCAGCCCAAGTCAGGTGAGTAAACAAATTAATTTAGTGTCTTGACATGACCAGGCCTGATTTTAGTTGATTTGATTGCATGTATATGGTGTCACTGCACGATGACAGGAGAGTCCTTATTCCCCTGGGACCCTCAGGTGTGCCATTTTTCTGAGTCACAAAGCAGACAGTGAAAAATGCAACACTGTGGGGAGCTGACATAAATAATAATTATTAACAGGAAATGGCAAAGCTGTTTGGGATGGCTGGGAGTATTTAAGGTCAAACTTGGCTTTCCTTCTCTCTACTTTTGGAGAGAAGGAAAAGTGCTGGTGTGGACACAGGTGTGGGATGCTTGCTGGTTTCTGTTTTCTCTATTGGCTTTTCAAGTACATTATTACTATTTTTAAAATGACACCCAAATTTCAAACTTATCCAGGAATTTTCTTAAAATTAGTTTCACACTGACTCCCACTCCCCTGTCTCCTGCTGCATACTGATGATCATATGAAGTTTACCTTGAATTTCTTAAAGTTCTCCATTAAAGATTCTACTAAGTGATTCTTCAAGCATGCTTGCAGGTTGTGGCAACTGTCCCAAATGACTTCACAACATCGAAAAGAACAAAGGAGAATGAAGCCTGAATCTAGTCCTTTATTTGAGTGAGTGGAGACTTTGTTTTAGATTGGGTACCTTTTTAACCATGGATCCATTTTCCAAGACAATGTTCCATATATAATAGGGTAGTAACAAACCTCAAAAGGGTATATGTGTAAGTGTGCTAAAGCCAGGAGTTATAGAGCAATACTCAAACCAGTGTACTTCCCAGAGATCTGCCAGCTTCTGCCTGTTCACATGTGGCCATTTTTATTAAGATACCCCATCCTCACCCACCCACAGTGGTTATAACTGAATAGACCAGCAGACCACTGGTGGTACCTCACTCCAGAGCAAAAAAAATCATAGGCTGGCAACTACCTTGACTTATGGACTGGCTCCCAAAAAGAAGTTGAGGAATCATCTTCTTTTTCTTAGAAATTTAGAGAAAATAAGTTAGGAGCCATGAGGAACTGATGCAGAGAAGTGTTGATGTAGGAAAAGTTCCAAATAGCCAACACTTATGCATAAGCAGAAATTGAGAGGGGGGAACATATGCGTGAGAGTCCTCTGTAGCCCCCGTGCAGTCAGAAGCAGAAATGCTGTGTATGACAGAGAAATCAGTAGCCTATGAAAGACAGAGTGATGAAGAGAGTAGCCCTGCTTCCTGAGGATTTTCTTATTCCAGTCCTAGTCAGTTTCCCCTCTCCTGAAGTGACTTATGTGATTCTCATTACCACAGCTAAGAAATGTAACAATAAAAATCACATGAGGTAAAATGAACAAAAATCCCTTATTTCTTCCTAGTTCAGAGATCCAGCTCTCAAGCACAGCAGCATCTCATGCGCCGAACCTGAGCCTGATGGTGTAAGAAACTGACATTCCCAGAGGTCATGTGAGTCGGTCAAGGTCACACCACTAGCAACTAGCAAAGGCAGGATTGAAAGCCAGCTTTTCTAACCCAGAGCCTGTGCCCTCTGATCATATCACACTCACTCCTGCCTGTGCAAGGCAGAGTTGCCTGGCTTCTAAGATAGGGAATGTTCATCTCTGGAAGAGGGCTGATGTGTAGGACAAGTACACAGAGCTAAAACATTCCATTTCTTTCAGGGGCAGGATCGCAGGCGTTACTAGTATTTTGCATTTGGACATGGTTACAGTGTTAGTTCTGTCATCCATGGGTCTTGGATGTCCCAATGTTTCACTTCATGGGATTCATTGAAAGGAACTTGATTTTCAACATTCGGGTAGTTGATTTTGGGTTGTATTTAAAACACATATTTTTAATATAAGGATATATATTTATGGTGAGATTCATCCTCTTTCAGTCTCCATCCTTTGCCGTGGTTCATAATGAAGGACTTCCTAGGGTGTCTTTCTGTATGAGGGTGTGGTTTACCATGATCCCTTGCATGAACAGTGCCTAAATGCAAACTCTTCAAGTTGCTTGTTTACAATTTTTTGTGTATATTCTTTTCTTATCACAAAAGCTGTGCTAATTTATGGAGGGCTTTTTGGGAAATAATTACACAAAAGAAAATATATGTTACCTCTAACCCTGACTCCCACCTAGACAGAACTCTGATAACATGCTCATAAAGGTTCTTGGTAGAAAAGTGTAGGAAGCCCCAGAAGCCTACAAGGCAAATATCTGATCTCTCTCTGGGATGCAGTGACCTGGGGAAAGCATGCAGAACTGAATTAGCCATTCATCTGAGAATGTGCTGACCAGGCATGTGAGGGCGGAAACAGCGATGGCCCAGCATGGGGCTAAGGTGCCCTTATTGCAGGAGGGACATGGCATTTTACATATATACACACACAATTCCTGTGTACAGAGGACATAGCTCTTCCTTTGTTTTTGCAACATCCTAAATGTGTGTATGTCCCTACGTCACGGAGCTGAGGGACATGCAATCTTGTAATTGACTAATTAAAAAAATTACAACAATCCTAGAGATAATTACCAGCATCCTGATGGATTAGGAAACAACTAAGGAATCAGTGACTTGAGGCAAAAATCCTGCTAGAAGTTATCCCAGGAGTTTGTGAAAAATGTACATGATGGTCCCTTGCTCACAGATTCTTGATTTTTAGGTGAGAGTTGGTCTCCAGCATCCCATTTTAAAAATGAACAATCATAGGTCATTCCCTGAAGGACTCTCTGAGCCACACTGTTAATGTTTCCTCTTAATCATTGGCTGGGATCTGAGTTTCTCTAAGTTGGCTACAAATGTTTACTTGCAACATATCAAACCCACTGCACTGCCTCCATTTAGGTGCCCTTATCCCACTCCAACACTGCAGTTTTCTAACGGCCGTTCTGCCCCCAGCTCCCTGTCCCTACTCTATCCTCATCAGTGCCATAAAAAACATCTTCTTAAAACGAGATTTCTTAACCTTGGTGCTATGGACATTTGGGGTAAACAGTTCTTTGTTGTGGGTGGGCTGTCCTGTCCTGCCCTTGAAGGCTGCTTAGCATCATCCATAGCCTCTACCCAACTAAAAACCAGTAGCATCCCCAGCCCTCGTGACAACCAACACTTGTCTCCAGTCATTGCCAAAAGTCCCTTAGGAGCAAAAGGGACCCTGGTTGACAACCACTGTTCTTAAACTTTAGGGCAGAATGGGTTAGTCTCCTTCTCTATTGTCCCAAGGTTTTGTCACGGTGTTCAAGTATCTATGCAGTTTGCCTACAAACCACATTTCCAGCCTTGTCTCCTATTAAACTCACTGACCCTCATTCTTCACCAAATAGGCCACTCTTCCAAGTAACCACTGACACCACTCCTTTGAGCATTTGCTTCTGCTTTTTCTCAAGCCTTGTGTATGCTTTTTTTTTTGTTTTGGTTGCGTTCCCACTGACTCCTTCAAAGGTTAGTTCGAAACTCCAAAGTTTTTCTTAATTTGCCCAATTATCTCCACTCCTTCCTTGTGTGCTGCTCATTTACTTCTGCCTTTACCCAGAGCTTATTCATTCTGACTCGTCCTGCAACCAATTTTTTGCCCATCTCTTTTCCCCTTGATTGCAAAGATTAGAACTTATTTCTGCCCAAGTTACTGGCACTTAGCATAGGAAAAGTACAAGTTGGCCCTTAATGTTTGTGCAAATTAATTTAAAAACGATATTTAAAGCACACCACAGAGACTAAAAAAAATTTAAATCCGTATCTTATAACTGACTCACCAAGAATAATGCAAATAAAATTAAATGTGTTATAGATCTACAGCATTACACTTAAAGCCAGGATATTAGCCAACAACACTTTGGACTATGTCATTTGTGTTAAGCACTTAACTAGAATTAAGTTAAAACCAGTAAAAAAATAAAAAGTTACCAAACTACTCATAAACATCCCAAATTATGCCCCCCAAACAAACCTATAAGCCATGCTTTAGTGTCTTTCCTTTCTTTTAATAAATATAAATATAAATTATACTTCAAGTCATCTTTGATAGGTAGGTATTATATAAGCATCTTTGGAAGAAATGCTATGAAGGGAAATCAAGGAGATCTAGAATTTAAGAATTACTCTATTATTGGCTTAACAATTGCTGAAATTTACAGCAATTTAGCTTATCTTCATTTCCCCCTTATTGTTTTATGCCTCTTATGTTTTAAAAAAATAAATGCATCCAATTAATTCTAATCATCTGACCTCAGCCCCAGGTATAAGGTGCCTACTTCTACCACCTTAGCTACCCTGCACTCAGAAGAAGAAAATGGGGACAATGGCTTGAGGGGAAGGAGAGGACTCCTGAGGAAGATACAATGGTGGAGGTCCTCTGAGAGCTTCTGTGTTTATTTATGAAGTGTTAACATAAATAACTGATAATTGGCATGGCCAGTGTTGTTCAGTGGTTGAGCATCAACCTGTGAACCAGGAGGTCTCAGTTCAATTACCTGTTGAGCTCAATCCCCAATAGGGGGCATGCAGGAGGCAGCTGATCAATGATTCTCTCTCATCATTGATGTTTCCCCTCTCCCTTCTTCTTTGAAATCAATAAAAAATATTTTTAAAAATAACTGATAATTGGGAGGAAATAAAAACAAAGATTGAGTTGAAAGGAGGAGGGTCATTCTTCTCCATGGATATCTGTAAGAGCATTCTGCCTAGAGTTTGCCAATACTTACGTATAGACTACCTAACCCATCATTTGGATTTCTGTAAACACATCTAGCTGACTGGGCTCCTGAAAGAATGAGGGCTGAGGATATGAGTTCAGGTGATTTAGTTTAGGTTGTCTCAGATCTTATTAAGTCCAAATTGTGTCACATCCCCATGTAGTTTTCTTTCTAGCATCATGTGATGCAAATCTAATTATTATAATTTTACACTATGATATTTATGTCAATATAAGTTTTTTTAATGAATTATTATGGAAGAGAGTTTCCCTGGACATTTGAAATGATAAGCATAAACTTCTGGCAAGCAACTGTAAATTTCTTATTCCAAATTATGAATCTTCTCATAATTTGTTACATGCAAGAGAATGTACAAATCTTATATCTTCTTGGTATCTGGTTATCTGTGTGTTACATCTGTTTTTCAACTATCAGCCCTTTCTTCCTTAGCTCCAGAGACTGGTTTGTTCCATTTTACCTCTGTATGTAAGCACACATATTTACACTCACATATACATGAAGACTTAAATTTGGGTAGAAGTACAGATATTACAAGAGTACAAAGCACTGTGTATCTTTCCCATAACCATCACATGATGAAAAATAATGCCAACAGTTGTGCAACTGCAGTATGACAAGTGTGAATGCCCTAATTGGTCAATCAGACCAGAATGATGAAGTTTTGTTTTTTTTTTTAAACCAATGTCACCTCTAATTTATTACAACAGTAATGAACAGCAAAGCAGCCTATTTCCCATGGATATCTTCAAAGCTCTACAGATTGCCATTTGAACCATTCTTTAATTGCATCTGGCACAGATTGTAGCATGCTCCATAGAACCAAGAAGGCGTACTAACTGGATTTGGCTATCCCTAAGTCACTCTAATGATGAGGCTTTATATGACTAAAAGAAGTTTAGCTCGGTCTTTACTCTGAACTATTATAACCATTGAGCACATAGTAGGTACCTGAACATCTGAATTTTTAAAATCACAATATATTTACTTTAAAAATTTCTCAGTAGACATTGAGTATTTTTGCTTTTGTTTTTGGTGTGTGTGCATGTATGTTGTATGTAGCTTATCTAATCTGGGATGTAAAATTTTCTGAATAATGAAGATAAAATTGGAAATGATCAGATAGTATATATTCTCCAAGACTTTTCTCAGCAAAGTTTATCTCTTATTCACTAGGCAATGTTGTTTTTTAAATTTCTTTTGCCACTGACAGATACATGTTTTGCTTCCAACTTTTGCTCTTTGTCTTACCTTCATTGTTAATGTATATTATACATTATTTTACATTTTTTTCATGGTGATTAGAAGGGATAGCTGTATTATTTCTTAAGTTAGAGATAATTCACTAACTGTTTCTGTCGGCCTCCTTTGGCTCAGCAGACATACTGTCTTGACTCCTGGGCCTAGGATGAGAATAGGAAGGGACCATGGTTCCCCTCAGGCTGACCTTTGCCTAGGATAAGGTTTGATATGTCCATTTTGGAATAGGAAGGGGACTGAATCAATACAACTTTTGATCAAAATGGAAGATTGAATATATGCATTTTTCCTGGTTCCTCTCAAATATTCTCCTAAGGTGATAGTAAACAAATAAAATTAGGCATAGCCTAGAAGGACAAGAGCATGGAGGAGGTGGGACTACATGAGGGATGCCAATAACATATTCGAAAGCTTCCAAGTGGATGAGTGGTAACTGGTGTAGCTGACTGGGGACTGTTCCAAGCTAAGGGACTGGAAAGGGTGGCATAAGCCAGCAAGAAACCAGGTGGTTCACTCTGCTAAACTGTAAACAAGTTTAGAAATAAAGGAGACAACAGGTATTTTTGAAGGAGGGTGTAGGTGCAGCTGTAGGGCCAAGCCCATATGCGATGATGGGTTGAAAGTCTTTAAAAGGAGCAACCACATCTCTTCTTCCTATCCACATAGCCCGGAAACTATCCCTCTCCCATCCAGGCAGAAGACTAGAAGTTTATTCTTTTGAAAATCTGAACCTCAGAGGATTGTGTTCTAAGCCACAGATGAAAGAAGGCTTGAGGCATCATACTGAAAACAAAGAGATTGAGTGAAAGTCCACACATGGACCAGTGAGATCCGCCAGGTTCCTTACTTCCCTCAGCTGCTAGAACATGGGTATTTGGGCTAAATAGCCTCCTTACCGCCCCTGTTCACTCCTACCCCACCCGGCACATACTTTCAGGTAGAACATTGGAGGACTGACTGTTCTTTGGAAATTCTAAAGTGCGCCCAACAGAGACCTAATGATCTTGACTTTTGGGGGCTATCCAAACAAAATATTGGGTACCCACTGAAAAGATCACCAGTAGGTAAGTCCCAACTCAGCACAAAGAATTTCCAATTTGCATTCGGTGCCTTATATTTAAATATAATAAACCAAGGGTCACCAGGACTTGAGGGAAATTTCTAACATGAAAAACAGAGACTACTAAAATCAACAACAAAGAAAACAGTGCCAAGAACAAGGGTAGTAGGTGTATTCAATAGTCTCAGAGGAATAAAGAACCTCATGCATGAAAGAAAAGGGACCATAACAAAAGGCATATCAAAACAATAAGGGATTATTATAAAGTTAAAGATATAACAAGAAAAATTAAAAAATAAAATAAATAAGTATTAGAAGATAAAGGTGAGGTTATTTCTTGGAAAATAGAACCAAAAAAGGAGAAACAATATAAGAAAGTCAGAGAATCAGTAGCAAAGATTTGTATTAAAAGAGAACAAAGAAAAAATTATTAAAACTTGATATTAGAAAAGTTCCCAGAATAGCAGAACTTAAATTTCCAAGTAAAAGGAGCCACTGAATGCTCAGTTCATTTGGTGAAGATAGACCTAACCAAAGAATAACATTGTGGAATTTCCAAAGGGCCCGGGAACAAGAGAAGATTCTATAAACTTCCAGACAAGGGAAAATAGGATTCAGAAATAAGATGAAGAGTCAATAAAATCTAGAAAGCCATGGGAATTACCTTGAAATTGCGAGAGGAAAGTAATTCTAAATCAGGCATGAGAATAGAATAAAGAAATTTTAGGACCAAAAATATCTCAAAATTTAATCTCCTATGTGCCCTTTTGCAGGAAGTATGGAAAATATGTTCCATAAATATGAAGAAACATGGTTTTCAAAGAACAGGAAACCAAGCCCAGGACAGAGGCAGATGGAACTCACAGGAGGACGGAAAGACAGCTATGCAGAATGGGCCAGACTGGAGCAGAAGGACTGATAGGAACATGTGGGTTGAGACACACTTTATAGAGCTGCTGAGGGTATGAGAAAACTGGCTAGAGACAGATGGAAAGCCATGCATATGGAAACAACAGCAACAAAAACAAATAACCTAAAGTTGCTCAGGAAAGGAGACAATATTATTATGTGGCTCAGCAGTGAGCAAAGTTTGCTTAGTCATAAAAATTGAAAACACTGGATATAGAATGAAAAAACCCCCTGCTAAGTCTTTACTGGGAGTAAAGGGGAAGAGTGTGTTGGGAAAGGAGAGTAAAATAGTTAAATCCTGTCTTTCATAGTAAAAAATATCAACTATGAACATTTTTTTTTAAAAAAGTAGAATTGTAAGTGTGCTATTTACAAACATAGAGATAAATACCAGAGAAGATGCTAACTGAGTAGGAAGTGGATGGGAAGTAGGAATTTGGGGTGAGAAGGGGTGAGTAAGGGACTCTAGTTTTTGTGTTAAAGGCCTTGTGGTACTATTTGGTTTTTTTAAGCTAAGAAAACTATGTAATAAGAATTAAGTTAACAACAACAATAACAAAATTTGAGTAGGAGCTTGGATCATTATCTTTACAGCTCCTTCTGGATTGTTACACAAAACAAGCATGTATTAACTATTTTGAGCCACTGTGTTAGGCAGTTTCTTATGCACCATTTTAATCCTAATGACAACCCTCCCAGGCAGGCCTTTTTTTTTGTCCCTACATTCCAGATAAAGACAAAGGCTTGGTTGCCCAAGGTCAGAGGACTAACAAAGTCAGACAGACCCTATCTTAATCATTTTTTCAACCCAAGTTCCATGTTCTTACCATGTCTTAAAGTTTCATTTAATTATATAAAAAAGTTTGATTTCAAGAAGTTGTCATAGGTCACCATTTTTCTGCCAGCCTTCCTTCAGATACATAACAAGGTGGGCACCAAAATGATAACTTTAATCCCTCTTTGGGAATGTTAATAAAGTAAGAGGAAAAAAAAGGGAAGCAAGGTTTGAGATCTTTTTATTATCAGAATATATTACCTACACAATTTCAACATCTGATGACTTAAAGGTTTGGAAGACTATATTTAAAAATTAATTATTCATGGGGATGAAGAATTTACTTTTTTTTAGGCAACAGAGTAGTAGATAGGACTGAAAGTGTAATAAGTTAATGATAGTAAACATCTTTCAGAGAAGGAAGTCCCTATTATAGTCAGAACATTAAACTAGTCATTTAAAAATTGGTGTAATAGCTAGAAATAGGGTAAGTCCCCTATATAGGGTAATTTCCCCTATTACATTAATGGGGTCAGACCTTGAATTATGAGATTAAAAATAAAGTCATTTGATTATTTTCTGGGAAATAATTTTAGCTATTACTGAGGCTGTGCCACATTTTTTATTTTATTTTATTTTTAAAAAATATATTTTATTGATTTTTTACAGAGAGCCTCCTGCACACTCCCTACTGGGGATGTGCCCGCAACCAAGGTACATGCCCTTGACCGGAATCGAACCTGGGACCCTTCAGTCTGCAGGCCGACGCTCTATCCACTGAGCCAAATCGGTTAGGGCACATTTTTTATTTCTTAAATAATTATCTTAAAAGAAATATTGTGGTTCAATTCAATTCAACTTTGGTCACTTCAATATTTTATGCTTTTGAAATAAAAAATAATTCCAAATTAATACATTGTTCCTCTTTCTTTAGAATCAAGCTTTGTATTTGTCTGGTTAAAAATAAAAAAAGATCAACAAATTAGTCTACAAATTTGTGAAAAATGATCATATTCATGGATGGTTAAATCCAGTTCTAAGAGAATCTACTTCTGCATTAGGTCAAGGGTTTTCAATTAAACAGGCTATTCTAATTCTTAATCAATACTAGGATGTAAGTGATTAACATTGGTAATTTTTATTCCAACCATAGTGTGTGGTAGAATAGAAAATAACTTGAACAAAAAAAGAATAGGACAGGTTCCTTTTTCCAGGTTCTTGTTAATTACCTTCAAGTGTCTAGGTAAGTCACTTAACTACATGACCAAATATGCTCATGAATAAAATTGATAAAATACAGTCTACTGTAACTACTTACAAGCTTGTTAGTATGCTGCAACAAGATGGCACTTTAACAAGCATCAAGCACTATCTCCATGCAGCATATTCTGATAAAAAGGCAACATGGATGATCTATTTCCCCAAAGACAGTCTCTTAGTGTGGGTATTGCCTGAGACAGCAATAACACATTCGCTAATAAAGCTAGCCGCACCCGCCCCCCCCTCCCCCCGCCAGGTCCTCTAAATTGGAAGGGCTCTATAACAATGCTGTAGATATTTGCTCAGTGAAATCACGTGGACCATGCCAGAGGATAGGGTCAAAGAACTGATTTTGTCACAAGGAATCTTGGGCAAATAATTGAAACACTTCCAGGCAAAATTTTGTCAGTCATAACAGGGAAGCCCTGTTAGCTTCATGGGGCTTTTGTTAGGTTCAAATGAATAAACAATATGAGTGGCTACTATATAGGAATTTTTAAATAAATCATAAAGTAACATAGAAATATGTTATAATGATATTACTACTAACACAAATAATAATAGAACAGCATAAATATCAAGATGACTCATGGTGACCACTAAGGGCTCATGGTATACTATACATATTTATAGTAGTAGCTTAATGACTTTGGGATTGAAAGTGAATCTCTTAGTAATGGGGCAGTTAGGACGCTATACTCTTATTTACTGGAAAGGGAACACTAATGCATGCAGCTGGAGTCACATTACTATGGTAGCAAAGCACCTCCCTTCCCAATCCCACATGTGGTCAGATTTAAGGGCTAATGGTAATTAAAGTTTGACACAGAGTGAATAAGATTAATATTAGAAAAGGACTACATCAAACAAGATTTACATCAAAGGATTCTTTCTCTTTTTTCCCCCAAAGAAGGCCTGGGACACAAAAGAAGTCTTATGCAAACCATTCTAAGCCTCTCAGTTATTTGAACAGAAGTTGAAAAATATGATGACTTAAGCAAGGATTTTTTTCTACTGGAAAATACCAGAAGTTATAGCATGCTTAAGGCTTTACTCCACACATAGGAAATAGTACTACATTGTCAGGCAAATTGAGTCATGGATGTCCAGGAACTTGGGAATCTTGTTGGGACAGGTGGAGGAGAGCATGAACAGTAGACAGAAGGAAAGGGTGTCCATAAGCCATTCCATCAAATTTCAACACTGATATGTGTTCCTGTTTAAGCTGCAAAGATACAAGTGTTCTTGTATGGTGTAGTGTACAAATGCAGCAGATACATGTCTATGTCTCAGGTAAATAGTCATTTATGATGTACAGCCATAAAACTGCCCCTCCCCACAACCATATACACATCAATCAAGAACCAAAATTAAAAATAAGACAGACAGAAAACTACCATAGTAAAGTCTATTTTGCTTTACAACAGCTTAAAAGTTGGGAAGTAATTCATGACAGATATGCGCATGGCCATATTTTACAAGTGAGGAGAGAGTATGTTCTTCAGAATCACAGCACCAGAAAGGAAAAGGACTTTAGAGAGGAGCCCAGGAAGGTGCAGGGACTGGGATTTTTCATTTCAGAGTTGTTCTGAGGTTCACAGCAATGCCTGTGAAAACACTTTGGGAACTGTTACAGAAATAAAGGGAACGTTTTCAGGGGGATTGTCTAGCTACTAGCAGAGGGAAGCTTAGGACCCAGCCGAGGTTTGCCCTAGGCTGTGGGGTGAATGGATACCTGGGCCGTAGGGACCAGGGGCCATCACATAGGCTTTGTGGGACTGCACCACTCTGGTTTGCTACAGTCAGTGTTTGCATCTCATGGAACATTTCTCTATAAAGCAAGGCCTATGCCTTTGGTACAAGGGCCAAGGATGCTGCCATCACTTTTCATCCATTTATTTATTCAACAAATGTTCCTTGAGCACCTACCATGAACTAGGCACTGTTTTGGGCACTTGGCTGTGCAGAACATTGAACATGAGAATAAAAATGCAAGATTATGTACAATTGAGAATTCTGTAAAAAAAAAAAAAGAAAGAAAGAAAATGCAGCATTGGACCTCTCCAGGGCTCAGACCTGTGTCTGTTTGGGCTGTCATATAGAATTGTCATGATATTACTAACATTTATGTATAGTATAGCACTTGCCAGTTTGCTTTATGACAGTAGTATCATGACAATATTACTCTTACAATAGACCAGTGATGGCGAACCTAATGACACTCATTTTTTTGGTTGATTTTTCTTTGTTAAATGGCATTTAAATATATAAAATAAATATCAAAAATGTAAGTCTTTGTTTTACTATGGTTGCAAATATCAAAAAATTTCTATATGTGACATGGCACCAGAGTTAAGTTAAGGTTTTTCAAAATGCTGACAGGCCGAGCTCAAAAGGTTCGCCATCACTGCAATAGACTTTGAGGGTCTATGTCTTCAACAAGGCTTACGTCTTAGCACTACATTGGTTTAACAGGTCACACTGAAGTGCTTGGACCCTGCTGCTAAGTCTGTGATTCAGAAATGCAAAAAAATAGCACACATTTTGGAGTCAGACAATATCATTTTGTGTGCTGGCTCTACCAGGCTCTAGGACTGGGACTTGGAAAGATCCCTACCTTTTCAGAGCCTCTATTTCTTCATGAGCCCAGAGAAGATGACAGTAGTCCCTATCTCTCAGGTGTACTAATCATCAGATGAGAGATTAACCATGAAAGCACTTTGCAAAGTTTCAAGTGCAATACACACATTAGCAGCATGATGACAGTTCTGTATACCAGTTCAAACACATGTGGGGCCAGGCTCTTAAGAGACCCACTGCTGCATTTTCTGTTGTTTATGGAATTCTCAAGTGCACACTACTTACATTTTGTTATTATGTTTGATACTTATTAAGTTTTCAGAGAGGTTTTTAAAATCCTTAATATTTTCTACCACCTGGACCATTTTGAATAGGCACATCTATCTAAAAAAAGCTTACACACCACTGAAAACCTAGAGGAATACCTTAAATGCTCAAGATATTTGAAATGAAACTACAATAATTAATATCTGGATGGATTCCTAATTTTTCTTTTCCTTCAGGACTGATATTTTAATTAGAATTATCTAATACTATAAACTGATGAATTAAAGATGACCCATGATAATTCCCAGTATCTGTGATAGACAAATGGATTACAAAAATTTCCCAGTATTTATGAGTGAAGAGAATTTTCTACTTCATGACATTTTATATATGTTACATATATTAAAATGTTATACATTCTAATACTTATTATATATTTATATCTTAAAACTCCATATTTATGGGTGAAATGACATGTCTAGTTTCAAAATATGTAATACCCAAGGAAAGAAAGTGGGTGGTAGAGTTAATGAAACAAGATTGACTGAGAGTTGGTAATACTGAAGCTGGGTGGTGGGTACATAGGGCTTACTAAATATAATAATTATACTTGTGTGTATGTTTAAATTATGATAACCTCTATACCTCTTTTGAAAAAATCCATGTTCAATTAATTTATTGCACTACAAGCTATTTTGAGGGGACATGCACTGAGGTTATATTTTATAGACAGAGTAGGGCCTCAGAAAGTTAAATATTTATAACTTACAAAAAGAGATAGACCACAACTATCTCTCAAAATACCCTAGAAACTAAAGGGTTAATCTCATAAGCACTGCATCTGGAAGAGAGCAAATATGATTGGAGATGGTAAAAGTATTAGATAACCTTAAATTAGGAATGAAGAGGTTAATGGGAGAGTGACTTCATTGAAAGCTCATCACATAGGGAAATGTCCCCTCTGATAAAATCCATTACTGGTCAAGTGGACCAGACGGCAGGTGGTTTAAAGGATGAAACAGGAACAAAAAAAATACAATCAATGGGTCACAAGAAAGATCATTAGAGATTAAGAATACTTTTGGAAAGAAAAATGAGATGAAGTTCAATCTCTAGAAAAAGAGAAACCAGAACAGTAACAATTCATAGAGGTTTAGGGTGATATACCTTTTGTTTTGTATAGGCCGTTGTTAATGCTTCTGCTATATAAGGTGTCTACACAGTGGCTAGTTTGGGACATGTTCACTTCTATCTGCCTGTCATG
This sequence comes from Myotis brandtii, assembly GCF_000412655.1. Classification (NCBI taxonomy): domain Eukaryota; kingdom Metazoa; phylum Chordata; class Mammalia; order Chiroptera; family Vespertilionidae; genus Myotis; species Myotis brandtii. Next base: position 11,553,829 of record NW_005360124.1, on the reverse strand, counting down.
CCTTTGTGGAGTAGGCTACACGGATAGCTCTATGGCCTAATGGTAACAAGTGATTTAATCTTACAAATGTATTTAGCTAAACTGATCACTGAAAGGCTAAATCCCTTCACAATATATTGGGGTCTGGATGAATTGTCTACTTCAGCTACACATACTGATTACATTAAAAAGATAGCTGCCATATCTTCAATTTCTTTTATGAGATGCAGTCACAGAAAATAAAGAACCAGACCCTGGAAGACAAAAGAATTTAAAAATGAATGTTCATGAATTCTTATACAAAAAGTACTAATCAATTTGTGAATGCATAGAGACAGTGAGTACTTTCAATAACAAAAGAAACAAAGATATAGAGCTCTTTAATCACAACTGATGTTCCTTGTGCAGTAAGATAATTTAACATTTATTAATGAAAACCTAACAAGTGCATTGTATATCACTGTTGGATTGGATTAGGCAGATTTTAATTAAAAGATTACCACTACCAAATAACAATGATGAGATTTGTAGGAACTAATGCCTAAACCAGGAGATTTATATCTTGTTAAAACCAATTTCTCTAGTTTACAATAGTTTTCTCTGTGACAGAGCAGGGCAAAGCCCTACCTAACACCACGGAGCATTTTAGAGCTAAGCAGACCTTCTGACTAATCTTGTTGACAGGTGAGAAAGCCGAGGTGCACAAGAGATAGAGAATATCAAGGCTGGAATTAGACTCTGATTTTCCAACAATTCCTTGCAGAGATCTTTGATTATATTGAACAGTTGCTGCAAAGAGCTCCAAAGAGTCTCGGAGTACTAGTAAAAGCTCCAAAAAGTTTGGGCTGAGTTTTAGAAAGGAAATTGTTTTCCCAAAAGGCCAATTCCAAGAACAGTTATAAAATCTGTAGGTTGGTGTTTCCAACTGGGAGAAGAACTGATTGTTTAGTGAAGGGAAAAGGCAGACTATGCTAATGGGTTGTAAAATTAAACAAACATTGGTTTCTAAATTATGCTGATAACCTAAAAGAAAATTCTTTATATTTTTGTGCACTAGCTCACTGGCCTTAATAGCATCTCTTGTGAAGGTCAAAGAGGGTCAGGCTGGTAAATTATATAGCAAGGCTCAAGCTGTCTAAGCAGTTATCATTAAACCAGAGAGCATGAACAGCTCAAGACAAGATAAAGCATTAACTCCAGTTTCCAGACCTTTGTTAGCTTTGAGGATACCCCTGCTTGACTATGATTCCTGGCAAGTGCTGCATATTGAATAACTCATTAGAACAGCCTTTATTTTGGCATTGCGGGGACCTAAACCCTCACTGAGCAGATCACAATAAGTGTAAAAGTAAATGTTTTTGAAAGACGTACTTGCTTTTTTATTCACTTCTACCAGTGTGAAAACAGCCCGAGGAGAGCGGAAGCTTCTGATAAAAGTTGGACTGAACAAGTCTCTTGAATCCAAACCCTTACTGGAATGAAAGTCCAAATGGCTTTGGGAAATGTGTGCCTAACTCGCAAGCTTGTTACCAATATGGAGCTTGGACAACAGATATCAATGTACTATCCCTCTGTGGGAAACAGTGATAGGAACTAAAGCCAAGGCCACTGCCTGAGTAGAGCTCGGAGAACATGAAATGTGATTTTGCCAGAGAGGGAAAGGACCAGGGCATGGGAGGCAATAGGGAAGGACTGAGGGATAGCAAGGAAATGGTCACCATATTGTGCTGTGGCCTACAAAGGTGACTTGTCATTCCTGGAGGTAATAACCTTATAGTTATTGTTTATTTATTAAAACGGTGTTTCTCACACAAATCTGTTCATATCCTTCAACAGATTCACAGTGCCTAAAGGTTTGTGTTCAAATTTATTGTGCTATTCAGAGCCCTTTTCCATCTCCTTAATTTCCGGTGTTTTCCTATGCCGCCATCTTGGTCTCGCTATGCCCACACCTCACATTTGAGCCATAGAGCTACTTCCCAGATCCTAAACTGTTCATATTGGTTCACATTCTTTGGTTTTTCTTGTACTCTTCCTTCTGTCCAAACTGCTCTTCCTCTGGCCCCTTATGAATTTGCTGTCTTGCAAAACTCAACTGAATCAATATGTCATCTATGAAGCTTTTCGTTATCTACACCTCAGGGAGAACTGATCACTCACTCTTTTGTGCTCCAATGCACCCCATAGATGCTTAGACCATACTAATGATTCCACTTTATGGCACATAGTTAATTGTGTGTTTATCTCTATTAGACTGTGAACTCCTCTGGTTAAGAATCCTCTCTGCTTTATCACTGTAGAAATAATTCTTAGCACTGCGCTTGCATTAAGATATATCAATCATATCTCAATAAAGCTGTTTAAAATTTTTTTAAAAGTTACTTAATGTTGGAAGAACGAATGAATCAACCACTAGATAAATGTATACTTGAAGAGACTGGTCTTATTTATACTATGAAGCATTATTAATGCTTCAAAGTATCTATAAAGAATATAAAAATAAGCACTGCATAAATTCTCATTGCCCTTTTCTTGCTTGGACAAAAGAAATATTTCAGAGAATCTCAGGGCTGAAAAGGCCCTTAAAAATAAGTTTATCAAAAAAGAAAAATGGAGTTCCAAGTATGGGAATCATAACTTTCATGATATAAATATAATCCAACTTATTCAAGGCCAAGACATAAATATCTAGAAAATCTAGTAAATAAGGTACAAGTGTGGGTCATGGTTTAAAACCTTCTTACAGAGTAAGAATGTTAAAAAAAAAGGTAATGAAATTTGGAATTGCAGGGCACAAAAAAAGAATAACAGGAGAAAACAAAGAGAACAGAATATTATATAAATAGGTTATTAAAATTAAAAGATAATCAAATAAGTACATATTTTACCTCAAAAACATATAAGTTATAGCTCAAAACTTGGAAGTATTGACAAATATCTTTTAACACGAATTTCTAGTCTTTTCCCACTAGACACGGATGTTCACTTAGATCAACCTTTACACATGCCCTCTTCTCATTTTCCTCTTAGCAAAAGTTACCACACAACCTGACTATAGGGCAGGACTTCTGATTCTGTCCTAAATCATGGTGATGGTGCAGCTACATAGGACTGATAATGAGATGAGAAGGGTGAGTCTAGAGGAAGAATCAGTGTCTGGACTCACAGGCAGGCAGTCATAACACTTTCATAAGGGCAATACTAACTTTCGCAGCTTATATCTTTGAGGTTCCTAAAGAGATTTCAAAACTATTTTCTATGATATTCCCAAAGGGATGTAAAGGGCAATATTCCCCCCAATTTGTTTTCAACAGAAATAACTGATGGTTTTGCCTTCACATTGTCCTTTGGTTCATTGCTATTTATATACTGCCTTGTTCCAGAAGGAACAGAATAGCCTAAAATGAAAGTGTCATGAAGAAAAAAAAATAAGGATGCATATGTATAATGTAATTAAAAAAGAGGTGAAAATGCATAGAGTAATGACCTACACAATTGTTATGGTTATGGCTGTGACAACACAAATTAAAATTGAAGGAGCCTTAGCTGGTTTGGCTCAGTGGATATAGTGTCGACCTGGGACTGAAGGTTCCTGGGTTTGATTTCTGTCAAGGGCATGTGGCCGGGTTGCGGGCTTGATCCCCAGTAGGGGGCATGCAGGAGGCAGCCAATCAATGATTTTCTCTCATCATTGATATTGCTATCTCTCTCTCCCTTCCCTTCCTCTCTGAAATCAATAAAAATATATTTTAAAAAACAAAGGAAACACCCTTGATTATTGGGCATAGTAGATTAATGATCCCATAAGCATTTCCAGGTAATATAGAGTCAGTCCTTGGAGGGAAAATCCCCTTGAAAATCTTCAAATACTGCCAAGTAATACGAAAGGCAGGGCATTCTGGAGGCATATTTTAAATCCAATGACTTACTTTGTGTGAGTATAATTACCAAGATGGAACATTCAAAATATTTTTTCTTAGCAAGGTAGTTTAAACCTGACTTTGGTAAGCAACATGATAGATAGATGTGTCCATGGTGGAAAAACATTTCATGGACTTTGAAATATACTATGGAAAGCATATACTCAGAAATTTCATTTTATATTCAGAAATAAATTTAATAAATTTCCAAATAAATTGCAAATGAATTTTATGCATTGAAAATAAGATTTTAGTCATTTATAATTAGTTTAAACCTGACTTTGGTAAGCAACATGATAGATAGATGTGTCCATGGTGGAAAAACATTTCATGGACTTTGAAATATACTATGGAAAGCATATACTCAGAAATTTCATTTTATATTCAGAAATAAATTTAATAAATTTCCAAATAAATTGCAAATGAATTTTATGCATTGAAAATAAAATTTTAGTCATTAATAATGAGAGAGGGGCAGCAATATGTGGAGCTGGAATGATCATTAGACTTTGAAAATTTAAAGCATTTATAATATTAAAGTTTTGATATTACCTAATGGCACAAAATAATAGAGAAGGTGAGTTTTGTTTATTTACAAGTTATTAATTTCTGAGTTATTAATAATTAATGACAACAGAGGATGACTTATACATGAGAGCACATATGTGAAAGTGCTTTCTAAACTTTAAATCAGCTGATGATGTTCATCATCATATGTTTTCACTAAATGTCACATGTTGTGCTTGTTGCACAATTAGGATAAGATAACATGGTAGACGTAGCCACACAAGGCAAGCTTTATGCACTAACATTCCTGTTTTTTGGGGGTAGGGGGTTACATAGAACATGAGGGTCAACACTGAATATCTGATCAGTAATTTTTTTTAATATATATTTTATTGATTTTTTACAGAGAGGAAGGGAGAGGGATAGAGAGTTAGAAACATCGATGAGAGAGAAACATCGATCAGCTGCCTCCTGCACACTCCCTACTGGGGATGTGTCCGCAACCAAGGTACATGCCCTTGATCGGAATCAAACCTGGGACCCTTGAGTCCGCAGGCTGACACTCTATCCACTGAGCCAAACCGGTTAGGGCTGATCAGCAATTTTTATGTAGTTTCCTTTACCAAGTCTGCTTCTCCCCAGCATGTCTAGCTGATAAAGAACCGAATTCACCACCCGGCAAGCACATGACACATAACAAAGATAGGATCAGAGACATCCAAGGAGCAAATGGGCAAAATCTTGTGAGCTCCTCGTGGCTTCTGCCCCAGTTCGGGCATGCCCCTTCATTAGTCACACCCCATACTCAGCAAAGGTGTGGTTATGTTTGACTTCATGGCACTCAAGATCTGGAATGGCTCATTTCCTGTGTGTGTGACACGGTGCATATTCAATAAATGCTGAAGAATGAAGGGGAGCTGGTTGAGATTTATTTTTGTTACTCTGAAAGTTAATTATTTTAATCTGGAGGAGGATAAGAGATATAGATTTCAGATTTTGCATAAAAGACACACATTTATTTCACCTGTATGGGACAAGTTAAGGTTAGTTTGTTTTATCTTCAAATCTTTCACCTATTATTTGATAAGAATCATGTCACTTATAAGCAAAACACAGTCCATTCACTCACTGATTCCGTTTTTGGAGACACATTCAGCCCCAGGCACTGCATTAGGTGTTGGGGCTTCCTGATAAGTAAGTACCAGTGTCTGGTGCCTAATGCATTTTGAATGAATGAATGAGTGAATGAATGAATGAATGAATCACCCATGACTGCGCATAATAATGATTCAGGGGAAGGGAAAATTGTTGGCTTGAATCTTATGAGAATACAGGTCACAGGACCTATTGAAAGAGCTCACTGTTTCATGCCACGAACAGCAGAGTGCACAGACATAACCCTGTTCCTGCCTCCAGTTTGCAGTCTGGTGCAGAGTTTGCCCCAAACACAAAAGATTCCATCACACAAGGCATAGTGTGTTCTGCTGTGAATGTAAAAGAGGAGGCAAAGCGGATGGGAGAGGTGAAGATGTTATCCACCTCGCTGGCCAGGGGAAAATTACAGCCGGAACTCTTTCCCAGGAAGGAATTCAGAAACCAAATCCAGTACAAAAGAAAGATGACTCTGTGTTGGTTTGTACCCACTGTCCTCTCCTGTGTTGAAATGTTAACATTTTCAGATATAATGGGCCTTTTTTCCAGGTCATGAGGCACCGACAATGTGCCGGAGGCCTGAACGAAGTTGGTCCATCAGCAGGGCTTTGCACTTAAAACAAAGATCTGGGCTTTCCTGGCTGCTGAAATGAGAGTTGAGGCATTAACATGCAGGAAAATGACAAGTTTGGTTGTGAGGATTAGCTCTGCTATAGGGAAATGCCACGTTGGCACTCCCACACTAACGTTCTGGACTTCTTAAAGTGTGAATGGAGGCTTCCATCTGCCTCCCTAAAATGATAATTTCCCTTAAAATACTCTATTAAAAGTGTTCTTGGGGTATTATTAAAAAATTAAAAAGGTCCTGGCCAGTGTGGCTCAGTGGTTGAGCATCGACTCATGAACCACTAGGTCACAGTTTGATTCCCAGTCAGGGCACATGCCCAGGTTGCAGGCTCCATCCCCAGGAGTCAGCCAATTGATGATTCTCATGATATATATATATATATATATCCTTCTCCCTTCCTCTCTCTGAAATCAATAAAAACTTAAATAAATAAGTAAAGAAATGGAAATGGGTAAAAAGAAAGGTATTACAATTAGGAATCAATGTACTATGTTTTTTTAATGCTTTTTTGTTGAGTTTATCATAAAGAAAAATGAAAAAGCAAAATGCTGAATATAAATGTATTTATATATATCACTATATACAGGGGTTGGCAAAGGAGGTTTATAGTTGTGAGTATGAAAAACAGAGTTTATTCATGTATTATTATTTATTATTGTATTATTTATGTGTATTAAAACTGTAAGCCTACTTTTGTCCACCTTTGTATAGATACACATATCATTGAAGATATCACTAAAGAGTGATTTAAGTTCAATTTTACCTGTAGAATATGGTTTAACTTTATTAGCTGGAACCACTATACAATAAGGGCAAGGGCTTATTCTGCCATTTTTCTTTTATGCTTAATTTTGAAATGAATAAAAATATTAATTTTAGCACTTTTCTGGCAATCCTGACTTCCCCAAACATAGCTAAGTCATAATAATATTTGTTGACTCAAAACTTGCCTGGTTAGAAAAAATTAAGAAAGTTTCCTGAGAAGTTAGTTCTTTCTTATCAAAGAAGTGCAACTTAGGTGCTCATCCAGGGCCCACTGTCTCCAATTCACTACCTATACTACCAAGTGCAATAAGTAATGTGGTTTCCAAGAGCCCATCAGATTGGACACAGCCCAGAGAAAGGTGTGAAGGAGGAAGGATAAGAAGAAAGGAACTTGGAGATAAGATTAGAAAGTAACTTCAGAAAGAGCAACCTGGGGCCCTCTAGGGATGGGGTGAACAGCCAACATATATTAATGAGCCTGGAGCAGCACAGATTTCAGCACAAAATGTCACAAAATGACACAGCCTGCAGGGAAGGGCTAAATTGGGTTTGTACACTCAGTTTGAGAAGACAGGGTAGTAATCATTTAGAGCATTTTATTTCAAAACTTTATTGAAATAAAGTTTTGCTAATGTAAAGACATTTAAAAGGAGGACGTAAAGGAGAGTCTTGTTATTGGCAATGGGCTCCTTTTGATATTAACAACCCGGAAGGAGCTTTTCTAAATGTTCTGTTTATATTCCAGAGTCTAATTTTCCTTACGGCTGGGGAAGCTTTCCTTGTAGTGATCCCCGAGTCTCATAACATCTGCTCCATTCATGGTGTGGTTTAATAAAGTAGGTAAGCAAACAACTCAACTGTTTTAGCAAGTTTCAAGATATTGCAGTGGTTCTCAACCTTCTGGCCCTTTAAATACAGTTCCTCATGTTGTGACCCAACCATAAAATTATTTTCGTTGCTACTTCATAACTGTAATGTTGCTACTGTTATGAATCGTAATGTAAATATCTGATATGCAGGATGGTCTTAGGTGACCCCTGTGAAAGGGTCATTCGACCGCCAAAGGGGTCGTGACCCACAGGTTGAGGACCGCTGTGAGAGATAGCTGTAGTAATAACAAATAGATGCGGCTCGTGTCAATCATTAATTATCTGTTTTCCTCCACTGGAATTTCTAAGCCTACAAATGGAATGTAGGTCATATTCTTGAGCAGTATTTCCAAATCTGTGCCTTTCCTAGCATTATTCCTGCAAGATGTTGCTTGAAAGAGTTTGCAGTTAAGTTCATTTGAGATTGCAGCACACTGTAATCTCCTTCTGGAGACACACAATACATATTAACATATTAAAGAGCATGAGTACAGCAGCAAAGAAAGCTGTTTAACATTGTTTAAATCAATATTTCCAAAACTAATTAAAAGTTTCTCTCCCCTTTGTGTAGAGACCAGTAGCAACTGTTAACATCTTCCAGAAGATAACAAAGTGCCTGGGTTAGAATTTTCACTGGGTCATTAAAACCAACTGAGGGGAATGGCCTCTACTTAGTTGTAATTATACCAATTCCTCTCAATACATTATATTTAGTTACTAGGAAGAGTAACACAACACTGTACAAAAGGCCAACAAGATTTATAGCTAGAAATAGAAGCAGCAATCCTATATAATAAAAGCCTAATATGCTAAGTGTCCAGTCGTCCATTCAACCAATCAAAGCATAATATGCTAATGATATGCTAAGGCTGCTCAACTGTTAGCTATGATGTGCACTGACCACCAGGGGGCAGACGCTCCAACCTGTAGGTTAGCTTGCTGCTGGGGTCTGGCTGATGGAGACTGAGGGAGATGGGCCAGACCTGCCCTGGAGCCTCCTGAAGCCCCTCCCTGGCTAGCCAACCTCTTGCATCCCTCCCTGACCCCAATCGTGCACCGGTGGGGTCCCTCGGCCTGGCCTGTGCCCTCTCGCAATCCGGAACCCCTCAGGGGATGTTGGAGAGCCAGTTTTGGTCGATCCCGCAGGCCAGGCCGAGGGACCCCACTGGTGCATGAATTCATGCACCAGGCCTCTAGTATTTTATAAATACCTGGAAGTTAGAAATGCAATGAATAACCACTTGTCTTCTCTATAATTAATAAACATGCCCAGGGATGATCATTACATAGACCTAGCATCCATCCTACATGTCTCTGATTGGGTTCTGATAAGGGATTCATTTCTTGTTTGAGAATCCTCTGATTTTGTTAGTCACAAACTAACAATAACAGCTCACAAGAGCACAGAATAAAATTGTGACTTTGCTCTTCCTTCACAACTTAAATAATCACATTCCTTTCTTTTGTTGCTGAATATTTATTTCTGTAATAGCATTAGGAGAAGTCTTGTGAGCCAACAGCTATTTCCGACTATATACAAAGAATGCCAGGTAATAGCCAAGGATTTTAGAATTTATATCTATCACAGAAAAGGAATGAAGAGGTACCAAAAAAATCTTAAACTGGGAATGGCACATGGGTTTCGTTCTCTGCTGTCAGCTAGTGAGAGAGGCCAGCTGAATGATCCTTCACTGGGCCTGGGGCTTAAGGGGGAGTGCTGACTCAAAGGTGAAGAGGGCAGGTGACCTCTGGCAGTTTGTTAGTGCCAACCCTTTGCTATGTCTCAGGGAAGTAAATGCAGGAGTTTTGGAAGTTCCTGAAAGTTTGGGGAAGAATCCTCCAGATGGGAATTTGAAATGTTGTCAAAGTGGATAATAATGATGCTTTTTAAAATTTCAGAAACAGAACAGGAAAGATAAGGAAACTCTGGAATAAATATGGAGTTAAATTGGAGTCGGACATACTCAGGTGTATGAGAGCTATATAAATTTATTTTGAAATTTACAATAATTTACAGTTTGTTACAACAGTTTATTAAAGATAATCTAATTTTATTTAAATAATACAACTGATCCTTGTTAGTCATTGACTCTGTATTTTTGAATTTGCTACCCTTTATAATTTATTTGTGATTCCCAAATCAATACTCAGTCATGGACATGTGTAGAGCAGCAAACAAACAAACAAACAAACAAACAAATAAATAAAAATTGAGGTGTCTGCTGTGCATGTTTCCAGCTGAGGTCAAACAAGGTCATGCTTTACCTTCTTGGTTCAGCTCTCATATTGTATAGCTTTCAAGGTCTATTTAGTGCCATGTTTTCTACATTTTTATGCTTTTTGCTGATGATTTCTTTGTTCAAAATCTACCCTAAACATTGTGCTTAAAAGTGCTGTCTAGTGTTCCTGAGTACAAGAAGGCTGTGATGTGCCTTACGGGGAAATACATGTGTTCGATAAGCTTCATTCAGACATAAGTTATAGTGCCTTTGTCTGTGAGTTCAGTGTCAATGAATCAGCAATATGTATTAAATGTCTTTAAACACAAATGCACATACAACAAGGTTCTGTGTTTACCAGTTGATGAAAATGTATGAGCAAAGGCTTATGGGAATCCAACCCTAGATTTCTTCTAGGGGCAATGATTCCCTATTTGCTAATCCAGAGTTTGTGGTGACTTTACAGAACATAATTACTGCAAATAACAAGAATTGATTATTAAATTAAATAACATTTAATTATTTAAATAGAGAGGTCAAGAGAGTTTCACTTCAGACAATTGCAGACTAGCTGGTTTCAGACCTATACTCCCACAAAGAACAACTATATGAGTTGAACAAAATAGTAAAACTTTAAAGACGTTGGGAAGCTAGAAAGCCAACAAAAACTTGTGGGGCCAAGATCCAGGAGAGGAGGGAAGCCCATAGAAGTGAGCATAGCAATATTGAAAGAAATAAAGAAGACCTATACAAATGGATTCATGGATTGAAAGATACAATATTGTGAAAATGTCAGGTCTCCCCTAAATTGCTCTGTATTCAATGTAACTTCAATGAAAATCCCAAGGCTTCAAGTAATCAAAACAAGCTTGAAAAAGAAGAGCAAATCTGGAGTATTTACACTAGCATATCTGAACAATTCTTATAAAGCTACAGTAATTAAGACAGTACGACACCGACTCGTGGATAGACAAATGGACAATGGAACAGGGTTGTGTTTCGGAACCAGAACTGCTGCATATCCAGCATGGTAGGCATGGAAGAGGCAGTGCTTATTCTGAGGGAATGCTAGGCAGCCTGTGGTTTAGGAAAGGAGGCAACAGCATTGGTAGTTTGAGCTGTTCAGTAAGCAAGTAGCTAAGGGCCCCAAAGTTAGGGGTTTAAAGGAGTGAGTTATCTGCAGGGGCATATAAGGGGCCCAATACACAATCAAATGGGAGAGTTGGCGAAGAACTGGTTGAGGTCATTTCAATATATACAAATGGACAATAAGCATATTTAAATGTATTTAACCTCATTTTTCATCAGGAAAATAAAAATTAAAACCACAATAAAATACTGGTACATTCCCACCCTAATGGCTAAAAGTAAAAACACTGACAATATGAAGTGCTGATGATGGGGGAATGAAACTCCTACATGCTGGGTGGAGAGTAAATTGCTACCATTTTGAGTGTAAATTGACATAATTACTTGGATTTTTCTACTAATGTTGAATATATGCACAGTTTATAATGCACCAATTCCACTAATAGGCAAATATCAACAGAAATTTGATACTGTTTCACCAAAAGACATGTAGTGGGATGTGTATAGTATTATTCATAACAGTCCCAAACTGGAAACAACCCAAACTTTTATTAATTGTAGAATAGATCAATCAATTGTGGCATGCTCACACAATGGAATACTAAGCAGCAGTGAAAAAGAACAATCTACTACTATTACTACTACCACCACCACCACCACCACTACTACTATTACATAAAACTACATGCGTGAATCTCATCAACATAATAATAGACAAAATAAGTCATGTGCAAAAGAATACATTATTACATTTATATAAATTTTAAAAACAAGTAAAATTAAGCATGGTGTTGAAAGTTAGGCTATCTTTGAGGAGGGTTGGATGGTGTCTGGGAAGGGACAAGAGTAGGGCTTTTCAGGTACGGTCTGGACCTGGTTGATAGTTATATGGGTCTGTTCACTTTGTATCAATTAATTGAGCAATATATTTTGGTTTGTGTGCTTTTCTACTGGTTATACTTTAACTTAAAATTTTATTAAAAATAAAATGTGGTAAAATTATAATGTCAATATAAAGATATGTCATAGAAGCATAATCTTTATTTCTTTATCACTGTCTACCCACTCTTTTGCCTCTAGACATCAAGATTCTGCTACAACATGCAACTGAAATAGCCAAGCAATGAACACTACAGAAGAATACTTACTATGGGCCAGGTACTGCTCTAAGCTGTGTATACAGTTACTCTTTCTATCCTGCGAGAAGTCCTGTAGGGTAATTACCAGCACTGTCTGAGCTCTTAACCACTGCAGATTACTACCAAATGTCATAGATGCCTTTCAGCTCAAATATGTCCTTGACTTTGCTGCAGCAATGGGAACAGACTACATCCCCTTCACTGAAGTGTTTATATCTTGATTTCTATTATCTCTTTTCTAAAATGTGTCCCCAAATAAAAGCAGTCTTATTGAATGTTAATGATGTTTACTATGTGTGAAAAGCGCTCTGTGGTCCAATATGTTGAGAAACCCCTAGATTATATAACTTGAAAAGTTTTCTTTATCAGAGGACAGTGTAGATTGGGACTATTTTTTTCAAGGATTTTTTTCAATGCTATATCACACAGCATTTCTAAAATTTATTTGACAAATGAACCTCATACTATATCAAATCATAGGAGTGCAGATGTTCCTGAACTTATGTTGGGCTTACATCCCAGTACATCCATTGTAAGTTAAAAATATCCGAAGTTAAAAATGAATTTAATATACCTAACCCAGTGGTCGGCAAACTCATTAGTCAACAGAGCCAAATATCAACAGTACAACGATTGAAATTTCTTTTGAGAGCCAAATTTTTTTTTAATATATTACTGTCGGATCCACTTGCTTTACATAATAACTTCAACTCAACTGGGAACAACGCTCTTGGATTCTGGTTGTTTTCTTTTTCCAGGAGAACGGACAAAGGAAAAATAGTGGGATGAACTAATCCCCACCACTAGTCCATGCCACTACAGTTGCTTTTCTGGGGGCAATGGGTTTGCATCATTTCCCTCTCCTTACGTATTTTACATTCCCCTCACCTTCTACACCTCTGTTGATCTGGGTCAGTGGTCGGCAAACTCATTAGTCAACAGAGCCAAATATCAACAGTACAATGATTGAAATTTCTTTTGAGAGCCAAATTTTTTAAACTTAAAGTATATAGGTAGGTACATTGTTATTAACTTAATTAGGGTACTCCTAAGGCTTAGGAAGAGCCACAATCAAGGGGCCAAAGAGCCGCATGTGGCTCGCGAGCCGCAGTTTGCCGACCATGGACCTAACCTACTGAACATCATAAATTAGCCTATCCTACCTTAAATGGGCTCAGAACACTTCCATTAGCCCACAGATGGGCAAAAGCACCTAACACAATAGATACACTGAAGAGTATTGGTTGTGATCCCATGGCCAACTGGAAACTGCCACTCACTGCACTGACCAGCATCACAAGAGAGTATCGTACCACAATCACTAGGCCAGGAAAAGATCATTGTTGCTAATTGCAACTGTATCATTCATGTAACTCCCTGTCCACTTGGGCTAGAACTAAAGGGTATGGAAATGGCAGCTCAGGGACCAGAGAGCAAGGCAATGGAGGAAGGAAGACTCAGATAGCCATGTCCCTTTCCTACTGGTTTCCGGTAGGCCTGAGCTACGTGGGGAAATGTTTCCTCTGAAGGAGCTTATACTTCTGATATTTAACCAGATGAGACTAGAATTATTGGATTATTTGCTTAGAGTGAACCCTTAAGTGCTTGAAAGCGACCAAAGGACTTTTTATTATCATGAAATGATTGGAGAAGATATGGATCCTGTCTGATACGTTGTCTATGGTAGGGACTAGCAAATGCATGATGTCAGTTTACAGGAGGGTGTCTCAAGCTCAGGACTTTTGACATTTGGGGCAGAAATAATTCTTTGTTATATATGTGGGTGGGGGAGGATATTCTGTGCGCTGTGGGATGTTCAGCAGCATCCCTGACCTCTCCACCAGATGTCACTAGCATCTCCCCCCCCCCAACCCCCCACACACCCGGTGTGATAACTACGAATATTTCTAGACATTGTCAAATATACCCTGAGATGAGGTGGGGGATCACCCTTGGTTGCGACATATGACTCTTAAGAACCTGAACAGCTTTCCCTTTGTAGTAACTACTTTCCTTCATAGTCAATTCTTGTCAAGACAGATTCAATTCTGAATAAATACCACCTATGTTCTGTTTTCAACCATACACACATGTCCCCTCGTATTATGTTATTAAGGTTTGACTCAGCCAATCAAATATGTTAGGCCTCAAAAAGAAGTTCAATTGGTGTGCTGATTGCAAAGTTCTGTAAATTACCAAAAATTATTGAATAGCGCTCTTAACATGAATTAATTTCATGTTGTATAAGTGACACTTCATTAAAGCTATTGAAAAAAGGATTTTAATTACCACAAAGTATTAAATTAAAATGATTAAATAAAATTATTAAATTAAACATTAAAATTCAGTCATTACATTTTTTCCATCTGTGCAGGTCTTCTGCAGATGCTCTTCCTGCTGCTACTTGAAGACTTTCCTCTGGTTACCACCCCCTTCCCCCCCGATTAAATCACTGCATTCAGAATTTATTACAACTCCTTTAACTTAGCTTGTGGCTAAACCCTCATACACTGATCTTCCACTGGTGAGAAAACTTCATTTTGAAAAATTGGAAAGGGAAGCAGCTTGCTCATTTTTATTTGATTTCAGGTATTGTTGTGCAGCTAAGTGGTCTCGAGCTCGTTTTCTCTCCACATATTGAGCTTGCATCTCCAAAGAGGCTATTTTTCAAAAGGATATTTCGCAGGTGACCAGCATGTTAGATAGAATATACTACTTGGGGCCTAAGGAAAAAGGAGAGACTCTGTAAACATGTTCCACAAGAGATCCTCTGCAACGGTGCGATTGATCGCTTATCAGAAATAATGCCCACCAAGAGTAAAAGCCATTGATCTTTCTGACCCTGGATTTCTAAAAGGGAGTAACCTATTGGGCCTGTTATAAACCTGGTGCCTATCCAGGGACAATGAACCCGAACCTGTAAACTGTTTGGCTTATTCATTTCTTTGACAATTTGGGTAAACTAGTTAATGAGGAAGAAGCCTAGAAAACCTGAAGGTAAATGTTACTAAAGATAACTTTGTGTTTTCATTTTCATGGCATTTTATACTTTTCAATACATGCTCATATTTACTATGGATGGCAAGTTTGCAGGTCTAGTCCTATTTTAAGATAATGAAAGGGATGCTAAGAGAAGATGAAATGCATCAGATGACATCAGGGCAACTAGCCAAGATCAGAGCCGTTGCTTCCTAACCTGCTTCAGGGGGTTCTTAAAACATTTTTTCTGATAACAAATTAATTCATGTTAATTTTAGAAAAATATAAAAAAATATAGAAAGTACAAAGAAGAAAAAAATAAATCACTCATCATCAACTGACAGTGATGAGAATTGAGTCTCTTTTGCCAAGAAATAATAAATAATGTATTTAGTACAAAGGAAAATAATGCCTAAATTCCTAAGGGTCCTGTGTAAAAAATCTTTTTTCTTCAATCTGCACATAGATGGGTATCTCCTATGAGTTCTTGCCAGATCTCAACTCCATTTCCTAAGAACTCCTTTAGGCAAGACCCTGGCGAGCCAGTGACTTACTTTCAAATTTCTCCACTTGATTCTTATAACCATCTTATTGATGAAGCTGGGGTTTAGTAATATATCAGCACAGATATAACTTTATAATTTTTTGCTACTTTCCTTTAACCAGTGGTTTTTAACTGAAGGTTCTTTGGGCCCCCAGAGGACATTTGCAAATGTCTGGAGGCATATTTGGTTGTCTGATGGGGAAAATGTGCTATGACATTCAGTGCATAGAGGCCCGGAAGCTACTAAACATTCTCCCATGAACAGGACAACCTCCCACAAACTATATGGCCCAAAATGTCACCAGTGCTGACAGTGTTAATAGAGATAACCATGGTTGGCATTTTGTCGCATGTCTATTAACATATTTTTTTCTTTCTTGATTCTCTTTTCTTTTCCCTTCCAAAATTATATTCACACTGACCATCCACTTACATATCTATACTTTTTACTTATAACTATATTGTCACTATTTCCTTATATTATGATTCCTCAAAGCATGACATTTAATGCTACAAGTATTTTATCATGTGATTTATTCCTTACTGGAAATCATCAGCTATATTTCTAATATTTCAACATTGTAAATAATGTTGGTATGAACCTTCTTGCCCATAAATTTATTTCCATTTTGCTAATGATTTCCTAGAAGTACAATTACTGTTTCAAACTAAATGAATGTTTTTAAAGCTCTTCCTCTTGTTGCCAAATTATTTTCTCAATTAACATTCTCTCCAACAGTGTATTAGAGTGATATCGGACTTGTGCTATTTCTACTACATCTTGCTGAGTTAAAATTTGATGTGCTAACACTAGTGCTTATATCCCAGAGCTGTAATATGACTTACAGAGTACTAAGCCCGTTAGCAATAGAAGGACCTCATTATTGTGACAACCATTCTCTCAGATGACTGATGTGAGGTAGGAAGTTCAGGTACCATTACCCACCTCACTGACAAGACTGCTATTTTGAAGAACAGTTATTTTAAAGAAGTGATTTTTCTCAAGATTACATAGATTAAAAAAAAAAGATGAAGACTAAACCAAGACCAGAAACATACCTTCATTCTGTGTGTTCTTACCACTGAACCATAATACCTCATTTTCATCAAAACAACACAATTACCATCTCATAATGTGAATTACTTGAACACGGACAAGCACCTTCAGCCCAGGATTTAAATGGCCTTCAGATTCTCCAATGCTTAGCTAACAGGTATTCCCCTACCTGCCCCTTTCCAGCAGATGGTGCTGTTTTTCCAACATTTAAATCAGCTACACCCCAAATGATAACTTTTGATTGATTTGAGCAGGGTTGCTTAAGGTGCTCAATGAAGTGTACTTGGCACATTGTTGTTATTGAAAATGCTCACAGGCCTAAAACTGAACTTGAAAATGAGAGCATATTTCAAACACAAAACCAGTCTTTGCATAATATTGATGAGAACAGTGTGTTTTCCTAAGTACTGAAGGCAAATGAATTATGAATCACTACCCTACAGCAAAGATGTATGAACCCAGACATTTTCTCTAAAGACACAGAGGTAAGTGTTTTGGGGAGGCTCTGAGAGTCAGAGATAGGTCTTAAACTGGAAATTATAAAAAGATTATGAGTCATTACACAGATTCTAATTTTTTTCTAGGGTAGATACCACAGAACAAATGTTAGTATAATATGAATTAGATGGCCAGGGTATAAGCAGTGACTCATTTTCCAAAATAATTTTATGTTAATATGGATGAAGAATAAAAAAAAAAGATGAAGAAGCACAATATCTCCTTCCAGCCAGATAAATGGAGATACATTTCTCATTGTCAATAAGGTTAGAAGTTCCTTTAAACACAATTAGGACTTGGAGGAGAAGAACCCTTCAGTACAGAAACTATTTACAATGTAAAAATGAAGCCAAACTTTTCCGAAACACTGTCAGTTTAGGTGAGGGCTCAGTTTCGATAAGGAATCTTATGATCTACTCATAACTAGGAAAGGAAAGGATGTGCTTGAAAAACAAAACAAAAACCCCTAAGCATCTTGAAAATCTGTCTACAATCTGCACATCTCAATGTTACTAATCCACTCAGGAAAGTCATCCAGGCCTCAAGAAGTCCAAAAACAAATCTAGAGGCTGCTGGTGAAGATAATGATATTGACAAGTAGATGACCTGCAATGGTTTCCTTCCCAAATTTGTAATTTGACAAAAAAATGAATACATTCAAATCTAGGTTTGGGGTCTTATGTGATCTTCAGAGTGAAGAACCCCTAAGATCAAAGTGAGACAACACAGTTTTTGTAAAGTGTTTCAGTTCTAGCTCAAATTAATGTATTTATTTGTAAAGATTTATAGTTATATAATACACAGATACTAATGTATGAAACCTTATCTTGCAAAATCACATCTATATATATATAAAAGCCAACTGACTGGAACAATGAAATGACTAGAATGACCAGTTGCTATGATGTGCACTGCAGCGGCCAACCGGCCTGATAGGGCCCCTACCCCTGGCCGGCCCCACCCCCAACCAGCCTCCCAACCCCCATTGCAGGCAGGGCCAACCTCCTGCATCTCCTCCCCACCACCGGCCAGGCTCCCATCGGACCCCATAGGGGCGGACCTGCCGGACCCCACCCATGTACGAATTCGTGCATCAGGCCTCTAGTAGTACATATGATTCCATAGATACACACACACACACACACACACACACACACACACACACACACACATCTGAAAAGTAGCCTCTCCCTAAAAGAAGTGTTGGGTATTTGGAAAAGAAGCAGGCAGATAACAAAGGCAGGTATTGAAACATCTTAGAAAAGAGTCATAACTTTTCCTTCACATAGTTCTGCTTCAAAGAAGCAGTACTGCTCCAGAAAACATAACAACTCGCAACTCACATCTCAGTATGGGGCTTCCATACTACAAGTTAACAAAACCATTTTTGTAACCAATTATTTTAAAGCAGTTTTTGAAATTTGTTGTAATTTACTTAGTCTTCTGCATATTCCTCTGATGCCCTTGGCTGTGTTGCTCCTGCACACACTATCACTGGTGGGCAATCTCAGCCCTGGTGTGCTTAGGGAAGGCATTTTAAAGACTAAATTTTCAAAGGTGTCAGCAACCTTGTAGATTTGAGATTGTAAGTAACCCACATTGCAGAACATGTCTACTCAACCTTCCAATCAGAGGAGACCTGTGTTGACAGTTGTCCCTACTGCAGACATTGGTTTTAATAAAAAAAATTTCCAGCATAAAGGTTGAATGCTAACCTGAAAATGCACCATATCTTATAAAATTCCTCTTCAAGTAACAGGAAAATTTATTCTAGAATTCACCATGACTGTCATTGTTGAAGGGCTCAATCTTATCACTGTTTGATACTATATTTCCAACATATTGAAATGTCTTCCTCACTTTGTATCTGAATTTTTTGTACTCTAGTTCTCTTTTCATGGGAAGTTGAGGGAACTAAAGAAAAGTTCTCTTATATAAACTCAAGAGAGAGTGTCTCCTTATATTTTTATGAAAATTCAATTTACTTTCATGCTATCATGCTCTGCATGTAGGAGGTAAAACTACATCAAGCTACAGATAAGACACTATTGGCTGTTCACTGAATGATACTGTTAAATGCCATCCACAAAGCAACTGTCAGAAAGCTATATAGGCCAATGGACAAAGTTTCAGGAAATTCACATCATGAGAAAAGGTAAAGAATTTCAATGCAACTGGGACAGACTTAAAGGCATCTAAATCTTCCAATTTAATTGTGTAAATTAGAATAAGTACATGAATATTTTCTCATGGAGAGAGAAAAAAATATGTTCCATTATATATTTTCTTGGCTTGCCAGTTTCCAGTGGTTGGTTTACTGACCTTTGCCGTTAGCAATAACTTTCTGAATACTTTTCTCTTGGATTCTTCTTTCCAGTGTTCCTCTTAGGCAGAGGTTCTCAACCTTCCTAATGCCGCGACCCTTTAATACAGCTCCTCATGTTGTGGTGACCCCCAATTTCATTGTTACAAATTGAACATAATTAAAGCATAGTGATTAATCACAAAAACAATATGTAATTATATATGTGTTTTCCGATGGTCTTAGGCGACCCCTGTGACAGGGTCGTTCAATCCCCAAAGGGGTCTCGACCCACAGGTTGAGAACCGCTGCTCTTAGGTTTGGGCACAGAGTCTCATGTGCCCCATTTTATATGAAAAAGGGAGATTTGGCAAAATCACAGCACATTCTCGGCCCTGCCAGCAGAAGTGATTCAGGGCAACACAATGAGCTAGATGCAGTCACTCGGGTCTCTTTTCCTTTGGATATTGTCCTTTCTCCCCCTAACTTAGGCTGCCTCCAGTCTGTTTCAGTTGTGGAACAGCTTTCTTACCTCCCACTAATTAATCATTTTTAATAGCATTTTAAAGCACTATTTATCTTTTATTAAGAGCTTTCCTGAAACATCTCTTATTTTCAAGATAATGAACACACCGCTTGGAAGTACAGAAGCTATTTTGGAGACCTTAATTCTTTCTGCGTTCTTATGACTTCAAACTAATTGTCCTCATCTTTGCAGGCCATCTGGGTAGTTAGTTAGGAGGGCAAAATGAGAAGAGCACGGACTCTGGGGTCTGAGACACTGATCTAGGATCAAGTGCCAGTTCCATAACTTTCTAGGTAGCTGACATTGAGAAGAAGCTTTAAATATTGTGGAGCCTCAGTTTCCTTATTGTGACCTTCGGATCATGCTGTCTGCAGGATTGCTGGCTAAAGCTCGATCAGAGATACTAGGACTTGTCTAAACAGACCATGTCCCCTCACCCCCTTTAAAAAATGGCCTTCTCTTCCATTTCTGCTACCAGGTTGATTGTAGGGACAGTCAGATTTAATACTGGTGATTTCAACCCTCCGGCCACAGTGCTGACTCAGTTCCCTACTCCTGAGGGAACCCACTTAGGGATTAAATGCAGCCCATTATGGTGTCTTTCTTGAGAATTTAAATGAAAACACATACATACAATACAGTTGAGACAATATGGAGCCCTGGAACCCCTGTGACACTGACTATCAACATTGGCTTGGCCTCTGTTTACTTCATGGTGTCAGGCAGCTGAACTTGTTCAACTGGATTCAAAGAAAATGTCAGGACAAAGCGGAGCAACTGATGGCTTGGAGGAGTAGAAACCAAGAGACTCTGAGAAACGTGATCTGCAGAGAGATGGGGGCAAACAAAGCAGGTGCACAGAGAGGAGAGAGAGTGGGGATCACACAACCTCGAGGCCTGGTTGATTGTTCCTCCCTGCCAGTGGCTACCTGAGAGGTTGTCCTGACAATTAGCCGCCTACCATAGAACCTGGCTTAAATGGGTTTCTGTATTTCGCAGTCAAGCTGTCCCTAAGGAAAAGGCCTCGATTCCTGTTCAGACGCAGCATGACGTGCGATGAGAATTATTATGATTCCCAGTCAGCCAGCCAACCCGGGCTTCCTCTATAGTCCAGGAAAGACTCAGCATATATTCAGGGGAGGAAGGAGTCTATGTTCTCATGGTTTTTCTAGCCATACTCACAAAGGGTGGAATGTAGCCTCTTGCTTTATTTAGTGGTGGCTGGTAAGTTCCAGTGACCTTCAAACAATGCCTTCTTTTTTTGCCTCATCTCTTAAATATAATTCTTCCTCAGGCTTTTTCATTCTTTGGAGCCTAAGTCACAGGGAAAGTCAGTTTTACAAAATCACATGTTCTGGATGGTCCTTGAGGACCATTCTATCCAAAATGACACATTCTTCTGGGTCATGGCTGAGTTTCTTTACAGCCGATGTTGACAACCGGACAATCTATCCTTACCATGGTCAGGGAAGAAATTGCTTCTCCCACACTTGCTGGCACAGGATCCTTATCTTAACCAAGAGCTTCTCCAAATACTTTGAACATACTTAAAATGTTTTTTTGTTTTTTGCTTTTTAAGGACACTTTTGCTGTCCTTCTCTGCGACTCCTCACTTCAGCCTCTATTCCCTGTCTAGAATTAGAATTAGCCCTCAACATTTCAGCTTTTCAGTCTGTCTGCTAAAAAAGAAAAACAAAACAAAACAAAACTGTGTATCAGCTTCCAGATGTGCATAATGTAATTTGTTCTTGACAACAAATTTTGTAAAGTAAATATTTTATTCCTCTTTTACGTATGCAGCAACCAAGGCTCAGAAAACATAAAAAGAGAGTTTTCCTTTGCACATCCATTTGTTTGAGGGTGGGAGTGGGAAGAATATAGATCTACAGAGACAATGGAGGATGGGGTTAGAGTGGGAGAAAACAAAGTAATAGATATATAGTCATATTTGTAAAGTGCATAATGCCTTATACTGAGAGCGTGCAGTAATGGGGGCTACTTATTATCACCTTTTTCAAAATTGTAGTTCAAGAAATTGTCCATCTTGTCATTTAGTGCAGATTTCAGAAGGCCTATGTGACCATTCAGCATTGCCATGAAATCTTTCTCTGGGTGAATTTTAATACATCATTTTTATCATCTTTCATTATCTTTTTTTACATGTAAGCCATAGTACTTTACTCTTTGAGTGCACAATAAATAAATAGTTAAGCTTAGAGCAGAGCATGGTAAATTCTTATTAATGTCATGTCAGGAGGTGCTACAAAATGAAGTGCAGGATCATCAAGGAGCAATGATGTCCTGGAATATGACTGCACGGCTCTTTTTGTGTCATGAAATACAATTTAAACACAATTAACTTAAATATCAAAAGTGGTTTCCATAAACACTTTGGCAAAAGAATACTGTTCATTTTAAATCTTCATTGAATACGAGATAAGATCATGTGCTCAGTTGAGATGTGGGGCTTCAGAGATGTGCAGAAGCAGAATAAAAGAAGATAGCTGAGGAAAAATACAATACACGTCTTCATATATATCACATACAAAAATCGAGCTGAGAAAATGTAGATAACTTTAAACATTAGGGCTTCTATAACTGTATCTCCCAAGCTCTGGATTAGATAAATAAACCTATTCACTTTTTTTCCAAAAAGTGATTTTAGTTTTTGAATGTAACAGAATGTTTCCTACTTTTCATGACTCATACAAGGATAATGATAAGCTATGCAACCTGGGTAGACAATGTTCAGATTCTGCAGAAAACTATATTCATAGGATTTCTGCCATGATGATAATTATTCTTATAGTAAATACACTTATACACATGTACAAGTTATGTTTTAAGAATGATTTTAAATGTGTAATTTGCATTTGGAAAAATATGAGTAAATTTTAAAAATGTATTTTCTGAGAGCATTCAGGAAACAAAAATAAAAATGAAAAAATTATGTAATTTTAAGACAGTGTGTTCAAAATGCATAAAGAAAATATGTCCATAAGTAAGAAATAAGAACGGCTTCATAAATGTGAGCTCTTGATGGGTAACATTGATTAGAGACAGAATATAGAAAATAGAACTAAACCCAAAGATGTATACCTATTAGCTTTCAAGTAAGAACAATAAAATCAAATTTGAAGGAAACATTTTATTTAAAAAACTGAAAGGACTGATAACCATTGCCCTCTTTTTGTTTTCTGTGATTATATA
>NW_005360124.1:11467236-11530378 GCF_000412655.1 Myotis brandtii | reverse complement strand
ATAATGGAAAAATGAAATCAATGGAGAATGATGGTATTTTCTCACAATGACAAACCTTTTAGTATTCTCATCAATGCTTTTTGTATTCATGCAAAACTTGAAAAAGGAAAGATTGTGGTAAACCTGGAAGTCTGCCTAACATATGTTAGGGTGTTTCTAGACTAAATGAGAATAGAATCAAACATTCTACTCAGTGCATAAACTCTTTTACTAAACTTAGTTTCTGAAGTTATGGAAGCTACATAACTGTGTTCTCTGACCTCTATTGTTTTACTAACATGCTGGATGCTAAAGGGATTTCTCTTGGCTGGCCAAAAGATGTATTTGTCAAAATCTTTTTATAGATGTACCAAAATCCTTGGAATGCATAGGACAGCATCAATGTGTGCTGAGTCCCAGTGGACTCAGGAATGACAAAGAGGACACAGATGATAAGCCTACAATATGGAAAGACAATGGGAGGGTCTGGCAAGAAAAACATATTGGATGATTCTAGGATTAGGACTGTGAAAACTGAGAGCCTTTCATGTTTGCTTTATGAGCATAAATGGCAATTACAGAGAAAAATATCGGTTTGGGTATCGGCTAGACTTAGGTTCAAATCCCAGTTCCATCACAAGCACATTATTTAGCCTTTCTTAGCCCCAGTTTCCTCATCTCTAAATGGGAATAAAATATGATCTCATAGGGCTGTGAAGATTACAACGAACAATATATGAAGTTATATAATATATGCATAGTGCCTAAAATACTAAATTTATTATGATGGTGATTTTGGGCTAGTTATCTACTTTTCCTAAGTATCAGTTTTCTCAACTTCCTCATGCTATAAATGAGGAATTAATAATACCTACCACCATGATTTGCTGAAAGAATTAAACAGAATGGCTTGTGGCTGAGCAGAGCTCCCCCTGTGGGAGCACACTGACCACCAGGGGGCAGCTCCTGCATTGAGTGTCTGCCCCCTGCTGGTCAGTGTGTGTCATAGTGACCAGTCATTCTGCTGTTAGGGTCAATTTGCACATCACCCTTTTATTATATAGGATATGCATAGTGCCTAAAATACTAAATTTATTATGATGGTGATTTTGAGCTAGTTACCTACTTTTCCTAAGTATCAGTTTTCTCAACTTCCTCATGCTATAAATGAGGAATTAATAATACCTACCACCATGATTTGCTGAAAGAATTAAACAGAATAATGTATGTAAAATGCCTATTACAATAAAATGTCCTTCTCACTCAGAATCAAAGTTGATTGTTTTTCTTTCACTCATGGGTTTTTCAATGAGGAGTGTGCAGTTGAAGGACAGCTATGAAAAATCTAAGCTGGGATTTTATGAATTATCCCATGAAATGACCAGAAAGAAGGAGCTAGGTCCTCATGTGCTGATACAATTCTAGGTGAGACATTTGCAGTCTAGAAGTTCTTTTCCATGGTATCAAGTTCTCAGAGAATGAAGTGCAAATTTCTACAAAGCCCTTCATAGTTGAACCCCAATCTATTTCATAGCACCATCATCCATCACTTCCCTATGCCCTACTTTGCAACTATAGCATGATCGCCATTCCACCCCTTCCGTCCCTTCCCACACCAGTGGCTTCTCTTATTATCTCATTAACTCTCACTCACCCAATTGAAATAGTCTTTTCTCTGAAGACTTTCCCAGTTCTTCAGATAATTAGTTTTTATCTCTTCTTTGAAAGTTTTGAGCATACCTGCATTGTGTTATTTATCGGGTTGAATATAATTAGTCTGTTAATGGGTTAGTTTGCCTTCCCCACCAGACTTTGAGCACTATGGCAAAGGACTTAATTCATTTTTGGAACCATGTCAGTGCCTACTATGGTGCTAGACTATCATGGTGTTCAACAAATGCTGGATGAAGTAAAGAATACATGCTGGGGATATTTTAAATAACAAGGCTAACTTACACAATGATCTAACATGTATATCTAAAAGAAAATAACACCATCTAAACAGAAAGCTGTTCACACTTCACAGGTTGCCTGCAAATATACCTAACCTTTGGCCTGTATATACTGAAAATACATGGTACTACCCTTTACCTTTTTGCATCCACTTTGCTCCCTTTCCTCACTAATGTGTACCTTGTGTACTTGTACCAGGAACCCTGACAAACTAGCTATATATCTAATAATTAGTCCGATTCCAAGAACAAGTAGACATTTAAATATGTTTTCTGGATAAGACTTAAACATAATCTGCTTATACTTGTGAGCTGATTAAAAAGAGGAAACAGAATTACCCCAAGCATGAGAATTGCTCTGCATCCTAGTGTCTTTTGCTATGCTGTTCACTCAAATCAGGTACTCATTTCCAAATTTGCTGTAGCGGGCTTCAAAGCTGCAAGGCTTAGGAAAAGGAGTATTAGTGGTCTGGTTACTTAGAACAAAAAGGCCTGCAAACACTTGTGCATGTATGCCCTTTCCTTCCTTCAAATGCTTGCTGATAATGCCAAAGACACCTGGTGCTGCCTTAGCTAAAGGATTAACTTTGGCTCCAAAAGATAGAAGAAAGAGCTTCTTAGGGTGATTGCTCCATGGAAGTAAATTTTTAATCTGCAGTCTTCAGCCTCTAAGGTTTTTTAAAATTGATTGTATGACATAAAGGTATTGTTAGTTCAATAAGTGCAGTAAGTAAGTACCAGTCTGTAGATGTGAACAATAGTGTTGCTTTGCTTTGATTCAATGACAAAACAAAACAAAAACTCCATTCAACTCATTTCATTAAATTCTATATGAAGACCTGTCAGCCACAGAATTTTCCACAAAGGAAGGGACGTATGTCTATCTTCTGCAAAACTTTGGCTAAGGATGGAGTTCTGTACTCTACAGCTCTTCACAGGATGTTTTAATATTAACTCTCTGAAATCAGATAAAGACATCCAGGTGGAATTGGGTGGAAATGGCAAACCTCAGCTGGAAAACAATTGATTTATTCAATTGAGACCACTATTGGTTAGTGGAGGAGTGGAAATCAGAACTAATCAGGGTTTGATCACTATCAGGCTCTTGGATGTTTTGGGTAATGAACTGAAAGCTAAGATCTTTATACTTCAGGTGCTGGGGGCTTTTATTGCACACTAGTGACCCAGCGCTCGAAATCACGTGAGATCCAGACCCGTAAGAAACTGCGTGAGACCTGGAACCCCTGAGTCCCGCCAGCACTGTGGGACTCCCCCAAGTCCCGGCGCGCTGTGGGACCCAGAGTCAGGTCCCCGCCCACCCACGCCACGCTGCACATGCAGCCTTCTGGTGGCTGGTCTTTGGTTGTTACGCGTTACGACCACTGGGTTTTTATTATATAGATAAGCCTCCTATGCTTAGGGTTCTCTTAACTCAGTAAGTAGATTTTCATTATAATTCAATGGGATACACTGTCCCTGTAGGTCAGGGGTAGGGAACCTTTTTTGCTGCCAAGGGCCATTTGGATATTTATAACATCATTTGTGGGCCATACAAAATTATCAACTTAAAAATCAGCCTGCTATATTTGATCAAATATTTAGTTAACCCACCCCTAATGCCTTGGAAGGGCCAGACCAAATGATTTCGTGGGCCTTATATGGCCCGAGGACTGGACGTTCCCCATCCCCTGCTTTAGGTGAAGTGAACTAAAACCAAGCTCATTCAAACTCAGCTCAGCTGACTCCAGGCTTTGGCAACAAAGAGGAAATTCAAATATAATTTCTCTGCTGTAACTCATATCTGTCAAGATCTTCCAGACTCTGCCGTAACCGGTTTGGCTCGGTGGATAGAGTGTCGGCCTGCGGACTGAAGGGTCCCAGGTTCGATTCCGGTCAGGGGCATGTGCCTTGGTTGCGGGCACATTCCCAGTGGGGGTGTGCAGGAGGCAGCTGATCGATGTTTCTCTCTCATCGATGTTTCTAACTCTCTATCCCTCTCCCTTCCTCTCTGTAAAAAAATCAATAAAATATATTTAAAAAAAAAAAAAGATCTTCCAGACTCTCAGATTCCCAGGCCATACAAAAGATGCATGGCTTATCACCAATTTTCAATTTCTGCTATCTCAAAAATCTTCAGAAGCAAATCATCCTGAAGCATCACTTATCTTACCTTTTTGTTCAATATTAACACAATGAGGAAATGTGCCATGAGCTGCTGAATATAGTGTTAAAGGAATTAATGAATTTGTTTTGTTATACATATTGTGCAACTTCACCACATGGCAGAGATTGATGAGATAAGATCTTTTCATAATTGTACATTGCAAATTGAACTAACATTTTAAAAGTGGCTAAAGTATGCTGCAACCTTTTGCAGCAAGGATTCAGAATCTGGAGAAGGGGCCACACATAAATGGATATACTAGATAAGAAATATTAATTTGGACGGCATGGGGGAAAGCCAGGCAGAGGCCTCACCCTCTAGTGGAGTGGCTCCCTGAATCTCCAGACCCTTGGCTTTTTATTTACTGGAATATACATTTGCCCTTTAGCAAACCAAACAGACATATCAAAGGTAAGGTTTGGTAAACAGTAAATGATGATCAGGTTGTGAGATTGCCTTCAGCCACTGCTATCTCAACAGAACAATTGGTGCATAGCTTTTAGCCCTTGCTAAAGCCCCAAGGTCCATCAGCCTTCTGACAGACCTCTCGCATTTATTATGCTAACTACTTGTTGGTCTTTGCCTCCAGCAATAGTAGATATGGCGGCATAGAAACAGGCATCGAGCTTGGAATTAGATTTAGATTCTACTCCCTTCTTTAATTTCCCTCTCAGGTTGGCCACAAACTGGTATCTTTGGGCAAATCTCTTAGCTACCACTTCCGCAGTGTACCCACTGCTAAATGAGAATATTTACTTATGATTCTAAAATCAGTCCTCTGAAGGTCTAAATTGTAAGATGCCACTACTGGAAACAGTAAACATGGAAATGCTTTATAATATTTAATTTCACTCTCGTTGAAATATCTTTGCAACATATTAGAGAAATAAATGTCCAGAATTACTGAGATAATACAAGTTTTCTATGGACAAAAAACAATCACAATTTTTTAATTCACTGCCATTCTTCAGTTAAAATAGTGTATTTCACTGACACTTTTGTGTGGAAATCTCATTAGAAAAGCAATCTCAATCTCTGTGAAATCTCTTTTAAGTATTTGTGATTCCCTGTGACTCTAGGTCCCCCGAAAACAGTTGTGACCCTAACTGGAATCTCAGTGTAAAAAGCCAGCAATGTTTTAGGAGGGGCTTGCTTCTAAATAACTCCTATTATAATCTAACACAGTTCTGAATTTTGACCTGTTAAATATGTTTTGAGGATTTGTTCTTTAATCTGACACTTTCCTATGAGAACTTTCTTCTCCTATTACAGTGTCTCAGTATATTTTGTACAGTAAGTAAGCAGAAGTTGAATGATCACTTTTAGGACTTTCAAATCTGCTAGGGAATAGTATATGGGGCTGTATCATCATAATGATGTAAAGGAGTTCTGGGTACTTAGGACTGAGTCACCAAGGGTACTGAGGGAGTTGGAGTGCTCAGTGATTTTTGTTCTGAGTTTTAAGTTGCTAGGTGAGGTTGCTTTGAAAACTACAGAGATCTGAGTAGATTTCAAAGAACCAATTCAAGCATCTCCACTTCCTCTTTAAGGCCATATTCCCTTTTTAGTTTGCTGAGCCCTGCTCTTTTTTAAGGTCACCATTGACTCTTTGTTGCTAACTCCACTGCATACTCAAAGGGTGTTGTCTTTTGATGAGCCCTTGGGATATTTGCCAATGCTAACTGTGCTTTCCTCCTTGATACTCTCTATATTCGGTGAGTATGTTTCTATTTAATCCTGGTTCTCCTTCTACTTCTCTAATGATTCTTTCTCAGACTTTGAAGATGTTTTTCCTCTGAGCATTCTTTAAATAGTGATGCTCATTTCAGTTCCCTTCCCATCATAAAATGTTGCCAGTTATCAGTAATGTTATTCCTTTCTTCCTCTACCAAGGTGTCTCAGCAGCTGACACTCTACCATTAGACATTTATTTCTTTATGGTCACTTTGAATAATATAATATCCTATATGTAGGGAATATCTTACTAAACTACTAATCTATTAAAATACACCTGCTTTGTAGAGCCATTCTCCTCTGTAAACAGTGGGGCAAAGCAAACAATGGCTCTATTCCAAAGCACCTAAGTAAGGATGGGAAGAGAAAAATGAAAGGGTGGCAGGGAACACCTAAAATCAGGTTTGGTTCCTTTACAGTTTTACTTAAGGTTTTGCTCTTTACCAAAATTTTCACCAAAGTTACTATCTTTATTATTATTATTAAAATATATTTTTATTGATTTCAGAGAAGAAGGGAGAGGGAGATACAAACATCAATGATCAGAATCATTGACTGGCTCCCTCCTGAATGCCCCCCACTGGGGACTGAGCCAGCAACCTGGGCATGTGCCCTGACCGGGAATCGAAGCGTGACCTCTTGGTTCATAGGTTGACATTCAACCACTGAGCAATGCTGGCCAGGCTTACTGTCTTTATTGATGACAAAACTTTTCAAAGTGAGCAAGCGGTTCAACCTGCTATTGCTGATAATTACCTAACAGTTCCTGAGACTTCTTCTCAGATGTTGATAGCACTTCCTCACTTTTTCTCATAGATGTTAATCATTCAGTAAGATTAATAACTTACTCTGATTTCAGCAGTAGAGCAAATATTAGTCAGCCCCATTGCTTAGAGCAATACAGGATCTGAATAGCAACAGAGAGATTTACTTAGCGCTTTAAGGAACAGTTTCTTGAGATAAATGAACAAATCCCTAATTGGGTTATAGTAATCAGACCTACCCACAAGGGTTGATTTTGCCAGTGAAAGATTGAAAAGAGAATTTCCTAAGATAAATCCAATTAAATTTTATACTGAAAAATAGGACAGGAAATATAAAGGAGATATAACTCAATCTTTTGAACTGAGTGCTGACTTACGAAATAGAGTTGCTACAACCTCTTCCTAGCATCTTTATTCACTCTTTCTCTGGCCCGGGAGAGTCCCTCCTCCTGGATATATCCATCTATTAAGGTAGAATTAATTAATCCTGCTAATGACAAGATGTTCCTTGAAGCATAATGATAGCATGAAAATATAGTGCTTAAAGTCCCCTGGAATTCAGCTTGATGAGGCAGATTCTCCAGTATAATTACATTAAACTACTTTTCAGCTAAAGTTAAGAAGATAAAGCCCAGCCAGTGTTGCTCAGTGGTTGAGCATCGATCTTTGAACCAGGAGGTCATGGTTTGATCCCCTGGGCACATGCCCATGTTTCGGATTCGATCCCCAGGTAGGAGGCGTGCAGAAGGCAGTCGATAGATGATTCTCTCTCATCATTAATGTCTCTCTCTCCTTCTCCCTTCCTCTCTCTGAAATCAATAAAAACATATTAAAAAAAGAAGCTAACGTGAAGAAGCCAGATGATGTCTTAGGATTTAAACCAAGTAGCCCTGAGTCTCAGTTGGGTAGCTCCAGCTTCCTGTAGTGAACTAGGATTCCTGCAGGTGCTGGAGCCCTGTATGAAGTTTTGGAAACTATTCCCGAGGAATAATCACCAGAATTTATGTGCCATCCACTCTAAAAAAACTGTATAATCTGTGTTGACGTATTTAAGACTCTTTACAACCCTTTAATTAGGTACAAATTGTAGATGAAAAAATTTAGACACAGAAAGATAAAATATTTTGCCTAAGTTCACCAACCTCTAAAGTGGCAAAGCTGGGTTTGAATTTATGTTTTTCATTATCAAGCTATATCATCTCTTTAAGTTTCCTTGAAGACTAGGTAGGATTCCATCTATATATATAAAACCCTAAGCCGAACGACTGGTTGACCAGTCACTATGACATGCACTGACCACCAGGGGGCAGATACTCAATGCAGGAACTGCCCCCTGGTGGTAAGTGCACTCCCACTGCGGGAGCGCTGCTCAGCTGACCAATGGCACCAGACTCAAGACTTGTGGCTGGCCACCACTGCCTGGAGACCGCAGCAGAGCGGCAGTGAGCCTACTGAGTGGTGGTGGCAGGCGCAGCAGGGCCGGGATGAGCAGGAGTGGCAGGCAGGAGCAGCAGGCAGCATTGGACTGCCGGTTTTGGCCCGATCCCCTGTAGGCCATGCTGAGGGACCCCACCGGTGCATGAATCTGTGCACCGGGTCTCTAGTTAGACTATAAAGACAGCATGATTACAGGGTAATGGGTAGGGAATGGAGACAACAAAGTGGCTCAATCTCAGTCTTTTGGTCTTGATGGTCCTTCAGGTATTGCACAAGTTATTTACAAATCAACTCTGGCTCTTGGAGAGGAAAACTTTGCTTGAAAATTTTACTGGGCAGGGTTTCTTTTCTTCCTTATCAGTGATCATATGGTTATTACTCTCTTCTTCAGTAATAAACACTGGTCCTATGTGAAATGTGCCTTTCATGACTTCCAGCTCCCCTGGCATTGCATTCCAATGCAGGAGCAAGGACTAGATGGGGTAAGATTGGGTTGAGTGCTGGTACCACTATTTGGAGCTCCACCAATGGCTCCACCATTGCTTTTGAGCAAACTACTAACCTCTATAGAATATCTGTAATATGGATGATTTTGACCAGTGGTTCTCAAATTTTAGTGGAGAGTTAATAAAGAACATGAAGATCAAGCGCATTAAAGGAAGACAGGGCCTGGGCATTTGTATTTTCATCAAGTCCCCCTGGTGATTCTCATATTCACCCAAGTTTGAGAACCACTGCTTCTAGAGATTAAAGATAACCAAATGTAATAAGTACCAGGCTACCAATAATGTTTCCTAACTAGGATCATGTGGTAAAATGGAAAGGCGTTTTGTCTTCATTGTCCAAGACCTGAATTCCTATGTGGGTTCTACTACCTACTAACTGGGAGTTCAGCTAAGTTACTTTACTTGTGAAACCCACAATGTCCTCATTTACTAAATAGAGATAGTAATGCACCACATCTAGGGGGCATGGCTTTAAGAGATGAGGTGGCTCACAGGATAAGGTTGACAGATGTTGACTGAAGTATAATCTCTTCCTACATTTGAATTTGTTTACTTATTTAGAAACTTCTAGACACAACATTTATGTGGATTTTACTCTATGAAAACTCTCTCAAGATTTTCTGATGGTTTACATATTTCTTGAGTGTAGGAATTGAATGTTTGACTGCCAATTGCATTTACCCAGGACACTCAGTGAAACTTCTGACACAAAATGCTTTGTTTGCATATCACATAGTGCCTGTATGCCCTAACTTTAAAATCTCTGTTGGTTTCTTGTATCCATTCAATAACCTGAGTTGACTTTCCATAAAGGGTCTGAAGAAATATTTTGTTTTAGTGGGTTAGAAGTTATTTCTTTTCACTATTTTTAAAATATATTTTTTTATTGATTTCAGAGAGGAAAGGAGAGGGAGAGAGATAGAAACATCAATGATGACAGAGAATCACTCATTGGCTACCTCCTACTGGGGTTGGAGCCTGCAACTCAGGCATGTGCCCTGACCAGGAATCAAACCATTTTACCTCCTGTTTCATAGGTTGATGCTCAACCACTGAGCAACACCAGCCAGCTAGAAGTTATTTTTATTGATTGTGAATAAATCCTCTTAAATTATGACCAAAGTCCTAGGTAATCACAAACATGGGTCACAGTTACTGAACTATGCTTCTGAGTTAAGCCAGTCTTTCACTTTATTAAACTAAAAAACAAAACAAAAACCTTACAATTTGGTTAGATAATTTAGTATAGGCATCAAAGTCTCCAAAATGCTGGATGCTTATAATAATTTTATTGTGCATTAGTCATTAGGTTGATAATAGCTTTAAAGTAATTTTTCATAAACTGATGACTCCATAGGGTAATGCACATAACAGAGAAACAAGCTCAATCTAGCCTCTGGTCTAGCTGGCAGTACAAAGAGGAAGTGTTGGAGGGCTGGAGGTGGATGAATGAAAGCCCCAGAAAGGAAAATGACCAGCAGCATCATTCATGACCACCCTGCTTAAAAAATCCTGCCATCAATGAGCAAAGAGAAAGCCGTAGCTTCAGAGAGAGACAGCCTGGGAGCAAGGCATGCGTTTCTCTGGTTTCCTTTATTTTGTTCTCTGACCTCTGAGTGGGCACAACTGCTTTCGACCACAGAGCCCACATCCCTCTGCCTCATTTCTACACCCCAAATTCTCTTATTTTCTCATTCCTTTCTCTCCTCCTCTTTTTGTCTGATTTCTTTCACCTCTAATGAAAGTTATTCCCTATAAAGACTTTGCCTTTCCCTCTCCACAAATACCCTTCATACCTTCATAGGCTAAGCGTGGATGGTGTCATTTGACACCAATTCAATAACCTCCATACTGACAGCTTACACCAGTGGGAGAAACTTAATTTAGAGACACTAGGAAAATATATAACACCACTTCAGATTTCCATCCAGTCTTTCCAAAGATTGCTTGATTAGAATGGCCAGAAGGTCAACATTAACCCCTTGACTTTTAAAATTTTAACAAAGATCTTTTGTGGTTTGCAAGGAAATGTTTACACTCATTCTTTGGGCCCCATTCAATTGTGGTGTTTTGTTTTGTTTTGTTTTGTTTTTGTTTTGTTTTGTTTTTTTTTGCTTTTAAAAGATAACATGCCTAACTGAAAAGTCTGTTTTGGAGTTGAACATGGGCATAGGTATTTTCTAAAAGCTCTTGGGTAATTCTGATGTGCAGCCAGAGTGGAGAAACACAGGGTGTCCCCCCAAAATGTATGTACACTTGGTATAATTATTAATTCCAATGGGTTAAAGCTGAAAAGAAACATCAATTGAGCTATTAGCTGTAAAGTGTATATACAATTTTGGGGGGACACCGTATATTGTTTTTAAGGAAGTGAGAAAGCACAGGAGACTCTTTAATTTCTCAGGACCAAAGAGCCCCTGCCCAACCCTGCCAGTCTCTTTCTCTCCTCTCATTATGTTTTACTACTTTTTTTCATAGCATTAACTACCATGAAATTATCTTTATATACTTTTGTATGTTATTTGTATATGGCCTCTCTCCTTTCTTAGAAATGTGAGCTCCAGTAAGTCCTGAACAATACAGTTGCTCTACATTTGTCAAATAAATGAACTCAAATCTATTAAACATCGGCTTTCTCATTTTATAATAACCAAAATATTACTACCATCTCACCTTCTAGATTGCTGTGATGCTTCAAGGAAATCATGTCCACTATTGTAGATAACATTTCTAGTGAAATGCCTAGAAATGTTATTCTAATTACTATAAAACAAAACAGAAAGACATCTACCTAACACAAAATGTTTCCCCAAATAGCTCCTGGATTAAAATTTTCAACATTAGGTGTCCTCATTTGACTTTTGGCCGACTATTGTTAAAATGTAAATTGCTTACCTTGGTGGAATAATATTAATTAGATGAGATTTTGTCATTTAGCAACCACTAGCCACCCTAAAATATAGAACAAGTAAATTCTGAATTACAGTTAAAATTGAGAGGTTCTGTACTATTCATGTGGGGCAGGCCAAGTTCGTTAGAAGAACTGGTTAGAAGTGTACAAAGGAGGATAGACACAGAGCAGGGAAGTGAGGACACTGAATGTTTGAAACCAGAAAAGGGAGAGAGAAGTTTGTGAATGACAAACTTCGTTGACCCTGAACTGGGAAGATCTGGGGATAACTCTGGTCAGTAAAGTGAAGCAGTCATGCTTTTAGTCAGCATTAGTTAAGTACCTTGTGAGCTAGACAGCTGTCATATATTATACCACTTAATCCTTAGAGCAACTCTTGATGCATTATTATCCTGAGTTGATTAGAGGGAGAAAGGTAATTCACAGGTGTTAAGTTCCTAGGGAAGCATCACAGCATAATGATAAGGCCACTGGGTCCATAGAGAGGCAGGTGAGTTAGAAATGCTGTTACAACAGGGACCAGCCATGGGACCTCGGGCAGTTCCATACATCTCCATGCATCAGCTTCAGGGATGATAACATAGGGATGATAAAAACTGTAACTGTCCTTTAGGGTTGTTAGGACGATTAAATGAATAACTATCTACAAAGTGCTCAGAATACTGGCATAGAGTGGAAACTAATCACAGATAAGGATACTACACAGTGATAGGGGGAACCAGAATTTTTAAAGCTATGAAAAGCTTATATATATCTTGATATATTTTCACACACTGAACACACTCATATAACCAGCATCCAGACAATGAAACAGAATTTTACCGGTACCTAGAAGCTCCCCTCATACCCACTTCCAGTCATATCCTCACCCCCTCCGAAAAGTCCGACTTCTAACAATAGAATATAGCCTTTTCAGCTTTTGTAATTTATATAAAAGGAATCATACAATCTAGAACTTTTAGTATCTGGCCTCTTCCACTCAACATTACCTCTATGAAATTTATTCATGTTGCCATGTGTAGATAAAAATCTTTATTCTCACTGTTGTTGGGTATTCCATTTGTAAATTTACCGCAATTTATATATTTTATCTACTGCTGAGAGGCATTTGAGTAGTTCCTAGATTTAAGCTTTTAACAATAGTACTGCTATAAACATTCAGCCAATACTGTTGGTGAGCATATATACTCATTTTTATTGGGTATATACCTACAAGTGGAATTTCTGGCTCATCAGGTATGAATATAGTCGATTTTAGAATATAGCATAAAATAGAAAACAGTTGTATAATAAATATCTCATTGGTAGAATACGGGGATTTCACTTTTTGTGTCTTTTTCACTGTTTTGGAGGGTATAGAATGATATTTCACTGTGGTTTTACTGTGCATTTTCTTGACAATTAATTAAATTGACCTCCTGTTTATTGGGCATCTGGGTATCTTCTTCGGTAAAGTAACACCAATATTTTTTCTAGCTCAAACGTGTTCTCTCTCTCTCTCTCTCTCTCTCTATATATATATATATATATATCCCCACTTTAAAAACAAAAACAAAACCCCCAAAAACTGCCTTTCCCAAAAGCTTTTCACAGTATTGCAAGTCCTAACTTAGAAACCAAAGGTATTCACTATTTTTATTTGTATACACTGTTTTTCTTTTGTAATTTAGAGAATTATCATCTGGTAATGGCGGGGACAAAGGGGGTCTTCCATAAAGAACATTTTTGTTCTCCCTTTTGTTGCCATTCAAAGTGAGATTAAAAACTTATCTTGGCTCTGCAGGCCAGCTCAGAGCTCAGCGGATGGAGGAGGGGAAACAATGAAGAAAGCTGACCTACTTCTGGAGGCTCCATGACACCATTTACAGTGACTGCAGGTGCTTTCAAGGCATTTAGATCTGAAACTCAGCCAGGTGTGTGGGGGGAGGGAGAGGGGGGAGAAAGCTGGGTATATGTGTGAGAATAATGACAATACAGAAAGTCTGTGAGTATTCTATATTGGAAAACATAACATAGTTTTGACTTTTAAGTTTTACTTGCACTGTTAATACATACAGATGTACCTGTTTTCTGTACTTCCTCCAAAACTTTTTGCAGTGAAACTAAGTAGGAAAAGTGACTATTATAAGATATATCACTTGTAAAACACTTAAGTTGTTCCTGTTTTTCTATTTATGAGGGTTCACAGGAATGCCACCCAAACCCTTAACATAACTTGAATTTATAAACAACAGAATTTTTATCATTCAGGATACAAATGTTAACTTTTAAATTTTTTCTTGCCTTTCTGGTAGAACACTAAACTTCTCATCATTCCCATAAAAAGAGTTGCAGCTACGAATATATCTTTTTGGCTTATGTTCAAAACACACAGCTTTTCTTCCCCTGGATTTGAAAGAAATTTCTTCCTTAAGAACCTTTCTCAAATATAAATTTTTAAAAATTATTTTTTTCATTTGGGAAAGTTGAGTAGGAAGATACAGTTTGAATCATCTGTGCCGATTTGAACATTGCTGAAAACAAAATATATTTTAAAGGTTCTAACTCTAGGCAGTCAGCCCTATTCTGATCTTTCCTTGTCTTCCTCTCTATTGACACACTAAGCTTTAAAAACAAAGAGCCCCTTGACGACTACCATGTTTGTGGAGGCTAACATGTCCTCTGGTTTGTTACATCTATAAGAATTTAACCTACAGCGTCTGGGCTGTAGGTTAAAGATTAATGAATCTATTCACAATTGGAGAGACTGTCTTCTGAAACATGGCTTGGGTAGTAGAAAGCCTATTAAACAAACCTTACCTTCATTAGGGATTTAGAATCAGCAAACAGAATTTCCACTGTTCACAGCATCTGTTATTCTGGCCACTATTCACTGTTGGTGGCCAACCCACAAAGCAGTCTCTGCCCCTGGTGCACTCCCAGCATAACGCTGGGCCTGGAATCACCTGGACAGATGTTCCTGAACTACTGAAGCTGTTTGTTCTATTGCCAAGAGTAGGAATTGATGCAAGAGGATGCTAACTATTTTGCTCCACAGGTTTGGTTATATTGCATTCTTACTACAGACAGGCCTGCTGTTATGCTGATGCTGGAAATTTTCTCTACTTTGTATTGCTAGGGAGGGAGAGTGTAATGTCCTCAGCTTAAATTTTCATGACATCTCCTTGACTCAGCAATTATAGCTACGTTTGTTTGTTCATTCACATACCTACTACAGGCTGAGCCCTGGGGAAATCATGGTCTATAAAATAGACATAGTCTATGGATTCATGGAGCTCATAGGCCAGAGGTGAAGGAGGTGGCAAGAAATAGGTAGGCTATCAGATGTACATTTTAACAGAACTTTAGTGTTTTAAAGGAAATATGCAGTGATAGTGAATACTAAAGCTGGGGATCCAGTTAGAATAGATAGAGTGGTCAGGGAAGGGCTTTCTGACTTAGCAGAACTGATAAGAACTACATGTAGCAGAAGCATAGCATTCAAAGGGAAGAGAATGACAAGTTGAAAATGGGGATTTATCATAACACTATAACTGGACAGCGCACAAAATGATTGCACAGAGCTATTTAACATGGTGTTGTTTATCATACTGAAAAGCTGAAACAATAGCCTACATGTCTAACAATAGGGGATTGTTAAGTAAATTAAGGTTCATGCTTACAATTTAAAAGTGTGCACTTATTAAAAATAAGATTGAAAATGGATGGTAGTAATGTCTAGTGGTTCTGAATATAGATACTGGAGCAAAACTGCCTAGTCTCATACTGAGGTTCAGCCACTTCGTAGCTGTGCGAACTTGGGCAAACTGCATACCATCTCTTTGCTTTAGCTATTTTATCTGTAAAATGAAGATAATAAAGGCGAGGGCTAGTTTGAGATTTACATGAATTAATATATGTAAAGGACTAGGAAAAGGTTCTTTGTTGATGAAGTAATATTGTTGTCATTATCATCTATATTTGTTGGCTGAGAAAGCTGGCCAATGTGACTTCTAAAATGTAGGCAATACAACTATACCAATAGAATGTCTAACATATCTTTAAAAAGTCCTCCTACATAAAAATGACAAAATATAATAGAGAGTTTTAATGGTGGTTATATCTGGCTGATGATTTTAATTTCCTTTTTATTTTTCTGTATTGTTTGCATTGCATTTCTACAATTAGCCTGTATTACTTTTATAGTTAGGTAACTAATACAGCAATTTCCCTTTAATAAAAGCACATTTCTGTGCTTCCATTCCTAAAGTCTTCCAGTGAAGTGAGTTCAAAGCCTATTTTTACAGAAAGCATATTACACAGAATATAGTGGCAGTAGCATAAGGTCATTTCTTTTCATGGATTCTCCTCTTAACTGTTTCATTCAACATTAAAAAGTGCTTTCTTTTAGGCTGAGAGAGAGGAACGGAGAAGGAAAGAGAGATAGAAACTTCAATGATGAGAGAGAATCATTGATCAGCTGCCTCCTGCATACCCCCACCCCTGGGGATTGAGCCTGCAACCCAGGCATATGCTCTTAATAGTAATCGAACTGTGACCTCCTGGTTCATGGGTCAATGTTCAATCACTGACCCACACCAGCCAGGCCCACAATAATTTTTAAAGCATGTAATACTCTACTCAATCAGGAACACTGACCTCTTTTCCCTTAGATTGTAAAAAAAAAAAAAGCCAACAGCCAACATAACAATAGTTTTCCAGTGTGAATGAATCAAAATTATACCTATTTTTTTGTCAGACCCACAGAAAATACATTTTTTGTGTGCCACAGAATTTTAGTAATTAGTTTATGTGAGCCATGGATGGAAAGATTGAAAATTGCTGTTCTAAGTAATGTTGCTGTGTGTGGACAGCACGGGGATGTCCATAGGGCTGCAGCTTATACAGTGGGGCCTTGACTTACGAGTTTAATCCGTTCCGTGACGGAGCTCTTAACTCAAATTACTCGTATGTCAAATCATAAAGTGAATGAGTGAGACACGTGATGCTGGGCTGATGTTGTGGTGTTCACTGTGACGTTCGCTGCGCCAACTAGTAGTGGGGTATCTTTAGCTGGCTCGTAACCCGAATTTTAGCTCGCAACTCAAAGCAAAAAATTGGCCGAGAGACGGCTCGTATCTCGAAAAACTCGTTATTCGGGACACTTGTAAGTCAAGGCCCCACTGTAGTAGAGGGAGGAAGTGAGACAGAAGATGTTGGAGAGGCTGATTTTCTGGAAGGACTTCTCTGTTATGTCCGTGGTGTTGAACTTAATCCTGAAGAGAATGAATGGGGAACCAATGAAGAACTTTAAGAAGATAAGTGATAATGATGAGATGTGTACTCAAATGAGTTATTGAAAAGAATGATACAGGTTTCTGGAAGAAATTCAACATTCTTTCATTTCATGGTAGGAATCCTCTCTTGCATCTGAGACATGGGAGTCACCGCCTGGCTAAGCTAGGGCAGAGCCATAGGGCAAACTGATTTCTATTACAGCGTCCATATGAAACTTGGAAGCTCCGCGAATGTTAATTTGGCACTGCAGTTTTGAAGAATGCTAAAGAAATTCATTTTGGCATGACTGATAAGATGTTCATATCTTGTTTACCGAGATTTAAAGATAAAAAAATAGATTTGAAAAACTCCTGGTGTGGTATGATTTTTCTCTTAAATTGAGATGGCAAAGTCTATATGGTATTGCAATTTCAAGCAAAACCCTCTAAAGC
This sequence comes from Myotis brandtii, assembly GCF_000412655.1. NCBI lineage: Eukaryota > Metazoa > Chordata > Mammalia > Chiroptera > Vespertilionidae > Myotis > Myotis brandtii. The sequence goes on along the minus strand of NW_005360124.1, from coordinate 11,513,223 downwards.
TGCCTCATTTAAACAACTTAGGAAGCATGTAAGTAGCAAAATGGCTTTCTTTTTAAGTAATGCCACAGTATACACGCATTTAAGCTCATAGCAAAACATGATTTGTGGCCTCAAAAACCGTTTCACAGAAGTCTTCATTTGCTCTTAATAAAGAGCTGTCACAAGCTCACAGTATTATTTTTCAAGTGGCTATAGGACATTTTTTGTTGATCTATCATAAAAGGATGGGCAAACCTTCATAATATTTTCATGGATTTAATTGTGTGCTGCTCACAGAAGCACAACAGAAAAAGTAAGGTGGTTGAGAACAAATAAAATTGAGACCACCTAGTATTACGTGGATTACATGGGAATCCTTAGGAAAATGCATTTCTTTTAAGGAACAAGATAATTCGAGTTGAGGCAATGAGCATGGAGGTCACGCTACAGTTAATGGGCAGACAGGTTACCAGGCAAATGGAATTAACCACAATGAAGAGAAGAGGAGAAGGCTAACATCATGACCTTATGAATTCACTGAAATTAAGAATATGAAAAGGCCTATTAAATTTTATCCAACCTCCCCACTGCATCAAAGTCTTTTCTTGCAGCATATCTAACCCCTAGTTTTATTTAATTTGTTCTTCAATTATTCAGCCTTCAAGGTTTTCTTCAATATATAAGAAAATATTCTGATTCAATCAACTTAACTTGTGGGAAATGATTGATAGATTTTGCATTTTAGGATTCAGCCCTTCATAGATGCTTAATTAATAATTATGTTTCAATGGGAGAATATGTAGAATGTCAATAAATAATGATGATAAACTTCTTGAGCAATTTTCATTTCCATATAATAAGTCTAAATCAGAAAACCATATGACCCAAGTAATTAAAAAAATATAGTATTGTGAGAGAACTCTGTTATCCTGTAAGTAATCAAATTATGGATTAGAGAAGCTTGTTATAAATGTTGATGTATATATTATGTATGTAAAAATTCAAGAGAAAAATAGGTACAACACTAGGAAGTAAATCAACTCTATTAAAATATAACAATATTCAATTTACTTTGATTCTATTATATTGCTAGCTCTTCCTCACTAAACACACTCTAGAAATCAGACATATCGTATCATTACAATCTTTTTAGAATTTCAGAAACAGGACAGAACGTAAGTATTATGGTTTGCATAACTCAGGGGCAGTGAAGCTTATTGGTAATATTTCTGCTACAGTCTGTTCTTATGTCTCTGAAGTAACTTTCAGGAAAATAGAGATTTTGCAGAGCAAAAGGAATTTCTTCTGGAAAGCCTGCTTGTTGTTTTCCTGCATCCTATTATCGTTCTACATGACAAGTGTTTTGGTAATGAGAATGGAATTCTATTTAAACAAACCAACCTACTAATAAACATTCAAATGAGCCATCACTTGTTTCACTCCATTTCAGCCTTCTGGAACTTCTGATCAGTTCAACAAAGCTTTACTCTAAACCCCAAGGCTGACTCTGTCCTGAAAATGGCTGCTCCCGGGCAGACCAAAATGTTCAAGGTCATGAGGCTCCCCAGTATCCAGGATCCAAGAAGGTTTGATTCTACCTCCAGAAAACAAAGGCAATGCCCGGAACAGAAAAGCACCATCCTCCTAACCATCAATGAGCCTAAATTTCTTCCTTAAAGGATTTGCTTACCGTCTTTCAACTAAGACTTTAATCTCTGATGAACTTGTGGCACTCATAAAAGCATATTTTTCTTTAGTAGCAAATTTTTATTGCTCATCTTACAGCCTGAACCTGTAGAAAGGGGATGGTCTTGCTCCTATAACTGCAGTTATGCTTAATTCCTAAATGTCATGGTAGGACATTTTTTTAATGTGGAATTCATAATATAGCTCTAACTAGGGACTTTCGTAATGGCCAAAAAGACTCTTGCTAGTGAGATTTCACAGAAATTAAATGAACAATTCCTAATGATTGCTCACATTACACAAGCAGAAGAGTTGACATTAGGATAAAGATAATAAAGAAAATGTACAATTATAATGCTCATTTCAGACACACTGATTATCAGATTGTTTTGAACTCCTCTCATATATCAGCTTTGTGATAGGCACTAGGAATTTGAACATGAATAAGACATGGCCAATTTCTGGAGATGCTTAAAATCTATTCTCTTTAAGGTTAAGTAGAAATTCATCTGGAAGATTGAATAAGGAGTGAGGAGGAAAAGGGAAAGATCTGAGGCCATACAGGGAGCATCAGTGTTGGGGAAAATGACAGTAGCTCCCTGAGGCTATAATGAAGAAAGCCTGTGGTAGATCATTGGAGGTGAGTCTGTAACCAGTTGCTGAAAGGCCTAGTAGAACCATGTGGAAAACTTTGGACTTTACCCAGAAAGTAAGTAAGGGTGAATCATTAAAGGAACTTTCAAGCCAGGAAGTGACAAATGATAACGCATTCACACCATTTTTTTTCCTGCAACTCTGCCAAGTGCTGGAATATAATTTCTCTACTGACCCAAATAACATGAAAACAGCCTGAAAGTTAGGTGCTTCTTTTCTGGTGATGAGGGTATAGTGGCAAAATTTGAATGGTGATCTATAGCTGTAGGACCCAAAATGCTTCATGCTTCATTGCTACTCAGTAGACTTACATAACACAAATAAAACAACAACAGTGGTTCTCAACCTGTGGGTTGCGACCCCTTTGGGGGTCGAACGACCCTTTCACAGGGGACGCCTAAGACCATCAGAACACACATATATAATTACATACTGTTTTTGTGATTAATCACTATGCTTTAATTATGTTCAATTTGTAACAATGAAATTGGGGGTCACCACAACATGAGGAACTGTATTAAAGGGTCGCGGCATTAGGAAGGTTGAGAACCACTGGTTTAGGACATACCCCACCATTCTCTTTTGTTTGCCCATGGTGAAGCATTTGCCTGAGAATGTTTCATGTAATGGTCTTTCTCTTTCAAAGTGTTTCCACTTCTCAGGGTCACCTAAGCAGGTGAGGCTCTGTTGAGAAGCTACTGTGTTAGCATCTGTGACAGAGGCATGGTGTCTGCAGACATTCTTTCAAAGTGAAACCTATATCAGAATGAACCAGTCAGCCCTGTAGAAGATTATTGTGGGAATCTTCTAGTCTCAAAACAAACAAACAAAACCCGGAAAAAAAACACAACAAAAAACAAACCTCAGTTAAAGTAAGAATACGATATCATTTCCAGAAAGAATCTGAAGTTGTCAAGCTTTTTAAAATTGTTTCTCATGAGCACATACATACTATCTTTAGAAACAGAAAATCTGTGGTTTTTTTTAGAATCCTGATTATGCATGCAGTTTTCCAAACCCCTCTCAGCAGCATAAGAATGGGCCTTGGGTCTAGAGTACTTCCTTATCAAAAATAAAATTAGAAGTGCCCATAGCCTGTGGAGGACTTACAACCTTGTGTGGGAAATGTCTTTGTTTCAGGCTCAATGTGTACTCCTTTGTTCCGCATAAGTGTATGCTTCATATGGCAACTGGCCAACTCCATTGCTATATCTGTCCCTCGTCGGGAGGGGATGGGGTCCTTTGTTCTGTGGCACAACTGGAGTGCATGTAGGCCAGCATGTGGCTGCTGGCCATGGGCAACTGGCACCTATTACTGAGGCTGGTCTTGCTCTGTTTCTTCTCTATGTGAGTAAAGTGCTATTCCATCCAGTGCTTGACCACACTGTCTTTTCCTTGGTGACTCCAATACCAAGATACAGTGGGCAGCAGTATGCAGACTTCTCCTAATCGTAGGCAATATATGCTCAATGCTCAACACTGATTTTATGCTAATTTTTTAGGATATATTGTGTAGGCAACAATAATGGCATTATTCAAAACAAAGTAAGATTGCTACAGAATTTGTCTAAGAACCCAAGACCTTAGGTCATAATTTGGCCATTTCTCTTCACCAAATCTGAAAGGAAATCGTACATATAGCTCCTAAACTCCAATGCAGAACTCTCCAGTGAACTGGGAGGGGGCCCAGGTAGAACCCTTCTGGCCTAAAACGGTCCATTGAAAAAGATCTAGAGCCAGAGCCAACTGAGGGGCCACGGTGGCCAAGCCCAAATCTCAGATCTCAGCATGCTACTCCAAGGCTCTCATCCAGAGCCAGCTGAGAGCTCAAAGAGGAAGTTTGAGGAAACAACCTTTTCTGCAATGCCTTCTACATAGGTCTTCTGAGGCCAGGGCTTCAGGAACATCCCTGAAGAAATAGCATCCCCCAAAAGAAATACAAGTAAAAGACTACATTTCTTCCAGAAGGAAGTGAACCACTTCCACTCTGGGTACAAGGCCAGAAGGGAGCAGAAGGAACCCAAAGAAAACAAAATGAGCTACTCCTGCCTAGTATATTATAAGGAAATCCATGTAAAGAGAGAGACTGTGATGGTCCCTCTTCCCCCTTCCTTCTCGGCTGTGGACAGTGAAACACTCCATCACTCCTATAACTCAGTGACCAATATAACATCCGTAAGTATGTCCACTAGGCCTCTTTGGTGACAGAGTGAAATGCCTTGATCTTGACCCAATTTTTTTTTTTTAAGGCTAAGATGTAAGTGTGTAGAGCAGCAATTTTCAACCTTTTTCATTTTACGGTACACATCAACTAATTACTAAAATTCTGTGGCACACCAAAAAATATATTTTTGTCAATCTGACATAAATAGGTACAATTTTGATTCATTCACACCAGATGGCTATTGTTGGGTTGGCTGTTGTCATTGTTTAATTTGACAATCTAAGGGAAAAGCGGTCAATGTCCCTGACTAAATAGTCAGGTGTTCCATGTTTTAAAAATTTCTGTGCACACTGGTTGAAAATGAGGATTTCCAACTGCCTTTCACTAGGACCCCCTAAATTGCAGGAACATATTTTCTTAAGACTGATCTTTATATTATTATCAATAGTGATTAAAGGGCAAATCTACTTTTGACATGTACCTTTTATGTATTTTAAGGTCTTATTTATTAAATTAATGTTGCAATTCCTAATCACTGAAATTTTTGAACTGTGGAAATAGGATAACATATCAGAATATAGGAATAAAGTCTCATTTCCCACGCTCAAATACCTCTGATTTAACATTTGGAATCCTCGGTTTGTAACATTAGTGTTTTCATACAGAAAGGGTTCTGAAGAGCAGTAATGTGTCAGTTGGTCTCTTGTCAACTATGCATCATTCCTCATCCTTGGGGAGAAGCCTGGGACTCCACTTCCTGGGACCCCTTGCCAGATAGGTTCCAACAGGAATGATGTCAATGGAAATTACTTGCAGGAAATATGAGCACAGAAGAGAAGCAGCCAGGTGAACACTGACAGATGCCTATGGAGACTTTGCCATGGGCTGTCTAGATAAGCACCTGTGAGTCACTTGGAAGTTGTAGACAAGATCATCAATAGTTTCTCTGTGTTTCCTGTACTTCCAACCTTCCTGAAATCAGCAGTATTTTTCCTGGACCTTTACTTCTGCAGCCCTCCCAACAGGTATATCAGCCTCTGATTCCCTGTATTATATTCTTTTCTGCTCAAAATACTTAGAGTGGCTGAAAACAAATGAGGATCACATTTCTCCTTTACCTGTGCAATACCCCTCTGCCTTTAGCTAACACAACTTTTTTAAACAGCAAGGAGCTAGTCTTTTTTTGGAGGCTGCTTCTGTGTTATAGAAGAGATTACAGAAAGATTGAAGATTCATTTTCAGCGTTATTTAGTTCCCTTGTCTCATCCAATTATTTTTATTCTTATTTATACTTCATACTCCTGTCTTTGAATATTCTCGACTATCCCACATGGATGTATAATGATAACTGCAGTAGCAGTTAACATTTCTAGTTCTTAATACTTTGTCAGTTTGTATATATCCCACTTGATCTTCACAGTAATTTTATAACTTGAATGGTTTGGCATTAGATTTCCTCATTTTATATATGGGAAATTTGAGACCCAGAAAGGTTAAGTGATTTATTTGAGGTCACATAGAAAATTGGGGAATGTGCTAGGACTGGAATCCAAGATTTTTGACCATTGCTATTCCAGGATGTCTGACAGCATGCTACTCTCTCATCAAGTACAATGGCAACTCTCTATAAGTATGTTTCCTGATCTGGGAATCTTTTCTATAGGATAAGCCCCATTAATTGAGTCACCATGGCTATTCTGCGAATAAAATCCAAGTCTTTATCAATGCTTTGAATCCCATTCTTCAAATTAATATAACAAGCTCAATGGGTAACTGCAAAATCACTGAAGGGGCAACTCTATGATTGTTATTTGGTATCTAATATATTTGGTATACTGGAAAAGTATAATAATAATGGGAGTGACAATATATCACTATCTCTGATGGCCTATCTGTGGACAATACCAATTAGTCAGTGGTATAATACCTACTAAATGAGTTTTCATATCAGAGGAACTCCCAAGTTTCTAATTGAACTAGTTGGCAGTGTCATTTGAAGGGCACCAGACTAAGAAGCAGAAGAGCATAAATGTTTGCTTACACAAAGATATGCTTTTTAGAATAAAGATATAGGAACTGGGCAATGCTGAGAGTAACAGATCATAGGCTATGCTTCATATATGAGTAAATGGAGAATTTGGATACCTCTTAGGATTAATATTTTTAATGATGTAAATAAATATAGCCAAGACTTTACTAAGAGAAATGCCCATTTTAACCCCAGAAAGCATTGGTTTCTATTAATTCAACAGTTTCACCTAAGGGTAGTAAATTTTAAATAGGAAAAAAAATAAGGAAAAATGTAAAATTTCAATAGACCAGCAAAGCAAATAGATTAGCTGTAGCAAGCACTTAAAAGCAAAGATAGACTAGGTGTTGAAAATCTGTAGAAACGTAGTGTTGACAGGTTTTAGGGCTGATATGGATGTATGTGTATGTATCGATATGCACTGCATACCTAAATAAATGACAGTTTTAATGATTTACTTCTTACATGAACAATTCTTCTAAATTTTGAAGTTTTATTTTTTCAGTAGAAAATGGTTTATTAGTGTTATTTTAGAAAGGTTTATTCCTCAAAATGTACTAATAAATGTTCAAATCATAAGAATCATCGACCTGAATGGCTTTCTCTGCACCCAACTTTGTTTCTCCCTGTCCTTCCTATGATTCATCAGGAGAGGCCAGGGCCTCGTTTGTGAAACTTGCAATAGCTTCTCCTGATGTATTGTCATCTTGAAAATGTAGACTTTTAAAATCTTGTTTCCTCTTTCCCTCAAAAACTGTGTTCTCCTCTTCCTAGAAGCTTTTGTATTTTCATACTCTTTTGATTTTCAATGTAGAAAATATCTTTATTTTATTTTCCTTTTTTAAAAACATATTTTTATTGACTTCAGAGAGAGGGAGAGGTAGAGAGGGATAGAAACATCAATTATGACAGAGAACCATTGATTGGCTGCCTTCTGCACATCCCACACTGGGACCAAGATTGCCACCCAGGCATGTGCCCTGACCAGGAATCAAACCGTGACCTCCTGGTTCATAGGTTAATGCTCAATCACTGAGCCATGAGGGCTGGGCAAAAATGTCCTTAATTTGTTCCTCACTGATTCTAGGATTTTTTCAGGAGATTCGGGAAAACACCTGGTGTTCTCCCTACCATTCATTATAAAAAAGCCACTATTCTGTTCAACTCCAGCAGTTTTCACTAGAAGTTCAATTGCCTTTTTGTTCCCAATTATACCAGTACTCACTACTTGGCTATCAGATCTTTCTTTGGATCCTGCAACCTGAAAGAAATTTCATCACCCACTTTCTCCCAGAGAATCGTCCTCTGTGATCTCATTCTGGCCTTTGCAGTTCATTTCTAGTCTGTCCCCAAGTCTGACTTTGTCAGGTCATTTCCTCCTGAGGCAACCTTGCTCATTTCCCTCTTCCTTAGAGCCCATTTTTCTTGCCACCACACATACATTCATCTAGCTCTTTGTCTAATTCTTCTGTCTGTTCTTGAAACTCCCTCTTGAGTTTCTTAGCAAGCAAATAACTGTAGGTCTCTGATTGCTTTTGTCAATAGTGCCTTCCATTTCCAAGATACCAAGTTTAGCAACCACCGCATCTTGATTCTGCTCCTGCAGCAAGCACCCCACATGTTGTTATCCTTCTTCCTTCCAGCAGAAAGACCATTTCTGGCTGCTCTGGCCACATAGAAAAGGCTCTGGTTTGAGAGGGGAGTTTAAAACATTTCTGTTGATGGCATCATCTGACTCGGAAAAACTCTCTCTTCTCCTGAGTCCACACCTTTAACAGGCCGGCACTGAGATGCTGGGGCACGGGCTGCTGCAGTGGCTTGGAAGGGCCTCACTACACTGTCCCCATCTAGTGCTTTGGCGCCTGCAGCAGGCTGTCACTGGGTGCAATCTCATGTCAAATCCGAGTCCGAAAGCTGCCCATCTTCCATGTCACCTGCGTCCTGCGCCATGTCCCCAGGTGTGGCATGGCAAGTTAGGATTGAAATTTTATTTTTAATGCAAATGCTTTTTATTTATTTTTAAATTTATCTTTATTATTGAAAATATTACAGATGTTCCCTTTTTTCTGCCTCATTGACCCCCTCCACTCTTCCCCCACCCAGGCCTTCACCATGCTATTATTGTCTGTATCCATGGATTATGAATATATGCATATAAGTTCTTTAGTTCACCACCCAGCTCCTGCCTTCCCTCTGAGATTCCTCAGTCTGTTCCATGATTCTATGACTCTGGATCTATTTTGTTCATCGTTAATTTTGTTCATTAGGTTTAAACTACACTTGTGTGTAAATGCAGTGACAAAGTCAACTTAAGAGCAGAACACTTGACCCGTTTAGTTCTAATAAGCATTAATGAAGCATCTGTTATGTGTCACTGCCTGCCCAGGCGTTCTTATTATTGAGGTGGAAAGTGTTTTGGGGTCAAAAGGGCCGAATTCAAACTCCAGCTTCGCCACTCAGTGGTTGCGCAACAATTATGTTTTGGGTTAATATCTTGCAAATCCTTACTTTTCACACTTTTCACACTTGATTTTGAAGAGTATGCCAAATGGAATAGGTATCTAACTACTTAGCAGAGTGCCTGACTCACAGTTGGTCAATAAATACTCATTCCTCTCAGTTTCTCTAAACCTTGCAGTAACTCAAGTACTCTGCCCCAAGTCTCTACACCCAGCAGCTGGCCTGCTCACCTTTCCTCCAATTTTCCAAAACTTCATCTTGTCTGTGGTGTTTAGACAAATATCATCAATAAGAAGAGGTGGAACTTTTTTACATTTAGGAAACAGGCTTTAATATAAAAGTCCCCCTCCAGTTCTCTAGCGCTCTTGCCAAGCTTTTGCCTCTGGAAAGGAATGTTATGTAAAAATGATTGTGCTTCACCTTTAAAATTCTCTTCTCCAGAGATATTCTCTGGGTGCATAGGGAAGAGGGTTTAACAACCAGAGATCAGGGACAGAGTGCATGAGACACCTAACTAGACATGGAGCCTTGTGACTTCCAGACGAAGTACAGAAGGGACATCAGGTGGCAGGAGATCACTGACATGAAGTCACCTTCCTCTTAGGATCTCTCCCCGATTACCACTGTAACTACTATGTGACTCCGGGGCCCCAAGCATGGGAAACAGGTTCAAAAAGCACAGGTTGCTACTGCTTTGCAATCTGCACAGTTTTCTGAATGGGTGAGGGGACTCTTTAAAGGTGGCAAACACGAGTACAAATTCACTAGAGGTTATCTCCCTTGATAATAAAAATACTCTAACACTAATTTTTAAGTACAAATGCCTTATTATATTGTACAGTCATTATTTTTATGCATATGTTTCTCTCAATATAGTGTATTTCTAATGCCCCATACCCTGAATCTTCATAGATGCTTATTATGATTTAATGCAATCATATAACAATGACGATGATAGTAATAAACACAGTCCTTGACTTGTCCTCTTTGGGAACCTCACATCCCGAAGTCTGAGTACTCTTGATGGCTGAAGGGCACAATGTTCTTGAATGAATGAAATGGGAAGTGTTACTTTTTAATGAAAAAAAAAAAGTGAAAAGAACCAAGTAAAAAAGAGAGGCATGTTCACTTGGCAGTCAAAGAATACACTCTCCTTAAAAAGCAGCCCTCTGCCAAGTTTTTGGCTTCTGTTTGTTGTTGTTTAAAAGGTAAACAGAATTAAGAAAAGAAAATAGCAAGTGTTTAAAAGCACAGCTAAATATTTATGTTTTCCCTCAGAGACTTCTGGGCTCATTTCTGGGGATCTGTCTTTGCTGTTGAACATCATATAGTTAAACACCACCAAAATAACCGCCGCACCCTTCGCCTTGGAAACAGGGAAATGTTTCATTTCATAACGCGCATCCCTTCAGACTGTGCTGTATTTCCTCAGAGTCTGAACACCAACGTGATCATTTTCTCTCCCATTGCAGAAAACACGCACTTTTCTGAAAATCCCATGTAATCAAGTCTTAGTAGGCAGCTATCTGATCCGTCTTGGTTGCTTCACCCTAGATAAGCAACTCTACAGATGACAGGACCCCCAAATGAGTTGCTCAACCATTTGGCCTTGCTCACTCCTGAACTATCTGAATTTGTTTTTCCAGAGAGGCAACTCCAGCCTTTGCCTGCATATTCGTGAGAACTCCCCTAAAAATCTCTTGGTCCACTGCAAACCTGCTAATTCATTTGATGCTTGGGCTTTTGTCTTTTCCCCCCTCCTAACTTTACATCCATGCTGAACCATGGCTACACCTAACTCCAATAAAGTAGTGTCTGAACCAAAGCTCACTGTGTGTGACCAGATATTTCAAACTCCGGACACTATGGAAAGGGCAAACGGCAGAGAGGAGAATTAATGAACAGCATCTCAGCTCTGCTCTGCACACCACTCAGGCTTGTTAATCAAATCCCTCCCCCAGCCGCTCCCACATGACAGTCCCTGCCATCCATAGTAACAGTCTGGGAGCTCAGTGCCGCTTGTACAATTGCCCATCACAGACTTTTTTTTTTTAAATCTCCTTAAGAATGGAGATTCCTATGGCACACCTGGAAGGCTGTCTGGAGCGGTAGTTCCCAGCTCTCCCAGTATCCTGTATTTTAAAGCCGGATGCTGATTCCCCAGAAACCAAAATACTTCCATATTTCGCCTGCTCCAGCAGGAATCCAGGGTGGCAGGAAACTCTTGGGCCTCTTCAGGTGGCTGCGCCCCCATGGCTGAGCAAAAACTATGTAGAACAAACTGAGGCCATGTTCACAGTACAACTGTGGGTGGGCAGGTGGGTGGTCTCTCACACTCACACATGACACACACAGAAAGACTCTCTCTCTCTCTCTCTCTCTCTCTCTCTCTCTCTCTCTCCACTCGTCCTCTTGCCTCTATGCTTTCCTGACCACTGCTCTGTCTTTGACTTCATGCTTTGCTCATGTCACTCTTCAGACTGAAATGGGCAATGATTTCCTGTTGTGCAGGATAAACTTCAAAGTCTACACTCAAAACCTCCTCAGTATAGTGTCTCAGAATAATGTCTCCCCACAGATGACCAGCTCTTAATTCCCCAGAACCTGTGAATATGGTACCTTACCTGGTGGAAGGGACCTTGCAGATGTAATTAAGTTAGTTTAGAGATGAGAAAAATAACCATTGCTTATTCCAGTGGGGCCAATGTAATCACAGGGCCCTTATAACAGGAAGGCAGGAGGGTCAGAGTCAGAGAAGGAGACGAGATGATATAAGCAGAGATGGCAGTGATGTGCTCTGAAGATGAAGGATGGGGCCATGGGCCAAGGAATGCAGGTGGCCTCTGGAAGCTGGAAAAGCCCAGGAAAGATTCTCCCCCAGAGCTCTGCCGACTCCTTGATTTTAGCCCCTAAGCCCCATTCTGGATTTCTGACCTACAGAACTGTTAATGGATATGTATTGTCTTAAGCCACTAAATTGGTGGTAGTTTGTTACAGCAGCCATAGGAAGCAAACACATTCACCTCTAACCTATGTGTCCTTGTCTTTTGAATTCTTGGTTAAAGCCACGTTTTCTCAGCCAGGGTGTTTCAGTCAATTCTCAGTTCACCCTCCAGGAGTGCCTTCGGTCCCACCTCTTTTCTGACCAAGCAGTTTCTGCTTTCTCTGGAAGCTCTAGTAATAACTCAAGACCACCTTAGATGTCCTCTTACTCACAGGCAGCATTATGACATTTCTGGTACTTTGAACTAACATTTAACTTTCTGTGGTTACATTTTTGTCCTCCTCCCCAACTAAATTTTAAGTACTCTGAGGAAGGGGTTGATGTCATATCATTTATTTGTTTTATCCACAATCCCTAGCATGGTATAGTGTGTGAAAAAAGCACTAAATAAGTATTTGTTGGTTTGGTTTTTGTAAACTGAGAAATACTAAATAATGCTGTATAAGAGGATTTATTATATATATATAATAATCCAAATAGCTCCTCTTACCAGCATTCGCAGGATTAAACTTGGCAGTGGGTTTACACAGAGGCTCTCTAGATTTCTGAAGGAGCATCATAGGATGACTCTACAGGGTTGTGATTATTGGTCAATAATGGAAAATAATAAAATAGGTAAAAATATTGTAAAGATAAAAAGAAGGAAATGCCAGTAGAACTATAGAGGGCACTAAAGTCGCCCAAAGCATTTTCCCAGATAACATGATATGCTCTAGTGCACATGTAACACAATAAAATAGATTTGGGCTTTAAATTCTAGAGCTTTTAATGAGGCATTTTTTGTGGCCTATGTCCTCCAAATGCTATTAAATAATAGATACTGAGGACATTTCCTAGTAAGTTTAGAGGGGAGAGTGTTAATAGACTTTACCATTATTTTTTTTTAAGCCAAGAACCTCTCCAATGATAAGTTGAAATCTATAGGTGATAACCTTTACTATAGAATTGCAGTAAAAGAGGACAGGATCTGCATGCATCAGGGGCCTGCACATCAGCAGTTAACAATCCACTTTCTGTCGTTCTGGAGACAACGGCCCAGGATGGAATCCTAATGCCATCTCTCATTGGTTGGGTAAATTTTCAAGTCTTTCTGGCCTCATCTCTATAATGGGGATAATATGATACCTTCCTCATTCAGCTGTAATGACAAGTCAATGAGCTAATGTACATGAAGTGTTAAGTAGAATGCCTGCCACGTAATGAGTCCTCAGAAAAGATTAGTTGTAATTATTATCTCTGAAACCTGCTTGGGTCACCTCTGTGATCTTTTGGGACACAAACCAATTGAGCCTGCTTGGAAATGAATGAAGGAGGAACTGCTCTCTACTCCACAGGAGAAAACAGCATAGAGAAGAGAAGATTTTAAACGCCAGGATTATGGGCCATTTTTAAACCACAGACCTCAAGGCAAAGTCAGGTCTATTAAATGTTCCCAAATTCATTCCCTTGCTTGCCACCAGCATTTCCATATATGTACACACTGCTTGGGCCCACCAAACTAGGTAGAATAAAACAGTCACCTTTCTGGCAAATGGTTGGGCCCCATAACTCCAGCATCATGATCGCAACCACGGTGTACAATGGGCATCATTTCCCCCATCTTACAGATAAAGAAATGTGTCCCAGTGAAAGAAGATAGACACCAAACAATACATATGATTTGATCTCGTATGTATAAAGACGGTTCAACACTTAACTGTAGTGTTGGAAGTCAAGAGAGTAGTTACCCTGGAGGGAAAGTGATTGGAGGAGGCCCAGGAGGGGAGGGTGGTGAGCCGGCAATGGTCCATGCCTTGATTTGGGTGGTGACTACGCAGATTTCTTTTGGTGATAATTCATAGGCCTATACATTGATATTTTTTAGCAATTTTTTTGTGGCGTGTTTCAATTAAAATGCTTACAAAAATGAGGCTCTAAGGGGTTAAATTTTCCAAGTTCACATAAAAAATGCGTGGAAAAGCATGAATTCACACTTGTTTCTCGGAGTGGGCTCTAAAATCTACAGTCTTCCTCAAGCTCTGCTGCCTTTAAAAAGAGTGAATAGAAAGGCTTCTCATCAATAATAGGCCATGCTTTAGTCTAGAAAGACATATTTTAAAGCGAGATTCTTTTGTGGCTGTTTTTTAGCTAATGAAGGACAATTATGACATTTAAGATCCTATTATCTTCACATTTTTTTCTTTGCAAAACGTGTTTTCTCTGGTAGTTTCTTCTTTGGGTTAAGAGGTTTCTGACCTTAGTTTGAAATATCACAGTGCTTTTTTGGCAAGTCAGTGAATACCAACCAATCAGTGAATACAGTGATTTCTCAAAGAAAAATGAAATTTCTATTCACCTAGAGGTGTCACTCTGAAGTAGTATATTCTTCCCAAGTATGTGCCATCATTATTTTTATTCTTAATATTTATTCTAATGATGATTATATATTTTTTTCTTGGTTCTTTTTTCTCTGTCTCTCCTAGTCTACAAATCCTAGGATTACTGGGTGTATAACTGGTACCTGGAACAGAGAATAGGCTCAAAGTGGTTTGAGTGCATGAATGCTTAATAATGAATAAGTTAACAGAGAGGAAATAGAGTAACAAGAGTTTAAAAAACTATGAGGCATTTTGGTCAATCTCACCATCCTTGCTGTTTTCCTTGTGGTTCCTCATTCTGTTCTATTTACCCACAGGGCTAGTCTGAATAGCATAGCAAGCATTTACTGAACACTTACTAAATTCAGGACCCTGTGCATGAGGTAGAAATAATATTCTGGTTAAAGAGCTCATAGACAAATTTCTAGTAATTTTCTGAATGGATGTGAATTACTATAAATAATTTTGAATCAGAGCCACAGGTATAATTCCTAATCTTGACTACTTTTTATAAATCACAATTGGGATTTGAATAATGATATTGTAATTAACCACAGGGTTTCAAATAAACCACCTTTTGCATTTCAAAGAGTCTACTGAGATGTCTAGGTCTATTTTTGACAATCATGAGAATTTTCAAAATCAATTTTTTTCTGACCTTTCCTATTATATGAAGCAGCAGAAATTAGCATCAACCTATGTATCTCTGCCTAATTTTAATTCTGTCTGTAACATAATGAACACCACGTTAAGCTTGTGGTTGTTTTTAAGTCAATAAACGAGTAGCTGGCATTGTTCCTGATCTCATTACTCTAGTCCAGTGATGGCGAACCTATGACACACGAACTCATTTTTTTGGTTGATTTTTCGTTGTTAAATGGCATTTAAATATATAAAATAAATATCAAAAATATAAGTCTTTGTTTTACTATGGTTGCAAATATCAAAAAATTTCTATATGTGACATGGCACCAGAGTTAAGTTAGGGTTTTTCAAAATGCTGACACGCCGAGCTCAAAAGGTTCGCCATCAATGCTCTAGTCTAACTTATCCTCTCCTATTCAACTCCAGCTTATCCAAGGACAGCTACAGTATCATACTCTCAAGCAATTCTTTTTTTATTTATTTTTGAAATTCACAGAAGTGGCTTATGGGAGATTTCCTTTAGAACATATAACATTTCCATTGGTGCTTTAGTCACTTGCAAGAGCATCCTAAGCATATTTGTGAAATTTTAAATTGAGTAAACACTGTACTAAAACCTACTTTAATAAGGAGCCCCCAGTAATAAATAATGTGCTAAGTTTCAATTAAAAATGTAGCGGTTTATCACTTTTTTGTGAAAAGCAATTTTGAATAGGAAGATTTCAATATAGATGTAAAGTGTTAAAAGCTGAAAACTACCAAGACTCACACAGGGAGGAGAGTCCTTTTATTGCCGTTGTATTTAAAAAAAAATTATATAAGAAATTTAAATGTAAGTCCATGTCCCAATTTAGAAGACTCAAACTTAATATCTGTTTTGGATAAATAAATTTTTTGTAATTGTGAATTTGGGATTAGATCACAAAAGGAAGAAAAAGAGAGAAGAAAAATAAAGGGGGACAAAAAAAGAAATAAAACTGTTTCTCCTGAAATTTCAATGAGAAAATGTTGGCTTTTCTTTTAAAACTGTGGTTTTCTCACAAATTTTACTCCAATCCTATTCAACTCTGTCAAATGTGGTACATTTTAATTCTGTATAATTCCTGTTTCTTAGAGACGACTCCAGAAGCCCCAGTTCCGTGGGGACAGTCAGTACAAGGTAGGTCAGAGAACAGAGGGATCCCTGTGGGCGAGAGGGGACTAAGGATGGGGAAGACTTTGTGAGAGAAACCTTGACCCGAATTTGAGTAGGTTGAATTTGGATGGTAAGACAAAACTCTAAAAATGCCTTTTATTTTAAAAATATATACAAGTAGGCAAAGCCCTTGTGTAGAATGAGAAGTTAAACACATTTTTTGACTCAAAGAAACTTTGTGCTGACTTTGTGAACTTTTACTATGATTGTATAAATGTGAGTGATCATGCCACTTTATAAGAAGGATTTTCATGTGGATTAGCATTTCTCAGCATGCATTCTATGGGAAGCTTCAGATGTTAACAGGTAAACTCTAAATAAACAGGTTCCATGGTCAAAATATTTGGAAAACCCCCTAATTAAACAACCATTCCTTTTTAGCCTCAAATACTTCTCAGCATCATTATGATACAAATGTATACTGAGAATCTCTAAGAGGGGGATATATTCAGTGATTTTCAAATGTATTTTAGCATAAACCTTCTCTTGGGACAAGTCAAAGTTTCTACAATGTGCTGTGAAAAACACTGATTCACATTATGACATGTGAACGCCACAAAAACCAAGCTGGTGTTACATATATGTATCATCTATCTATCTATCGATCGATCTATCTATCTATCTATCTATCTATCATCTATCTATCTATCTATCTAATTTTATACTATATATATTTATACACATAATTTCTTGTAATAGTGTTTGATAGATATTTAATGGTAACTATTGCTATTCCAAGGTAACACAGCTAGCAGATGGTAAAAGCTTAGTCTTGAGACCAGGTCTGTAGATCTCTACACTATACAGTAAAATCAGTACCTATGTGGAAAATGGTAAAACCAAGGTATCAAAGATGTACCCTGAGCAATAGAAAGAATTTGAGCTTTAGCATCAGATAGAGCTGTGTCTAATCCCAATGAAACCGATCATTTACTGAATGCCTAGTTAACCTCTCCAAAGCTCAATTTCCTCATGATTTATATGGGGATGTTAGGACCTGTATCATAAGGTTGTCATGAATATTAGAGCTAATGTATGTAAAATGTTCCTATCATGTGACTCTTACAAAATGGTAATTTTCACTAATGAAAATAAATGAAGCTTGTTAGGGTCATATCGGGGATGTTGGATGAGAACCAGTATCCTGAATCCAAAACTTGCTTATTTTCTTCTGTGTCAAAGATGCATTAGAATCCCTTTAGGAAAAAGGCAAATTAAGATGATTTGCCTATAAGTCTCAGTTAAGTTGATAAAGGCTGCCAGGCTCTCCTCCTAGATCCCTGTGCTCATTTATTAACATTCAAGGTGTTCCAAACAGAGTTGGCATAGGTGATGGGCCTTTTATTTTGAGGGGTGGGGAGTCAGTAGCAATTCCCTAATATTGTTTTGATCTATTCTCTTCTTCCCTGCTACTCTCTTCTCTGAAGTGATTTTTGAGCTCACATTATTGTCCTAAACAACATTTGCCCATCATCTTATGTTCTGACTATATCCACTGCAGTAAACTATAGAAGAGCTAAAAAGAAAGCTGGGATGAAACAAGGCTAGTGAATGCTTCTAAGCAACCAAGCTGATCTGCAAGGCAAATCAACAGCAAATAGTGCATCAGCCAGAAAGATAGGCATTTGGGAAGCATCCTCATCTTTGTCCTCATCATTTCTAGACTCGCTGAGCTGTCGCAGCAAAAGGGAACATTTAAAGAATGATTTATCACCTATAGTTGTGGTATTTTAAAGATATAGGTCACAATATGACATTCATAACTAAAAAGAAAACAAAACTGAAAAGAGAAAGTTTTTTTTAAACTCATTTGGCAATAAAAACAGACCTAAGCTGATATAAAGCTATTTAGAGTGTTCATGCCCCTTAGTGTTATATGAATTTGATTCTGTGTTTGATTATGGGATGCTGACTCAGACCCTACAGAGTATTCTGTAAGACATATCTGGATTATCTACAGTATTACTTTTCTAAAATCTGAAAAATACTTAATTGCAAAACATATCTAGCTCTAAAGAATTGTACATCTTTATAATCAAAACATGATAGCTTTTTTTACTTAAAAGTAGGTTTCCTTCTCGCTTCCACTAACTAATCTCTTCACAACCCCCACCCCCAGCATACTGAGCTGACCTATAAGGCCCTTTCTGCTACCTTACCCATTAGCCGCGCATTGAAATTGTTGATGATCATCACCACAGGTATTGTTGTCTCCTCTTTTTTATTCTCATTTTTTTTGCAGTTCAGATATATAGGCTCTCTATTCACTCCTAGGACCACTCCTTTCAATACCCTATTGAAACTTTCCTAAAATAATGGTGTGAAAAATGATACCAGAATTCCTGTAAGGAGCATACTATTTTGGGGGGTGGGGAAATGCATTCTTTAGGGAAGAAAGTGAGAAACCATGAGGAACTCAAGTAAGGAAATGAGAAAAATAAGCTGTGCTGCATGAGAAAATTGTTTTATTTCTCAAGAGGGCCTGGGGAGAAGAGCAGGGAAGAGAGAGAGGGAGTAGAGGAGAGAAAGTCTTGAGGAAATGAATTGGGGGGGGGAGGGGGAGGGAGGGTTACAATAAACAATGAAATACCCCTTGACTAAAAGATCTTTGAAGGTTAGGGTTGCCTAAAATGTGATTTTAGGTTGTTTGCCTGATAAATGCTGTGACCACTAAAATTTTTGTGAAGGCTACTATCTCATGGATGCTTTATAAAAGAAGAGTTTGGGTGTATGTGTATGTATCTCTGTGTGTATAAAAATGAATGAAGAACTTGGTTTTCCTGTGTGTCAATGTGAGGACAGAAATACTATGTGGGTGGAGGGACCATAAAAGCATCAATGCCACAGCAGATATAAACATCAACTCAAAATGGATCCAAGGCCTCAACATAAGAGCTAATACCCCAAAACTCTTAGAAGAAAAATAGAAGTTGTTCTTTGTGACCTTGGTTATGCAATAGTTAGTTACATGTGGTAACTAAAGCATGGATAACAAAAGAAAAACTAGATAAACTGTATTTCAACAAATTAAAAACTTTTGTGCAACAAACACCACCACCAAGACAATGAAAAGACACACACAGAATGAAAAACAGTATTTGCAAATCATGTATCTGTTAAGGAACTTATATCCACAATATATTGTATAAAGAACACATAACTCAATAATAATAAAAAACAAGCAGTTTAAAATATAATAAAAGTATTTAAATAGACAATTCTCCTAAGAGGACATACAAATAGCCAATAAGTATATGGAAAGCTGCTCAATATCATTGGTTATTAGGGAAATACAAATCAAAGCTACAGAAGAGACCACCTCACACACACTAGGATGGTTGTAAGGAGAAAGGCAGACAATACAGTTGATGGTGAAGATGAGGATAAGTTGGAATCCTCAGACATTGTTGGTGGGGATTTAAAAGAGTGCAGCTGCTTGGGAGGCAGTTCCTCAAAATGTTAAACAGAGTTACTGTATGACCCAGCATTTCCTTCCTTAGGTACATGCCTAAGAGAATTGAAGGTGTTATATTCACATAAAAACTTACATGGATGGTCATACCAGTCTTATTCACTGTAAAAATGGAAACAATCCAAATGCTTATCAACTGACATAGTATACTATACAATGGAATATTATTCAGCCATAAAAAGGACTGGAGTTGTAATACATCATACAACATGAATAAATCTTGAAAATGTTATGGTAAAGTGAAAGAAGCCAGACATAAAAGGCCATAAATAGTATGATTCCATTGATATGAAATATTCAGATTAGGCAAATCTACAGAAACAGAAAGTACATTAGTCTTTGCCAGGGACTAGGACAAGCATGTCAAACTCAAAGGCTAACATGGGCTAAATAAATGAGACATGCAGCCCGCGGGCCGCAAGTTTGACATGCTTGGACTAGGATAAGCACACACATTTGTGCTCTGGAAATGGTTAAAGATGTTGCATTCTGTAGTGTTAGGATCACCTAGGAGCTTACTCTGGCTAGCTACTTGCCCTGTCTTGGCCAGCCTTCCTATCAGTACTCAGCATGGTATTATGGAAGAAACATATTTTTGGAATCAGATAGGCTAGAGTTGAATCCTAAGTCTGTCATCTTTTAGCTGTACAATCATGGGCATGTTATTTAACTTCTCTGAGCCCAGAATCTTCATCTATAAGAATAGATAACAGGTTCCTTGAAGACCACTTATCCAAATGATCAAGCACAGTGCCCAGGGTATATATTTTATTTTCCCTTCTACCCATCGCTCTCCCCCAAGTTCAGTCTTCATTCCCAGCCTGAGACAGAATCTGAGGGATCTCATTTCACTGTATCCAGCACACATTTTCACTGCAGTTATTTAGTGAGAATTAGTCTCCTCCCAGTGGAAATAAGAGTATCCATAGTGAGATTATCTGAACAATTAGAGAAAGGAGAACACAGACATACTTGCACTCCTGATGTAGAACAACTCAAGATGAGACATAGGTCAAGAAGGAGCAAGGTAAATTGAGTATTATCCCATGAGCCAAAACCTCAGGAAGCGAAGGGTATCTCATTGTGAAAGAAAACATAGAACAGGGAAGCTCAACTCCCCCTGCTCAGAGCAGCGAAGGCTTTGAAGGCGGCTCTGGCCAGAGCATCCCCCTACCCAGGAGGTTATGTATTAGTGATTTTTTAAACTAGATTCTCTAACATCCACACCCCCGTGAAAGTTCTCATGATTCCAGGACACTAGGCAGAATGTCCAAAGTATATGATGAAGACAAACGATTCAAAAGCATCCTACCCCATCTCAGGTACCACTTATCTAGACAGCAGAGATGTTCTCAAAGTGTGGCTCTTCCCCAGGCACCTGCATTTGAAAGAAGATTCCTGGGCCTCAGCCCAGACCTACTGAATCAGAAGGTCCTAGAGATTTTTATGTATGCTACAATGTGAGAACATCTTCTAAAGAAGCTCATTTCTCTGAAAGTGCTTATGTCTTTAAAAAGGCAGTCTGTGCAGTGGTTAAGGGGATGGAATCTGAGAACCTGACTGTTTGCATTTAATGTCTGACTCCTCACCTTAGTAGCTGTGTGGCCTGGAGCAAGTCACTTAACCTCTCTGTGCTTCAACTTCCTCTTCTGTAAAAATGTACAAAATAATCTCTACCTTACTGAATTATTTTGAGAATTTAATGAGATAATGTGCCACTATACCTGTACCTAGTGAGAACTTTGTAAATAAGTTATTAATAAAAAAAAAGTCCTTGCCTGAGAATGAAGGATCCTAGCTGCTGCCACGGAGGGACAGTAGGCAAGTCTCTGATAACCCCCTGTGAGTTGTGATTTTCTCATCTGTGAATCACCATGATGTGATTCTTTATAAAATATAGGCATTTTTTTAAGAAGAAAAAGAAAAGTACGGCATTACTTAAGTATGAAGGGCAAAAAACACAAGAAATATATGTAAATACAAAGAATCTAAAACATGTTCTATGTGTTTTGGGGAAAAGGGGGTGTGTGTCGGCCACTGTCATCTATAGTGCAGCTCTGACTAATGTGACATGTGAAATGGAAAGTGTCTTGGATGCTTTCCAGGGGCTCTGTCTGCTTATATATTTATGTCTAGTGACCAAGCCATATGCAATTCAGTGCACTGAACGTAAGAAAAACCAGCACACCTACCCCACCATCTTCAGTAGAGTATATTTTACTCTTTTAGTCCGTTGACATTGCTCAGAAAATCCCTTTATGGTTTTCTCCCTTTTCAAAACTTGGGTTCTTTTTCCAGCAACAACCTTATTTATTCAGTGCATCTATAATAGAGATGCTTTTGGCGGTTCCGAGACATCAGCATTCAAGTTATTTCCAGTGTCTTGTTTGCAACATAGATTTCTGAAACACTGCCTCCGCAAGGAAATACTGCAGACCCCGTCATAGGGTAAGGCATTTAGCTTAGTGTTAATTTGCCATCAGCATAATATAAACAACTTCATAAAACATAAATGGCATGAAGTGCAGATACATTTGTTTTGTGGCAGATGGCTCTGTTTTATGTGAGGAAGGGTGTCACGTGGCTCCCTGCTCCCTAGGTGCCCTGTCAGTGTCTTCAACACAAAACATCAAGTTTTGGATACCACCACATCCCAGGAAAAGAAACACAACTGTTCCTCAATGCCACGCTCATATCATTTCCACAAATGCCAGAAAAAAAAATAACCACAACATCAACAACAACAAAAACAACCAAGATCCAATGAGATCCCCTCTAGGGGAAGAAAGAAAATCAGAAGATTCAGTGTTATTTTCCTGGCAAATATCTTGAGATAAGTCATCTTTTCTAGAGCAGAAAGAGAATTTCCAATGACTAATATGATTTCTAAGGCTAGGTTATGCACTGTTTTTATTTTAATATGTTTTTACTGATTTTTAGAGATGAAGGGAGAGAGATAGAAACATTGATGAGAGGGGAACACAATCATCATCATTGATCAGCTGCTTCCTGAGACTGGCTGCCTCCTGCACGGGGATTGAATCTGCAACTCAGGCATGTACCCTGACTGGGAATTGAACTGGTGACCTCTTGGTTCCTGGGTGGACACTCACCACTAAGCCACACTGGCCAGGCTGTGTACTGCTTTTTGATACCAATGATAGGTCAATATACAAAGCCCCCTTGGGCCAAATGTTTCATCATCTCAAGCCCACACCTTTCAATTGGTTCTCCTTATCTCCTGTTATACCTCTCCATTCGCCATTCTATTACTTATTAATACCAACAGACTCAGGGAGATGTATGTTCAGGTCGGGGGAGGCGAGATGGTAATTTCATTTACTCATCTATCAAATATCTACTGATAATGGATAAAAAGATGAATACAGTAGTTCTCCTTTATCCAAGGTGGTACCAAACCCTATATATACCATGTTCTTTCCTGTACATACATACCTGTAATAAAGTTTAATATATAAATTAGGCACAGTAAAAGATGAACAATAACTAATAACAAAGTAGAACAATTATAAAAATGTACTGTAATAAAGTTCTGTGAATGTTGTCTCTTGAAATAATGTACAGCAGTCACCTTTTTTTTTGTGGTGATGTATGATGATAAAATGCCTATGTGATGACATGAAGTGAAGTGAATGAGACATTATCTATAATAATAAAAGTGTAATATGCTAATTAGGCCGGACAGCCAAACAACCTTCTGGACGTCCTTCCAGATGACCTTCCAGACAAAGCTGGGGGCTGAGGCAAGACACTGCGGCTGCTCAAATTTTGTGCATCAGGCCTCTAGTTAAGAATAATAAAGGTAACTTGAATACAAGCACTGCCACATGCCACCGTCCATCTGTGACTGTGTGACTAACGGGAGGGAGTGTATGGGGCTTGGAGACCTGGACGAAGGGATGATTCATGCATGTCCTGGGAGGGGCAGAGCAGGACCTCATGAGATTTCATCATGCTACTCAGAATGCACAACTTAAAACTTAAGAATGGTTTGCTTCTGGAATTTTTCATTGAATATTTTCAGACTATGGTTGACTATAGGTAACTGAAATCTCAGAAAGTAAAACTGTGGTAAGGAAGAGTACTATATAATGATAGTTAGCTTCCTAATTTTAACTTCAGTCATCCTATTATCTTTTGAGGAATCTCGATGAAACATGTAATAACTATTAAAATCATAGCTTTTGGTCTAAAGAATTGTTCCAGGTCTCTTTTATATTTAACTGGGATTGTTGAAATCAAGGTAGCTAGTCTGTGATAAAGTGTGGGTTTTATTTCTCTTTTGATGTTTAAAGATTCTCTCACATCTCCCACTAAAGTAAACTCAGTCTTCCCTCCCTAAACCTGCCCCCACCCCTCCAGCCTTCCCCATCTCTGTTCATAGTCACTCTATTGTTCCAGTTCCTTGGGCTTCTTAGACCGTGAAGTGGGTCCCTGACTCTTTCCTTTCTCTCACACCTTAGGTACAGTCTGCCAGGAAATCCTGCTGGTCTCTGCCTTCCAAACGAATCAAGGATCTGATCTCTGCTCCCCACCTGTCTGCTACCTCCCTCGTTCAAACTACCATCTCGTGCCCAGATTATGACAGTCGCTTCTATAAGGGTCCCCTCCTTCTGCCTTTGCCCTCTTAAAGGCTATTTTTAACAAGGCAACCCGAGCCATCCGTTTAAAATGCAAGTCAGATCATGGCAGTCCTCTTCCCAAATGCTTTTAATAGGTCACCACGACTGCACTCAGAGTAAAAGCCCAAGTCCTTATAAAGGCTGAGGTCTGTCCCATTTATCTTTCCTGCCTCGCCTCCTACTACTCCTCCTGTCACTCATTCTACGTTGTTATACCAGCAGCCTCTTTTCAGGTCACACCTGAACATGCCAGGTGTGCTCCGACCTAAGGGGAGTTGTACTTGCATTAGCCTTTCCCTCTGTTCATTTGCCTCGAGTGCTCTTCCCCCTCCTACCTTCAGGGCTAACTTCTGCATTTCTTTCAAGTCTTTGCAGAAAAGTCACCTTCTCCCTGACCCTTTCTCCTTTCTCATTCTCCCAGCACACCCAGTCTTTCTTACCTGCTCTGTTTTCTTTCTCCATCACACTCAGCTCTTTCTTACATACTATATAACTCATTTCTTCTCTTTTGCTCAGTATCTGATGTCCCATGGGTTGTGCCATGTAACTAGCTCTTGCCAATGAGTTGTGAGAAGTGGAATGTGTCACTTGCCGGTTAAGGCACTTATGTGTTGCTGCGAGACACTCTAAAACTCTTGTCCTCTGTATGGAGATGGGCAATGTTTGTGGATGTCGACATTGGTCCTTGAGTTACTCCAGTGAGCAGAACCTCCCAAACACTCCCACCCCACAAAACTATGACACACATAAAGCATGAGCAAGAAATAAGACTTGTTGTCCTAAGCCACTGAGATTTTGGAGTAATTTGATAGCACAGCATCTTAAGCTACTCTGACTGATACGGGGAAGATGGAGAAATTGCTTGACCAATGTCACACAACCAGGAAGTCCAGACATTTCTCTACTATCACACATAATGAATTTCTGGAAGTGCGTTGGAAGTCCAATGGGCTGAATGTCAAACACTGTATTTGCATGCTTTAAATTGAGGTCTATTCCCAAGGGACTAACAGCATTTTAGAAAACCCTGCATGTGGCTTGTGCAGATGCTGCCCCCTTCAAAATCAGGCAACTAGCCAACAGGGGAAGGCTTTGGTAGGCAACTAGGCTTAAGTGGGAGTGGGTTATCAGTTATTTGCACATGCTGGTTATGTTCATCCAGGCATTTTCTTCGTCCACTGGCTAGGAAGCCACTGAAAACAAATTCCTGATGAATCCCCTTAACAAGCTGCCTTCAGGATTAAACTGCTTCACCCAGTGGTTCCAGACTTTAGTGTATATCTGAATCACCTAAAAGGCATGCTAAAACATGAGCTGCTGGTCCCCACTCTTAGCAGCGTGGGTAGGCCTGGGTGTTTCTATTTCTTATGTTCCCAGATGATTCTGATGCTACTGGTCCAGGGACTACACTCAAGAACCTATATTGGAGAGAAAATATTTTTTAAAATCTGGTATTTCCAAATCAAATTAGGTATCATGAAAAATGAACTTTCTTATACATTTTTTATGGCATTGAATTAGGGTAATCATACATCACCATTTGTTCAGGACATTCCTGGTTTATTCTGTTTCCTGGCATTTGTCACTAATTCTTCACCTTCAAAAGTGCCCAGGTGTGGAAGATAAATTCTATGTCTATTCCATTTAGGCTTATTTACATTTTGGACTTCCATATGGTTATATAACAGTTTCCGGGTTTAGGACCTCAGCTGTCTTAATCCCACGCAGTTGTAGTGCTGTGAATAGGTGAGGGTGATGTGGGTTAGGAGGATCTGTGCTCCTGGTTCCTGACCTCAGGGCCCCTTTTGGGTTTTTTTGGGTGTGTGTGTGTTGGGGGAGTGAAGGTAAAGATGAAGATGGGACAGGTGGACTCCCCTCCCCTATCTTTAAATAGCCAGTACCCTGCAAGAATTGACAGTCAGCCTGGTTTGATATATGCAGTACAAAATCAGAAATAAGACAGAATTTTTGGGTGTTGATGTATAATGTAGGAAAAAAAGGATACAAAAAATAAATAAATAAGATCTCAATACACATCCCCCCAACCCTGCTCCTTCCCTCATAATAAAAACAGAACCAGAATCTTTCTTTTAGATGGCCACTACCATTTTATTCTCCAAGCTGGCTCTAAAGCCTTAGAGAGGGCATACACCAGCTCTTTGTCAACCTTGCAAATATTCTTTTCTGAGGTCCATGTTGCTAGACTGGAGCATCTAATGGTTAAAGAGGGTAGATCTGTGGGGGCACTAGTTACTCCCCGCCAGAGGAGGAGCCCCACAGGACCACCCTCTCCTGAGTCAGAGGGATGGATTCCTTGACATAAACTATGCAGTGGGTGTGCTGCCCCAGGGAGGAGAAGGAAGGCTTGCCCTCCACCCCTTCTTAATGGCATCTAATTACATCCAGGCTTCTCCTAGACAGTTTTTCAACATGATGATTAAGGCGGTGAGAAAAGTGCTTTTTTGGCTTCACTATCATAGAATGCCTACTTCTTGAACACTGCAGGTGTCCTTACTTGAAAGGGTTTATCTGAGTTAAATTCTACACATTACTATGGCCACAGCTTTAGCTGAACAGAAATGCTACAGAGTGTGAAAGAGCTGCACGAAACTGGCATAGCCTCTCCACTCTCCGGGTTATAACATAACTTTACTCCAACCTTGTCCTGTCCAATCTAGAACTTGCAGTATCGCTACATCTGGACCTCTGGTTTCAGTGAAATGGAAGTTTGGTGGAGGCAGAGGGAAAAGAAAAGGGGGGTGCCAACTGGATTCATAAAGCAAAACAGGCAGGAGACACATGACTATTAAAAGAAATAGCAGCCCTAGCCGGTTTGGTCAAGAGCAGCCCTAGCCGGTTTGGCTCAGTGGATGGAGCGTCAACCTGCGAACTGAAGGGTCCCAGGTTCCATTCTGATCAAGGGCACATGCCCAGGTTTCGGGCTCCATCCCCAGTATGGGGCATGCAGGAGGCAGCCGATCCATGATTCTCTCTCATCATAGATGTTTCTCTCTCTCTCTCCCTCTTCCTTCCTCTCTGAGATCAATAATATATATATATCAAAATATCCTGGTACTTATTAGACACTTGCTTTACATAAACACTGTGTGCTTCTTATTATATCTCTCTCTCCCTCTTCCTTCCTCTCTAAGATCAATAATATATATATCAAAATATCCTGGTACTTATTAGACCCTTGCTTTACATAAACACTGTGTGCTTCTTATTATGAATACAGTTAAATGGATAATCCTAGCCTTGTGGGAGTTTAATTCTAAGAAGGATGACCTAAATTTAACCAACACTCTTCACAATTGCCGCCAGCTCCCACCCACACGCACTGTCATGGACTATTCTGGCTGCCATAACAAAATATCACAGACTGGGTGGGTCAGACAACAGAAGTTTGTTTTCTTGCAATTTGGAGACTGAAAAGTTCAAGATCAAGGTGTCAGCAGGGTTCCTTTTGCAGTGAGCGCTCTCTTCTTGGCTTTGTAGACAGCCACCATCGTGCTGTGTCCTAAGGTGGTGACAGGAAATGGGAGTTACTTTGGGAGGGGGTGGGACATCTCTCTTCCTCTTCTTATAAGGCCACAGTTCTGCCAGATTAGGGCTCTAACCCTCTGGTCTCATTTAACATTAATTGCCTCCTAAATACTCTCCCTCTACTGTCACATTTCACACTTCTGCGGGGAGTTCTAAGACATCTGCTTCATGTTCTTATTTTGCTCCAGTCTCTATCCACGCTGACTGATTTGCTCATCTCTCTAAACTCACTCACCTGGTTTCCATCTCCTTTGCTTCCCACCACCTATTTATTTGTTCACTAGCATCCCAGCCCCTGTCAACATATCACCCCCATCCCTGTTCAACTGCCTTGCCTTGAACTTCTCTTAAAAAGTGGACAGAGGTGATTAAAAATCAACTGACTATTTTTTAAATGCAAGAACCCAATCTTTGTATGTTTTGGGCTGCCTTTGCCTGACCTTCTAAGGTAGATATTGTGGCACTGTAGAGACAGGCACACTGCTATGGCCTCCTCTATTCTTTTTCCATTGTTGCCTATGTATTAGGAGAAGGTACATTATATTCATTTATTTTAAGAAATTTATGTCACAAAAATATGTGAGTTGATGGCTATGTTAATTAACTAGATGGGAGAATCATATATCTATATCTGTATCTATCTGTATATATCAAAACATCACTTTAAAAAGCTTACAATACACACAAAAAAACACCTAAAGCAGTTGTAATATACACACTTGAGTGCACACATACACATGCATGCACACACAAGAATGCCTCTTTTCTTGGGTGATTGGGAAGCTCAAGGGTCACATCAAAGAAGCTGCTACCTAATTGGCATGAGCTTCGATAAACCTGTAATCTGTCAATTCTCTGCTCTCCCCTCCCCACAGACCTGCTCACTTCTACTGAGAAAGATGACAATGTGGTTTGGTCCAGAGCTTTATACATCTTGATTTTTAGAGCTCTAGTGTATGAAAACAGTACTGCCACCTCTTCGGCAGTTTTGTAGCACAGTGGCTTGAAAATGGGAGTGTAAAAGCACCATTAGAGCTGTCTCTTTGATTTAGGCCACTGCATCTAGAAATTTTTCTAATAAATTATGAATAAGATGTCTGGGAGTACATGATTAACCCATTAGCAAAGATTGTTTTATTGCCTTGGAAAGGACATAGGAGATGTGTTGTCTGGCAGAGACAGGAGTGTCAGGCAAGGTCTGAGAAGGTAAAGCGCAAAGGAAGACAATTGAAAAAAGAACTGAGGAGCTCCTGAAGATCCCTTCTGCTAACATCACAATTTTGCCTGAGAAAGTCCAGGGTTCTGGTCTTGGTTCCATTACTTTCCAGCAAATCATCTACCCTCTAGTAACCTTAGCTTCATTGATAATAAAATGGAGATAATAACAGTATTTAACTTATGTGGTTGTTGGGAGGATGAAATGAGGTAATTATAGGCAAACATTTGGCAAAGTATTTGGCTCATTGTAAGTACTCAACCAATGCTTATGATGATTATTATGTGAGGATGATAGCATCTTTTTGCACATTCCAGATGGAAGCTTTTGCTTCAAAGACACATATAATACAAATTTCAAAAACTCAATAGGAAAGCATGAAAGCATTTTAATCTTTCAAAATATTACCCCCAAACAAATTGGACTCAATCCAATAATGCACTAAAACTATTCCTAGGAGACAGAAAATGATTCCAAGAGGACTATGCTGAAGTGCCTCAATATCCTGGTGTGACTCAAGCAAACCTTGCAGAGCTTTCTGCTCCTTCTGAAACCTTGGTGGACTGGGGCTATTTAACCATCTAAACCTCATCAAACCTCAGTCCTGGGTTATATCCACTCTCTGAGCTAATTTCTCCTCATCTATCATGAGTGTTCTCTTTTCCCTCTCAGCCTAGCCTGGCATCTCTCTGGTGACTTTATTTCTCCAAGTCGGTTATAATGTACAACCTCGCATTCTTGGATCAATTTACTGATATAAAAATAAAATCAAGATTATAAACCTCAAATGGGCCTTCAACTATACCTGGCATTTCCCCCATCACTCCCCTCATAAAATACCTCTAATTTCTACAGTGACTATTTGAAACATTTCTAATCGCACTTCATGTTACTTAAAAAAATCAAAATTTTCCAAAGGAACCCTCTTAAAAATGACAAGCCCACTGACCTTTTATTATGAAGTATAACACTTAACCATATGAAGTTGTCTTTTTTCCTCAGTATCATTGATATCTTTTCTCTAGCCTCACTATCAGTTACATAATCTTTCTCCTGGACTATGCAGAAGTATACCATTGCTAATCTGATCATATAGTGAACCTGTCTTGCTCTTCTCTTCCCACCCAATTAAAAACTCTTACTGCCTTTGCTCTTGGGATAATAATAAAAATCTTTAGCATGTCCTACAACAGTCCTCCACGGCCTGTCATGCTAAGCATTTCTGCCACATCCTCCATTAATCTTTCCCTTGCTCCCTGTACTCCAACCATGCTTGCCTTATTTCAGTTCCCAGAGTAAACTTTGCTCCTTCTCACCCCAGGCCCTTTGCACATGCTGTTCCTATATGCAGTTCATCCCAACCAACCCTCCCTCCTTTTCTGAATTCACTCTTACTCATTCTTTAGCCAAAGCATGGCATGTTCAAGGGAGCTTTTCCCAAAACCCCTGTTCAGATCAAGTTCTTTTGTTATGTTCTTTCATAGAAAGTTTCTTTCTTCCATATATGTACTATACATTATTAGCATGATCTCAACAAGACAGACATTTCTTGTCCACTTTGACATACATGTGTGGCAGCTCATTCCTTCTTCCCCACTCCACATTCAAAAGGATGGGGTTGTCAATTTAGCACTTTATTCCCTAAAATAGTCCTTGACTACTCAAACATACACATTTTACTTCCTAGTGACTACATAGCAGAGTAGTATAAGGAATACGGGCTTTAGAGTTAGGTAGACCTCAGTTTAAACTCTGCTCCTATTGCTGATGAGCTGTAAGACCCTGGGGAGTTATCTCTGAGCATCACAGTTTTTTGCTATGCAATGGGGACAATGCAGGTTGTAACAATTTGCCATTATTTGTGTACAGGGTAAAATCAAGTACTTGGTGCTACTACGGTGGTTTCTCCTCTTTTCCAGATTATATCCTTCCTTTATTTAAAGTATATTTACAGGCCAATCCTTAGAAAGTTTCCCCCCAAATAATAGCTCTACCCATGGTTCAAATCCTTGCATAGTTTCAGACTCATGAGTCCCCCTCACAGTATTGCTGTAACTACTCTTTTCCTGGTCTAGTAATGCTCTGTAAACTGTCAGCACATAATAAATGTTGCTTATGTGATCATTGGCATCTCTCAAAACAACCTTATCTCACGGTCAAAAGGTGCTTGCTTTGGAAATTCTTTCTTAGAACTATTAAAAAATAATTCAGAAAGTGGTCTTTTGAAAACCAGGAATGAGAGTATTCCTTGACAAATTTGTTATCATTCCATAGAAAAGAAAAATAAGAACATAAAAGATTGCCTTTTATTCTGTAATTATGTTGTTCTAAGCTTTTTGGTGCTAAAATATCTGTTTTTGAAGTAGGCAGGCTTATGTTAGCCACTGAGATTCTTTGTAATCTCTGGAAAACATTGCTATAGAGCAAGATTTCTCAAATAGCTATTCCCAGACCATGACTTCACATAACTCCCAACCAGGAATCACGAAGTCTGGGGGTGAGGGGCGGGGAGTTCTAGAAATTAACATCTTTAACAAGTTCTCCATCGGTTCAACTGCATCCTAATGTTTGAGAACCACCAGTATGGAGTAAAATGTGCAGACCTTGAATCCAGATACTTGAGAGTTTGAAATGTGGCCTTGCCATTTTCTAGCTGGGTGACCTAAGATGCTTTACAATTGCAAGGAAACGAATGAAATCTGCAACAACCCGAGGGAGCTCAGAGGACGATCTCTCCCTCTTTGGGTTTCCGTATGAGGATGCAGCTGGCTGACATCTAGATTTCCACTTTGCCACACCATGAACTCAGTCATGCTGTGCAAGACTCTGACACACAGAACTGTGAGGTATCAGATGGACGTTGTTTTAAGTCTCCAAGTTGGTGATAATTTGTTATACTGAAGTAGGAAACATATAAGCATGTGCATATAATTGTATAATAAGGTTTTTAAAAGGAAACATTATTTAAAGAACAAATTCCTCCTCTTTTCTTTTTCACCACACACACACACACACACACACACACACACACACACACACACACACCTATGCTTATCTCTATAACATAAACAAGAAATGACAGTTCTTACCTTTCAAGGGACAAATAGTAGGAAAAATAGCACATCCACTCTTAGGACATATCACCAAGGACTGTATAAATGCACATCTCTTTCACTCCATCTCCTTTAGTTTGTTATAAATTCCCTCCAGGGCAGTAACCTTCCCCTCTTGCCCACAGGCTTAGCTAAGAGCCCAGAAGCTAAAGCAGCTGAACTTTTAACTCGGAGAAGCAGCAATCCCCAAAGGTTTACAGCTGTAAAGAGCTTTCTCTCTTCTTACTGCTGTTGGCTTTCCATTTTCTTAGTCCTTCTAAATGGCTGGGGCGAAGGGGTTGGTGCTTTTTGCTCTTTGAAAATCTTGGGACTTCAGTAAGATCAGCGCAAGCTTTATATGTTTTTCAAGCTAAATCCCAATTGGTTTGGACTGTTTAGACTAGGAACTTGGACATTCATCCAAACTCTATCTTCTGATGTGTTTCAAATAAAAATAAATCATGTCACCAGCCTCAGAGAAGTCATGTCTAATAGAAGCATAATGATCTCTTCTGCCCTTTGTATAACCGAAAGCAACTATATATAGGAATTTCTACTTGTGAAGGAAGCCTGTGTGCACTCCCCATGTAGATAATAACCCCTAATGTTTAATAAGCACTTATATGCCAAACCCTGTTGTAAGCACTTTAAGCGCATCAATTTAACTCTTTGAGAAAGGTAGCATAAGTTCTAACCTCATGCTTTTCATACAATGAATAAACTAGAGTATTTCACTAACTTGCCCAAGAAATTAACAACTTCAACAAGTTAATAGTTGGAAGAGTCAGGAACCCAGAAATTCTGGCTCTCCAGTTGTGCTTTTAATGCCTATTCTATTCTGATACAAGAGGTATTACTTCTCTCGGTCCACAAATCTTCTGCAAGCAACGTGCAATGTTCAGCAGAGGATGCAGGGCCTTCATGTCAAAGCATGTTTCTGCTTGGAGAGGCACTGAAACAAGGAAACATCTAAAAACCAGCAATTGAGTCCAAGCTTTTCCCTCTCCTTCACCACTGCAATAAATATGAAGACTAAGAAGACCTACTTTGACACTTCTCCTTGGAGCCTAGAAAATTCCATAAGGCACCACAGAACAGACAGTACAGGTTAAGATCTATAATAAGATAGACACTTTCAGTTTAAGTTATGAGATAAATAAATCTTGAAAGGTGATTCCCTGGATCCTAAAAATGTCCCTTCCTGATTGACTGCTGATAAATTCCTACTCATCCTATGATACCCAGCTCAAAGTCCCCTCTCTGAGTGACATAGTGACACTTCATCCCTTCCAGATTCAGGACAAACACTTGTTTCTTTGCTTCCCTCCTGCATACCCTATACCTGTGTTAGCACTTAACAAGGGACATCATAGTTGTCTATTATAGGTCCCTTGATTTTAAGGGCTTATATGTCTGGGAGCTCTTTGTACTTACTGTCGTTTGGGCATAGGTTCCCAGAGCATTGTAGGTATGCTTACTTCTCTAGTGTTCCCTAAAAATAGTTTTTATCATTTATTTTTTAAAAATTGGAATGTGCTCCTTCCTGATATTGGCTCTGCTGTCTGCTCTCTGGAAGGAAAGCAGACAATTTTACCTCTCAACTATAGGCTCAGGGAAACTCTTTCCTTCATTGTTTCCTGCGTTCCTCCTCCTGGCCCACCTTACTCCACAAGGGAACCTCGCCTGCTTGCTCAGCAGCCAGAGCTCACCAGCCAGGCACCAAGCATTGCTCTTTCCCAACCTACGTTAAACATGAGTTGAGTTACATTCCTGCTGACTCTGCTTTGCTGTGTGTTCTATTTAATAAGCCTCCAGCCACTTTGGACCTGAGAAACAAAGAGATGGCGGGGGATTTATTTACCCTGTGGACCCAGATCAGTATGATCAGCTCCAAAATTCACTTTCTTGTTTCCTGCAAAGTGTGGTCTCCCTTTCACTTTGTATTTGCCCAGGTGATTCAATGGATCCATTTGGATACTCCTAATGAATAACCATCTCCAGGGCACACACATGGGAAATCAGAAATCAGAGCATGCAGTTTTTCATGATATCTGTTCCCGTGTGTGTGTGTGTGTGTGTGTGTGTGTGTGTGTGTGTGTGTGTAAAATCTCATAAGCATTTTCCTGCTTTAGACTTGGCTGAAAATTACTCCAGGAGTCTTTATAGTGCAACACAGGGGTGCCCGCCATATTTTAAACAGACAGAACATTCTAAGGTTAGATAATTTAATTAACTTCATTTGAACTGTTCTCATTAGAGTTTCCTAAAAGGATTTATTCAAAAATGCATTTAAATCAACAGTTTGAGCAAATTTTATTCAGGTCAGAGAAATAGCAAAAAGATGGATCACTTGCCACTTTTAACTCTTATCTTTCCTAAAGTGTGCATGTTAGGTGATGCATTTTTTAAAAATTTCATCCATTTACTCTCCAAAACCAACACACTGGATCAATTTTTCTTTGTACCTCCTTTCATTTTGGCATTTGTCATCCCCGTACATCAACTGTCAGATCAATTAGGAAAGACATCTGGTAGGACTTTTTGACATTTTTCTTCCATTAGTCTGTGGCAGAACATGCCAAAGAAGAGTGAGATATTGCTTGCCTAGCCATTCATAACCCTGCAACAAGAGCCATTCATTTTAATTAGCTATGTCAAAGATTCTTAGCATCTTTCCACATGTGTGGGCACGATGACGAATAAACTCAGCATTCCAGGCTCTTAAAAACTAATCACTAAAAAAAATAAACCCTGCAAAAACCCAGCTGCTGTCTGTCCCCATATATATCAATTCTCACACATGCTATGTTTCTGGACTTATTCACTTAGCTGTCTTGTCTTGCTGCCCCAACTTTGGTCCCTAATTGCCACAATTGCAGACAATTTCAGGAAGAAAATCTGGTCATTTTTCCTCTGTAATTCCCTGGATCCATTAGCTCTATGTGTCTCTTTACTGTAATGTAGAGTGCATCTTTTAAATTGGCTGGGGCTTGTTTAGCGCAGGGGACTGAGAACTGCTTCAGGGCAATTACTGTCTTACTAGGTTTTATAATCACAGAATATAGTGTCTAAAACATAGTGAAGGCACTAATATAGTGGAAATAAGGAAAGGTCTTTCTTACCCTTTTCAGGTGAATGGTCAATGATATCCTCTCCTTAAAACATCTGATCATATATTTATAGAAACACAATCCTATCATTTTGAGGGGTTAAGAACTTTTACCTACAGACATGAACTCATCTTGTTCAGTCTGTACAGAGGGAGAAGTCTTATGTGGTCAAATGCATGGGCTCAATATCATTGGATCTCATGGTTGGAATCTCATAAAGAAATGGTCTCCTCTGGTTCTCTGCTCTACAATGACACCAAAGGATTTGGGTCATCTATGTCTGTGGCAAACAAATCTTGAAAGTCGCACCAAATGAACAAGATACCCCAAAGCATTATTAAATTGGCTCATGAAGGACTGAGCAAGCTAGGGTAAACATATGGTGCCACCATACATTTACATCCCAGGGCCACAGCCCTCAGATTGTATCCAAGGTTAAGAGTGGATTATTGGCTGAGTGACAGTATTAAATCATACTAATTTCTCACTTTTAGTTTGAGTTGCTGGGCCATTTCTAATTTACTGAACGTTATATGATTTGATAGTTTACTCGGAATTACTTTTTTCTTTTCACTTTAACAGTAGCTTCAAGTTTTCTTTTGTTGTGTTTGGTAATTATCTGGTTAATTTTCCTCCAAAGCTTTAACATTTACTACCTAGTAATGCAAAGTAGCCAAAGTAGCTAGAAGTATTGATTACATTTTCTAATGCTATTTGGTGCCTATGACCTGGTAGATATAGATAAAACATTTTTGGGTCTCAGGAGTCTTTGGAAGGCTTGCCATTATTTTTTCACAAATGAGAGTAAACTTCTAACCAGTCATGGATATTAGCTTTAATAAGGGTTTATGACTCCCATTGGTTTTTTTTTCTTCCTATGGGTGGTATTAGGGCTTCTTCTGTCCTAATTCTTTTCTTAAAAATTTTAAAATATTTTTATTGATTTCAGAGAGGAAGGGAGAGGGGGAGAGAGAGAAACATCAACGATGAGAGAGAATCATTGATTGGCTGCCTCCTTCATGCCCTCTACCAGGGATTGAGCCCACAATGCAGGCATGTACCCTTGACTGGACTCAAACCCAGGACCCTTCAGTCTGTAGGCCAATGCTTTATCCACTGAGCTAAACCAGCTAGGGCTACCCTAATTCTTTTTAATGCTCTATTGAGTATGACTGCATTTAAGAATGGCTCGATGGACAACACAATTCCCAACAACAGACCTCAAAACTGGTTTATAACTTCAGTAATAAATTTCTTTTCTTCCCCCTCCCCCTATCACATTTTTATACTTGCTCATCTCAGTACTTTCTTTGGTTTCCTTCCACTTTTTCAAAATCTGACTTTTCCACATTTTTTCCTGGACTACCATTTCCAATTTATTTGGTAATCTAGTATATTAGAGTAGAGGAATTCCCAAACTCTTTGACCTTCACCTTAAACAGGGAGACTGGCTTCCTCTGCAGGGCACATCACTGATGTCTAGTTCCAGATGATTTTCATAACACACACTCTGTATCTAATTTGACAGAATCTTCCATGTTCAATATTTCTGAGCATCAATGTTAATTTTATTTTATTGTGTATTTCTACTAATTTTTAAATCATTTTTTGCATTTTTTAGGTGAACTGTTGTGGCCTTTCTCATCTGCTTGTGTGTCTACCTTCTCTGAACTAATAGTCAATTACAAACTCTCAATGCTCCTTCAATATCCACATACACAGTGCCCAACAAGATCTCTCAAAGCCTCACAATAGAATATTCCACAGCCCACAGCCCACAGCGTAACAAGAAATACCTTGTCCATATGCCTTCAAATCTGTTCCTATTGTTCTTGGGTTGTGGCTGTAGCTAAAAAAAGTCTGTCTTTAATTTATTTTCTATTTATATACTTCATATATTGTGCTTCAATTGTATTTCTTAGTTTTAGTTTTTTCCTTATCCCGATGTAACCCTCCTTCCTGACTTTTATTTGTATTGCTATCACTATATTTTTAGTTATTTTTTATTGTGGTCCTCCCTATTCCACTTCCTCTCTCTCCCCCCTTCCCTCCACCCCTGCTCTATTTACATTTTTCCCATGAGAAGGATGCATTATTTATCTTGAGAATTCATATTACAACACTGTAAAACACAATTTCACTACTGTGGTTTAGAAATCCTAGAACTGCATTTCCATTTATTTTAAAATAATGATCTATGTATACATGCTCTTTGAACTTCTACTTTCTAGCCTCCTTTCCTGTGTAATACTAAAGAGCAACTCATTATTTTCATACTTTCTATAATGTGCTGTAGCATACTTGCTATATAGAAGGCACCGTGTTAAATGTAGACGAATTTAGAAGGCTTGGTTCTAACAAGCCCCCTATCTCTGCCTGACAATCACTACCTTCACCAAGTTCCTTGGTCCCTTCCAATTTCACCTCAAGATGAGTTTTCCAGTTTTATTAAATCCCAGTGGCCTTTTTTGGGAAGGGAACACGCTAGAACGAAAGCATTCAGCAAAGATGAATCAGAGTAGTAGGCCTATCTCCTACAGGATCTCACTGTGAAGAAAGAGTGATAAAGGCAACGGTAACAGGCTGTCTGTACCACCTGAAGTCCAGTGCATGTGTGCTCTCATTTGAATTGATATTTCAGGCTGTGTGAGTGCGGTAGTCTTTGAATGTCCACACTTTCTTGTTGGGACTCCTTCAGGCAATGGCTCATGCCAGAATTCAGCATCATTCTTAGAATTTATCAGGACAGGGTACAGTAGCTCCTTGATCGGATGGTGACAGAAATAATAAGTGAAGTGGAGATACTGCCCTGGATGAATCCTGAAGAGGAAAAGAAATGTTCACTTCTTTTCAAATGCAAAAGGGTAAGAGATCAGTAGGTAACATCAGGGAAGATGAGTGACTGGAAACTCTAAGACAATTATTGTTCCATAATGAGACTTCTTGAGAACACTTGGTGGCGATGCATAGTATGAAAGATTTGGCATATTTTAATCACGCCTTATTTTCGGCAAGGTGGCATGTTAAAGGTTTGTTCCCTAACTGTAGAATGGGTAAATACAGCACGTGACTCATATGCTGATTCAGGATGATTTGTTTTTTAGTGCCTTCCAGTGTCACAGCAGAAAAAGGTGCACCTCTTTCTAGGCACTCCTCCTACAGACCGTCAAATATCCACATGGCTTTCAGGAGCCTCTGAAACAATGCACAGTGAGGTTCAGGGGGAGTCCCTGGGTGTGTGGGGGGGTGGTGTGGGGTGTTCTTTTTCTCAGACTTCAGCATGCAGGCCATTTTAAAAGGCAGAGCCAGCCCTCTGCAAGAGGAGGGGCTGTGCCAAGCCCTTAGTTTCATATATTGCAACACTTTCTGATCTCACTTAGCATAGAAAGCTGTCAGGGAGGGCCCCTGCAGAGACAGCTGACCCAAATTATGACTTCTTTCAGGGAAGGGAAATCCCTCTAGGACAAACAGGAAGCCATCTTTCAGCATAATGTATTCCCATTGGGAGCAAGTAAGCAGTTTAACTTTTCAGTTCAAAGCAGTGAATTCAAGACACATAAGTTAGTTTTGGCTCAATGTGACCCTAAAATCAAGTCAAATGGAATGAGTTTACAATTCAAAGCCTTAAGACTCTGTTTGGCTGAACACGGAGGTTAAAGTGTTGAATTCCCGTTCATTTTTTGTCATTATTTTTTTCTTTAGGCATTTCTAAAGTACAGCTAAGTTTGGGAAATAAAATACAGAAAGTGCTAAATTGGATTTCAGATCCATGACCAGGCTTTCCTGGTGCAAAAAGTATCCCCTGGGGTGTGGCGTTAAATGAAAAATGAATTTTGAAGTGTATACATACAAAGAAGAAATTTTTCTCAATCTGGTTGGGATCCAGAGAAATGTAAGTTCGGCTTTTTAATTTATTTGACTTTTCTCTGGCAGTTAATAGTCAAATTTATCTAGTGTTATTACCTTTAAAGCACCGTTTGCTGATTAAATAACAACTCTCCGCCATCACAAAGGAAAGGGATCTTGCCCTTTACTTCATTAGACAAGACCCCTCACATAGTTAAGAAGGCTCTGACAATAAAATGTATATCTGCTCTTTAGCCCACAGAGTTGACATACTCTGAAAAGTAAGGTGGAATGTTTCTCCATTTTTTCATTAGTATGCAGAGAATAAAAAATCTTCACAGAATCAACATAAAGTGCAACCACTCCATCTTGTAATATATTACTCCTGTTACTCCCATAAAGGAAACTGGTATCAGTCTGTTAAATTTTATTCATGTAAACATAATGCTAGCTAGAAAACAAATAAAGCACATTTTCTTATTAGAAGGGTCTCAACAAATTACATGCCGAATACAAAATGAGTTTGCCCTGGTAAACTGCCTCAGTTCTACCTGATCACCTTCCATCCAATAGATGGAAGATCGGTATGGAACACATATGAGTAGTGGTTGGTGGATGGATGATGGAATGAATTCTGATTATTCATGTTTCAGGTCACTCCATTCCTGGGGACAAGGAGTACAGGCTGTGGGAGAACGCTTGGGCCTCCCCAACAGTAAGCCCAATATAGGGGTTAAGTTTCTAAGCAATTCAGTAGTCACTGTGCCTTCTGATATAATTTATAAAACCTGGGACACAGGAAAAGACATACACACAGCATCACTGTTCCTCAGGTGTTTACGTATTTGTTCTTTGTATTAAGGTACTTCTGCTACCTCATAGCTCCAGTATCGGAAGTTACAATGTTCCTACTGATCCAAATACATCTGAACAGGCTTGCTGAATTGCTTCTGAATGCCTTCTAAATGTCCATCAAGAAAAAACAAGCCAGGAATGATAAGATATTGTAAAAAAAATAAAAAAACCATCAGACATTGTTTTTTTTGTCCTTCTGTAAAGACAGCAAATCCCTATCCTTGAAATATTAGCCCTTTTGATGTTGAA
Organism: Myotis brandtii; assembly: GCF_000412655.1. Taxonomy (NCBI): domain Eukaryota; kingdom Metazoa; phylum Chordata; class Mammalia; order Chiroptera; family Vespertilionidae; genus Myotis; species Myotis brandtii. The sequence goes on along the minus strand of NW_005360124.1, from coordinate 11,473,021 downwards.
CCCAAAGCAAAAAAGTCATTCTAATGGAAGGAGGATGTCACTGTTGATCCACATGTGTCCAGGCAACTATTTTCTTTTTATACTCACCTGAGGATATGCTTTTTAAAATTTTTATTTTAAAGGAAGGGAGAGAGAGATACATTGATGTGAGAAACATTAATCGATGTCTCCTGTATGTGCCCCAACTGTGGATTGAACCTATAACCCTGTGGTGTATGGGACAATGCTCCAACCAACTGCGCCACTTGGTAGTAACTTGGGACTTAATAACTTCTGTTTTGCTTTTGCTGCTCAGTTGGCAAGGGCAAACAGAGTGAAAGAGATGGAAGCTGCCCAGGATGGTTTTGAACATCCCTAAGGAACAAAGGAAATACCTTTGGGATGACACACAGGCCACAGAACAGGTATCACGTCTTGCGTGCCCCCTTGTGGTTGACATGCCAATACGCACAGAGGAATTAAGCAAGTGGGAGGTGGGGGGAATTTGCATCCTGTTTCTTACTATTCATCTTTCCCTTTTTTCATCAGTTTCTAGAAGTATGTCTCTAGATTACAACTGGAGCAGTGGTTTTAGCTTTTGAACTTAAAGTGGAAAGTCAGTCTCCAAGAAACCATTTCTTTTGAACGAGAGCTCTCAGAGGAAATGAAAGACCAACTTCTAGCCAATTATTCTACACTGTTATTTTCAATAAGCTTCATTCAGCATGTTGCTCATTTTTCTTCTTGGACTCCTCTCCCCTCCACTATACATGTCTATTCTCTAATAACCCCACTAGATTACTTTTTTTTTCACACATAATACAACAAATAACAGGCATTCAATAAGTGTTTCTTTGGTTAGGATGACCAATTTATTACTTTTTAACATTAACATGCACACCCACATTCTAATAAATTATAAAATAAGTAAAAGGCATAGTTCTAATAATATTTTATTCTGGACATCCCTTTTGCCCCTCAACTTTTTATTTGAATAATGTCAAATCTGCTTTTGAGTTGAAATAACCATACAATGAGTAAGACTATTTATTAAAAAAGACTAAAGTTGCATAAAGTTGTGCAAAGTAGCTTTAACAATCTTTAAATTGTCTTTGTTTCATGGTGTTTACCCATTGCTATTATAAAAGAGTGTCCCCTTTATCATGACACGTTGAATTTTGTCACTTGGGACTTCTCACATTTGTTCTATGTTATCAATCTCTAAAAACAAAGCTTTCCTTGTGAAAATAGACTAAACAAAAAGAAAGCCAATGAAGCAGAATTGATTTATTTAATTCCCTAAAGATTTTAGACATATTGTTTTGAATGCAATATTCATGTGTCACACTGAAGAGCAGGTTTTGAGAAATTCCCTAGATAAGAGTTTCCTTCAACCTAATAATAAATCACGAGAGGTAAAACTATTCTAGAGACATTATTATCTGTGAGTATATTGCAGACCTCATTAATATCCCTTCTTAAAATTGTGGTAAAATACACACAACATAAAGTTTAACTTTTTAACCATTATTAAGCATACAGTTCAGTGGCATTAAGTACATTGACACTCTTCTAAAACCATCACCCATATCCATCTCCAGAAATTTTTCCATCTTTCCAAACTAAAACCCTGTACTCAGTAAATAATAAGTCCCTATTTCCCCAGCTCCACTACCAGTCCCCGGCAATCACCATTCTACTTTTTTTCTTTATGAATTTACGTACTCTAGGTACTTCATATAAGTAGAAGCATACTGTTTTTGTCCTTTGGAGATGGCTTATTTCACTTAAGCATAGGTCTTCAAGGTTCATCCATGTTGCAGCATGTGTCAGAATTTCCTTCGTTTTAAAGGCTGAAAATACTGCATTGCATGTATATACCACATTTTGTTTATTCATTAACCCATCCCATCAACAGTGCAAAACTGTTCCAATTTCACTACATTCTCACCAACACTTTATTAGTTACTATTTTTTAATTATAGCCATCCTAATGAGTCTGAAGTGGTATCTCATTGTGGAACTTGCCTTTTGTGCTTATATTACAATATTTAGTTATAAATACAAGATTCATATTCAACCAACTGAGTAGACATTGTACCACTATGTGCCAAGATATTGTGTTACATACTCTTACAAAAGTTTTCACATTTACTACATATTGCAAACCAGTTCATCTACTTCTTAAGTAAATACACCAAAGAAACTTTACAAAATGTGCCCAAGGAGACTTAGAAAGGCAGCTATAACATAGCTCTGCTCTGCTAGGTTTCTGACCTTCTTTAAATTAACTTTCATAATAAAAGAAGACAAGAAAAGAGAGAAAAAAGGTAAATAAAAGATATGGGACTAAATTTTGACATAATTTTGATTAACTGTTGTGAACAGTCTATTTCACTTGAAATTATGACTATATTTACTGAAATGTTCCTGGGTTATTTGGCACAGCAGAGAAATTTATATAATTAAGTATTTATAGTTTTAAAAGCTAGTAATGTTGAGTGATTTTCAACTTTTCAAGTTGAACTGCCAACAAATAAGAAAATTATTGTTATAACACAGAATGGAAATACTGAGAAATTTGAAAATATTTAAGATAAAGAATTTGATGATAAAGAGTTGGAGAAGCAGTGATGTTATCTTACTAAGTAAGGAGGCAAGAGATGAAGGTTCAAGTGTATGATTTGACAGTGAAGAGGTGAATAGAAAAAAAATCTAAAAATGTGGTTTAACCATAGGGGAAGGAAGGAGGGAGAGGGGATGAGATTGATTTAAGTGAGCTAAGAAAGCAAATGCATAAGATCAAAAGTTCATAAAGCAAGATGTACCAGTTTGAGCATATTACTTAGAAATAAAGTCAACAAACATAAGAAACTAAAGTGCAAGTAGTTGACAGTTATTGCATCCAGGAGGTTGGAATAAGAATGTGGGTGACGTTTTTCATTGTAAATTAACATTATAAATTAAATATAAAATATTTAAAGCAAACGTGAAACAGAATAAACTCGGAAGAATCACTCTACCAAATCAAGTCTTACTATATAGGTACCTTAAGCACAGTGTGAAAATAGATGAATGGAACTGAACAGAGAACTCAGAAATAGAGCCGCACTCATATGTTCAACTTATTTTTGATGAGAGCAAAAGCAATTCATTAGGAGGGATAGCTTTCTCAAGATATAATACAAGAGCAAACGAATCCACAGACAAAAAATAAATACATGAGCCTTGTCCTAAAACTCAGACCTCATACAAAAATCAACTCAAAATAGATAAAAGATTTAAATAAAAAACATAAAAACTATAAAAGTTTTAGAAAAGAAACCCAATAAAAATATTTGAAATCTAAGGCCGCGGCGGGGCCGGGACCCACACCTGACTTGCAGCGTCCCCGGCCCCCCTGCCTGTGTCCGCTCCTGGTCCACCGGAACTGCCGCGCAGCTCAGGCAGCCCCCCTGTCTCCGTCTCCGTCTCCACTGCAGGCCTCACCTGTGTGCGCAACCTCCTCCTGTCAGTTGTGACCCATTACTGCATCCCAGCCTAATGTGCATATTACCTCTTTAAATATATGCAAATTAGGCTGGGACGCAGTAATGGGTCACGACCCGACAGGAGGAGGTTGCGCACACAGGGTGGACCAGGAGCAGACACAGGCAGGGGGGACAGGAACGCTGCGAGTCAGGCGTGGGTCCTGGCCCCCCCCCGCGGCACCGGTCTGGCCTGACTCCTGTGGTAGCCAGCGCTGCGTGAGTCAGTCATGGGTCCCAGCTCCCCCCAACCCCAGCCCCAGGGTGCCTCCTCATACAGCGGGAGGCGGGGCGCCTCCTCGCACGATTTTAATTGTGCGCTGGGCCTCTAGTATAAAATAATAGCCATTCTTGTTCTATAAGAAACAGTTCGGCAGTTTCTTATAAAACTAGACATCAACTACCATATAACCTATCAATTATACTTTGGGGGCATTTATCTTAGAGAAATGAACATTTATGTTACCACAAAAAAATCTGTGCATAAATGTTAATAGCAACCGAATTCATAACAGCCCCAAAGTAAAAATAACCCAGATGTCCTTCAATGGTGAATGGGTAAAACAACTGTGAAATACTATCTACACTAATAAAAGAGAAACATGGTAATTAACCGTAACTTCGCTACCCTGACCATTGGCTAATCAGGGAGATATGCAAATAACTGCCAAACCAAGATGGCGGCCGGCATCCAGGCAACTGAAGCAAACAGGAGGCTTGCTTGCTCCAGTGATGGAGGAAGCCAAGGTTCCCCACCTGCTTTGCCGGCCTCTGAGCTTGCTCTCTAAGAAACTATGTTGCAAATATAGAGGCTAAATCTAAGCAACTATGTACTATGTTGCAAATAAGAAGCTAAACAAAACCCCAGAAAAGGGCTTCCATTCAGCCGGGCTCGGACCGCAACATTGTATCTATGTTTTCAGCAGCGAGGCCTCAGAGCTAAAGCTGGCCCAGAATAAAAAAAAAAAAGAGAGAAGAAAACAAGGAGCGGTTGGAAGCTTTAGTCACTCGCCAGCCGGAAAACAGCCCTCAGCCCCTCACCCAGACTGGCCAGGCACCCCAGTGGGGACCCTCACCCTGAAGGGGGTGTGACCAGCTGCAAACAGCCATCATCCCCTCACCCAGGCTGGCCAGGCACCCAAGCGGGACCCCCACCCTGATCCAGGACACCCTTCAGGGCAAACCAGCCAGCCCACACCCATGCACCAGGCCTCTATCCTATATAGTAAAAGGGTAATATGCCTCCCAGCACCGGGATCAGCGGAGCCGTGAGGCCTCCTGAACCCAGGATTAGCGGAGCTGCAAGTCCTCCTGGCACCGGGATCAGCTGAGTAGCGAGGCCTCACTGCCCCGGTGTCAAACGGAGCAACGAGGCCTCCCAGCACCAGGATCAGTGGAGCAGCAAGGCCTCCCAGCACTGGGATCAGCGGAGCCGCGAGGCCTCCTGGTCCCTGGAGCAGCGTGACAGGGGGCAGCGCCCAAACGCCCTGATTGCCCTTCAGCTCTGTGTGTGACAGGGGGTGGGGCTACAATCTCCCTATCTGCCCTGCTCTGTTCGTGACAGGGGAAGGCGCCCAAACCCCCTGATCGGCCCTGCTCTGTGGGTGACAGGGGGCGGTGCCCCAACTCCCCTATCGGCCCTACTCTGTGCATGACAGGGGGCGGCGCCCCAACTCCCCTATCGGCCCTACTCTGTGCATGACAGGGGGCGGCGCCCCAACTCCCCTATCGGCCCTACTCTGTGCATGACAGGGGGCGGCGCCCCAACTCCCCTATCGGCCCTACTCTGTGCATGACAGGGGGCGGCGCCCCAACTCCCCTATCGGCCCTACTCTGTGCATGACAGGGGGCGGCGCCCCAACTCCCCTATCGGCCCTACTCTGTGCATGACAGGGGGGAGCTCCCCAACCCTGTCATCAGCCCTGCTGTGCGTGACAGGGGGGAGCTCCCCAACCCCCTGATGGGCGCTGCTCTGTGTGTGACAGGATATGGAGCCCCAACCCCCCTGATGGGCCCTGCTCTGTGCGTGACAGGGGGTGGCGCCGCAACCCCATCGACCACCCTGCCTCGAGTGTGACAGGGGGAGGCGCCCCAACCCCCCAATCAGCCCTACCCTGAGCATGACTGAGGGTGGCATCACAACCTCCTGATCCGCCCTGCTCTGTGCATGACAGGGGGCGGCGCCCCAACTCCCCAATTGGCCCTGCTCTGAGCCCGACCAGGGGCTGCGGGGCAGGCACCTAGGGATTGGGCCTGCCCTCTGCTACCCGGGAGCGGGC
>NW_005360124.1:11452573-11467156 GCF_000412655.1 Myotis brandtii | reverse complement strand
CCCCCCGCCAGTGCACAAATTTTTGTGCACCGGGCCTCTAGTCCAATAATAAAAAGGAACATATTTTTGATTCATACAATATCTTGGAAGAGTTTTCAGGGGACTAGGCTGAGAAAAAAAAAAAGCTGATCCCCAAAAGTTACATACTGTGTGCTTTCATTTATATCAAGCATTTAGAAGGACAAACTTTTAGCAGTGGGAACAGGCTAGTTATTGCCAGGGTTAGAGATAGAGGAGGAGAGGTTTGGGAGGGAGATGGTGTAGTTATAAAAAGGGCAACACAAGGGACTTTTATGGTTATGGAACTCTTCCGTATCTTGGCTGTGGTGTGGACACAGGAATACACACATATAATAAATGGTATAGAACCAAATATGCACACAGTCAAATAAGTACAAAACTTGGGAAATCCAAATAAGATTAATGGATTGTCCAATGTCAATATCCTGGTTGTGATATTACACTACTAGAGGCCCAGTGCACAAAATTTGTGCATGGGGGTGGGGGGTCCTGTCAGCCCAGCCTGCTCCCCTCTCCAATCCGGGACCCCTCGGGGGATGTCGGACTGTCGGTTTAGGCCCAATAACCGGCAGTTGGACATCCCTCTCACATATCCTGGACTGTTGGCTCCTAATCGCCCACCTGCCTGCCTTTCTGGTGGCCCCTAACTGTCCCCCCACCCCCGCCAGCCTGATCGCCCCTCACTGCCTCTGCATGTTGGCCTGATCTCCCCTAACTGCCCCCCCCCCTGCTGGCCTGGTCACCCCGCATGGCCCCCCGCCGGCCTGGTCACCCCACGCAGCCTGCTGTTCAGTTGTTTGGTTGTCCATCACTAATCCTCCTGCCGTCCTAGTTGCCCCAGGCAGCATGCTGTTCAGTCATTTGGTCGTCCCTCACTAACCCCCCTGCCGGCCTGGTCACCCCACGCAGCGTGCTTGTTCAGTCATGTGGTCGTCCCTCACTAACCCCCCTGCTGGTCTGGTCGTAGGCAGTCATCTTGTTAGGGTGTGAGAGTTAATTTGCATATTATCTCTTTATTATATAGGATGGTTTTGCAAGATGTTACTATTGGGAGAAACTGGGTAAAGGGTACGTGACATCTTTCTCTATGTTTTTACAACTCTATGTAAATTTAGGTTTATCTCAAAATAAAAAAAGTTTAAATAAACACCAAAAAATCTCTTTAATAAACTCACAGAATGAATATGTGTGTATTTATGTAGATACTAGAGGCCCAGTGCACGAAATTCATGCATGGGGGGCAGGGGTTCCTTCAGCCCAACCTGTACCCTCTCCAATCCAGGAGCCCTCAGAAGACCAGTTGGACATCCCTCTCGCAATCAGGGACCTCTGGCTCCTAACCACTCACCTACCTGCCTGCCTTATCCCCCTAACTGCCCTCCCCTGCCAGCCTGGTCACCCCTATTAACTTTTTAAAAAAATTCTACCCCCTTCACACACAATTATATTTGACTTCCTTATTGGCTTCTCCCTCTCACACAATTTTTCTCTCTCCTTTATGTAACACTTTCCTACTGACTCATCATTTATAAACTTTTTTCCTCCTTATTTCCTACTTCTGCTCCTTCTTCCCATCTTTCTCCTACCCTCCCTCCCTCTCCACATTCCTTCTTTCCTTTATTTTTACCCCTCTCCTCCCTCCCCTTTTCCTTCCTTCCCACCTTAATTTTTTTCTTCACTTCCTCCCTCAGACCTGCTTTGCTCCCTCCCCCATTTCTTCCTTCTTCCCATTTTCCTTTTAAGCTCTATCAGCTCCCCTTTAAAACTTTTTTCCCTCCCTCTCTCTCATCCTACCTTTCCCATAGATTCTTCTCTACTTACTTCCACTGTTTTAATATCTATCTATCTATCTATCTATCTATCTGCCTAATTATTCACTATCACTTATATTTTTTCTTTTCTGACTTCTACTTTTAAAATCTGTCCCCAGTACACAACTATACTTAATTTTCATTATAGCTCCTACAGTTCACTCACACATCCTCTTTCCTTCTTTAACTCTGCTCTCTACTGACTCCTTTATAAAGTTCTTCCCTCCCTCCTTCCCTTCTTAAAGCTTCTGTTTGGGGAGGCGGGGTGGTGTTAACCCCTAGCCCAGGAGCCCCGACCAGGTGTTCACTGCCCCCCCTTCCCCGGCCTCCCTGGTGTCATTCTGCTCCCATTCCCTGCCCGGGACGCCCAGTCCAGTGAGGGTGGCCGAGGCCTGCGTGCTGCTGCTGCAAAGAAGGAGCGCCTTGGCCCAGAAGGCCTTGAACCATCCACCACTCTGTCCTGGACCCGTGGGCGCCTCCCCGCCAATGGCCCATGCCAGGGGCCACCATCCTCCTCCCGCATCTGGGCAGGGCTCCCACCCTGCCCCTTGCCGCCCCCCCACCCCCCGCAGTCGCCACCCCCTCCCATGTGCAGCCCCACATTTCCTTCCCTTTCCATTCCTGCGTCTTTTTCTTGTTCCCTTTCTGTATTTCTGTTTCTCCTCTCAGCCTGTCTGCATGCAGGCCTGCCTTTCTCCCCTCTCCTTTCTCATTCCCTCCTATTGCATCCTATCCTACCCCAGGCCTTGCAGCTGCCTGAGCAGAGGGCGGGGACACAGCCTACTGATCTGGTCGGGACATTACGGTGTAACAGACAATTTGCATATTTCTCTATTATTAGTATAGATAAAGGTATATAGGTATAGGTACACACACACATACATTAGGAGAGAGGCAGAGCCATTATCAGGTTCTAAATAAGAAAGAACAAATTGGATAAAATTGTATCAGTGAGGTAGAAGTACTGAGTAAAACTGCAACTGGAGTTGGATTAGAAAATGTCAAGGGGGGAAAATGGGGACATATGTAATACTTTCAATGATAAAGATTTAAAAGAAAAAGAAGAAAAAAAGAATTGGTAAGTTCCTACCTACCCAGGGATGAAAATCCAGGGAAGTTATATCATGGTGCCTTCTTGAACAGAGTATCATCACCCAAAATATACAGTAGAGTGTAATTATTCAGTATGAGCTCTAAAATTGACTTCTTGACAATTATTAGCAGTACGACCCTGGGCAATTTATTGAAACTTCTCTATGCCTCAGGATCCTCAGAATACATGGATCCCATAATTATGAGAACTTAATAAGTTAACGTACATATAAATCTTACAAAAGTATCTTACATTTAGTCAGTCTTAGCTAACTTTGTCATTATCTGATAGTAGGGCATTTATTATATGACAAAATAAGCTAGACTTTTCCTATTTTTTCTCATTATGTATTGTTTTGCTGCTTCTATTATCGGAGCTCATCCCACAGTATCTAGGGGAACTGAAACCTTTAATTTCTAAAGTCATTTGAAACAGGCCAAAAGAAAAACAGTATTGTGTAGGTGGCAGCGTACCCATCCAGGTACACACAATATTACTTGGAGAGGGGAAAAAACTAGCTCCTCAATACATCTCACTCAATCCTGTCCCCCTCTTGGGGGGTTCTGATTTCCAACATATCTTTGTTTTGTGAATCCAGCACCAATTAGAGATAACTCTGCAGTTTCTTCACCCTCTCAGCACCACGCAACCTATTTAATCTGGGCCAGAGCACAACGCACTTGAGGTAATGAGACGCTATAATCATCCTTTTCAGCCCTGCTGATAATTTTTTCCCCTTATTTTGCAACCCTCTTGACTGATGAAGATTAACAGACAGTAATGATCTAGACTGAAGTTGTCAGCTCTAAATCCCTTGCAGGTAGGCTTGCTCTGCTGTCAGAGTGGCGCAGAAGTAGCTGCTGAAGCAGTCCCGAAGCTCACAGATGACAGCCCTGAGAATTCCACCCAGTGAGAGCCTGAGCTTTGCTGGCCAGAATATACAATTCATGGACAAGAAACAAATATGTCTTACATTTGTGGGCATGAGAAATATGAGACTCCTATTTTCTAATGAGCCATCATACGGCCCTGCCTAAGGAGAATACCATGTTGGTAGTAGTACAGGCACATTTCTTCTGACTTAGCAGCCATCACTGTTGGTGCACCATACACCACATGCAGCCAAAGAAACACATGGCAAGCACACAGTGGGAACATCAGAATGCAGTCCATTGCATGGCTCCTGTTAACGTCACTTAAAGGATATTTCATCACAGGCAATGGTTGGCCTCTCTTGTCAGTAACATCAGGAGTTTAGGCATGTAAGTTTATCACTTCTACTCCCCCTTAATGAAATCCCCTTAGAAAGCCACCATTTACACACATAACTATTTTGAGCTCCATTTTTTTGCTTATATTAACAAATAATCACCTTTGGAGATGAGCAGTTCCATGTTTATTACTTTGCCATGTATGGTGATTCTACCATTTATTTTAATTTCCTTATTTAAAATTAAACCCCTTTAAGTTCTAGGTTCCAGAATTTGGTTAGTAGAGTCATCTCCATCTTATTTTTCCCCCATCTTATTTATTCTCCTCAATATTGAATAGGCTTTGGGTTTGTTTAGTCCTCACCTTCTCAAATCAAGGCATACATCCATTTCTTGGTCATTTTTGTAACACTCACTGAACTTCCTCCCCATTCTTCATTCTTTTTGTGCAAATATAGGAAGCAGAAACATACCTCTGGCAAGAGTATATAATGATCAGACACATAATAGGAACAATATTTTATTACTGTCTTTCTGGAACTCTTCCTGATCATGATCAGCTTTGCAGAGGTGGGAATGGGTGGGAAGGAGAAGCTCTTCTGGCCACAGAACACTACACTTTAGGAAACAGTCAACAGTGGCTTCTCAATCCATACACCTTCTTTCTCGAACTGTTTTCTGCAAATTTATTACCTTTCCTAAAGAAAGCACATCTGCCATGTCTTACTAGTCCTTTTTGAAATGATCCTTAATAATTTGACAATTCACTCCCTGGATGAGACTAGCATCGCCTATAAACATAAAGATTTGAAATTCCCCCTTTTAGATCATTTGGGATCACCCTGTTTATTCTTCTCCCTCTATCTTTTAATCATTCTGCTTTGTTTGTTTTGAAGTTGATTTCCTATCCCATTCTTCTAAATTCTATAATCAACTTTCTTTCTTAAGCATGGAAACTAACAGAAGCGTCAAGAAAGATTGGCTCTAGCCCTAGCTAGTTTGGCTTGGTGCATAGAGCATCGGACTGCGGACAGAAGGGCCCCAGGTTCAATTCTGATCAAGGGCACATGCCTGGGTTGTGGGCTTGATCCCTAGTTGGGGGTGTGCAGGAGGCAGCCAATCAATGATTATCTCTCATCATTGATGTTTCTATCTCTCTCCCCCTCTCCCTTCCTCTCTGAAATCAATAAAAATATAATTAAAAAAAGAAAGATTGGCTCTATATGGTACATCAATACAAGAGAATATTATGTACCCATCAAGAAAATGTATACAAATATTTAATGATAAGGCATAACCTTTCTGGTAGGTTGTTAAAAAATGTGTTATAAAACTCTATGCATGATATCATCCCATTTTTAAAAATATAAACATGTGCCTAAGAAAAAGGCTGGAAAAACATACATCAAATAACAATAATTACTTCTCAGTGGGAAATAGAACCAACACCTATATATAAATTTTAAAAAATAGGTTGAAATCAGTACTGTTGAACTATGCATTTAAAAATATGTTTCTTACATAAAAATCTAACTATTGAATTAGATTTTAAGGGTCATCTAGTCTTATTCTTAGAAAGTTTTTAATGATTTAAACTATGACATTATTTTTATGTGTTGATATATTATCCTTATCTTTGGGGACTAAAATAAATAGGTGCATGATAGTCTCATTCTCAAAATAGTTTTTGTGCATAAAATAAATTATATCTATTTACACAGAAAACTTATTATATTGAAATACTAAATATTATTTTTGAAGTATTAAAACCAAAAATTGGTGATAGAATTAAATATGCAAGCCTTTATTGATACACAAATATCAAGACTTAATGGAAGGTCTAATAACTGCCATAATTTTAAGTAGTGATTAGTGTAATGAAATTTTAAGATATTTATAACAACTCTAAAGTAATAGAAAATATATGTGAATTTCATTGGTAGCAAAGTCATAGATATTGCTAGCACTACTATGGTTTGCTGTCTATATTTATAATTGAAGAAATTGTTAAATTTCTGTTAGAGGTTAGTGGATATAAATACATATATGTTTTTCCCTCCAAGCTCACAGACCTTATGAATTCAATCCCTGAATCCTTTGGGAGTCTGAGAATTCCAAGTAAATAACTCATGATCTATAATAAGAATGAAGTATTCCCATCAAGAGAAAGTAAAAATAAATAGCCAAGATATGGGAGCAACCCAAGTGTTCATCAACAAACAAGTAGATAAAAAAGTTGTGGTACATATATACAATGGAATGTTACTCAGCCATAAAAAGAATGAAATATTACCATTTGCAATAACATGGGTAGATCTAGAGTGTATTATGCTAAGTGAGATAAGCCGGACAGAGAAAGACAAATACCATATGTTATCATTTTTATGTTTAATGTAAAGAACAAAATAAACAAACAAAATAGAAGCAGACTTATAGATACAGAGAACAAACTAATGGAGGCCAGAGGGGAGGGGTGCTGGGAGACATAAAAAAAAAAAAAAAAAAAGTAAAGGGATTAAGAAGTACTAATTGGTAGTTACCAAATAGGCATAGGCAATATTGTCAATGCTATTGTAATAACTATGTATGATGTCAGGTGGGCACTTGAATTATCGGAGGGAACACATTATAATTGATATGAATGTCTATCCACTGTGCTGTATACCTGAAACTAATCTCTATATATAAAAAGCTGCGACCGGTATGATGGAACGACCAGAACGACCGGTTGCTATGACACTCATTGACCACCAGTGGGCAGATGCTCAACGCAGGAGCTTCCCTCAGCCCGCAGGCCCAGATCACTGATGGGGCCTGCTGGCCAACCTCCTGGTCCCTTCCCCCGGCCGGCAGGTCCCCGGGCTGGGATGGGGAATCAGGGGTAGGTGGTGGTGGACATGACCCCTTTCCCAGGGGGGCCGAGGGCCAGCGGCCAACCTCCCAGATCCCTCCCCCTGTCCCTCCCCTGGCTCGCAGGCCCCAACTGGCCTGCTGCCTTCCTGCTGCAGTGGCGGTTGGCCCCTCCCCACAGCCAGCAGGCCCCAATCACCCGATCGGGGCCGGGCCCCGGGCTGGGGAACTGGGGGTGGGTGGCAGCGGACATGGGCAGCGAGGAAAGGAGAAGAGTGGGAGACTAGGAGCGGGGGAGACGGGGAGATAGGGAACCTGATCGGCTCTGATCACCGGCCAGGCCTAGAGACCTCACCCATGAAGGCATTTCGTGTACCGGGCCTCTAGTAAAAAAACAGTGTTGAATGCAAAAAATAAAATTAAAAGCTATTAGTTTAAAGAAATGAAAAAGAGAACAAATAAATAAAATACTAAAGGAGTCAGCTTAACATTAATAACAGGGATTATTTTCTATGTATTCACAGATTTCTAGTGCCAAGAATATACAAAATTTATTATGGAGTAAAAGTTACATATTGAAAGATTACCAAAATATAAAATGAACCCAATTAAGATGTAAATATTGTATAAATAAAAAGTTCAAGATTAATCCATTCCTAATTCAACTACTATATAAAGATATGCTAAAGGAAGATAAATACCATAATGAAGTTTAGATCATCTAAGCTTATGATATTAAGAAGAAAATAGATTTCTAAATGTATGTATCCTGAAGAACAGTCCTTCTGGCATTATAAAGTCTTTATGAATCAAGGTATATAACAATGTTTTATGAGAGACCTTCAACAACAAACCATATTAAATCACTCCAGATTCTTATATAGATATAGAATTCAGGAAAGAATATTTAGTAGGAAATTAGAATAGAACAGGGCTATGACATTGCTTTGGTGGGTTACACTTTTCATTGGAGTCATGTTCCAGGATATAGACTTGTCTCTTAGCTAAAGGGAACATCTCCAGCTATCCAAATACCTGAAATGACATGCTAAAGCTTTGTATAAAGACAAGAAAGTCTGATTCACATTCCCTTTCTACTGACTCACATGTCTATAAATAAAGTATAAAGTCTGTTAGCATACACAACACATGTTAATGAATGTTCACTGTGGTTATCTTAGGCTCAGGAGATATAGTTAATTTCTTATTTTTGATTATATTTTCTAAAGTTTGTTCAATGAACATATGTTATTCATAGTTAGGGAAAGTTATTAAAATTATTAAAAATAATTTTCCATCATTTGTTTTTAGAGATAACAGAGAAACCTTACTTGGTAAGAAGAGTTCTATGTCTCTCTTATGACAGAATTCTTCATTTTAATGAAGCTTCAAGATTGCTCAAATGACATGCAGGTTTTCCTTGACTAATCAGGCTAAACGACATTTTAAGAACACAAAACATTATTTTAGTATAAGCAAGATCATTAATTTTGGAATCTAGTGTAGCAATGCACTAGACATAAATGACAAATATATTAAGTTGTAATAGAAAATTCATGATTTCAAAACCCAGGATGTAGTCAATACTATTTGGTAGTTTTACCTGGGTTACAAAGACTGAATATATCTAAATGCATTTCTCCTAGAGATCTTATTTCTTGTGTTTATTATGCTAATAATTACATGGAACATTTAAAAAGAAATTGCTTAGGCACAAGTTATTTATTGGTCACCAATAAAATTGTTTAAATCAAATGTTGAATTGTTGAACTAATGAAAATTTTAGATTTATTTAAGCATCTCTCTAGTCTTTCTTAGATTATATCTGGGGCTCAAACTACTCCCCACTGTTACATTCTGAGGAATGAAAATGCTGCAACCACCATACATCGTATGGTCTCATTAAATGTCTGAAAGTTTAAGAAAAAATTAACATTTATAATTCTCACTTTAATAAGACAGCTAACAAGAAATTAAAATAGATGCTCATTTATTCTTTCAACTCACACATATACAGTGAATGCCAAGCAAACTATTAGGTACTGGAATTAGAAAGATGAGCATGACCAACATGGTCTCTGTCCTTTCAAAACTAAAACTCGGTGGCCTTAGTAGTACAAGAGTAAAACTTGGGTCAGCTTGATCTGAGTTTGAATATTGGTTCGACCTCATATTTTTCTCTAAACTTTTTAAAACTTCAATGTCTTTATTTATTAAAAACAAGATAGTGATAACTCCTTTGTCAAGTTGCTATCAAGAATGGATGTGATATCTATGATATACCTAGTATAGTGGCACAAAGTAGATATTTTAAAAAGCAAAATAAATTGTATTACTTTTGTGGTGGTTGGGGTAGGTGGGGGGAGAGAGAGAGAGAGAGAGAGAGAGAGAGAGAAAGAAGAGAAGAGAAAGAAGAGAAGAGAAGAGAAGAGAAGAGAAGAGAAGAGAAGAGAAGAGAAGAGAAGAGAAGAGAACATCAATTGGTTGTCTTCTGTAGGTGTCCCTAACAGAGATCAGAGATTGAACCTGAAACCTTTCAGTATAGGGGATGAGCTACACTGGCCAGGGCTCATTTGTTTTTCTTGAATAGTAAAAACTTGGTTAACAACAACTCAGTTTACTATACCCATTAAGCAAGTAGCAATTTATAAAGTGTAGATTGATCAGGAAGACGAAGGTAAAACTACCAAAAGTACCAATTGATGCAAACTCTTCAATCTTCCCAGAAAATCTTCTAACAACAATAACAAGCCAGACACTACTTTTATAGACTTTTTTCAAGAACAGGCACCAGGAGACAAATTTGCCAATTCATCGATTGCATAAAACATAATATAAAAATTTACTCCAAAAAACATTCTGGGGACCTATTATAAGTAGGATGTCTCAAAAAAAATTCTTGAGGAACTCACCATCTCATTGGGGTCAGATCATAAATTATATTGCAGTATTTATTAATTGAGATAAATAGAGGATGCTTTACAAAGAAGTCTATTCTAACTGAATTTATTGTATACCATGTTAAAACTCAACTTGATATTGAAAATATGTTTTTTTAAAAATAATGTGGGGATATTTTCCCACTTTTAGTAAGAAACAAAAAAAGATTATCACCAATCCTAACTGTATGATCTGGAAAGGGAAGGTTTTATATTGGATTTGTAAAGTTTCCACCTTCTAAGCAGTTAAGAGATTTTCCTCTTTGCTGCATTACATTTTCACAGCTATGCACATTCATTAACCCTCAGTTGATTGTAGGAGTCCACTAAATAGACTGTCTTATTCCCTAACCCAAACCAGCAACCTGAAGTGTAACTGTAATTGCTTCTTATCCAGATGACAAAAAGCAATTTCAGTGACCGCTTTACTTGATTAGGATGCATGAAGCATGGAGCGCCAGGCCACATCTCTTTAAATTATGCCTCTTCAATTTTCTTGAGAAGGCACTTATGTTTCAGGTACCTGACATGGTTTTTAGTAAAACCATGTAAACTCAGTGCAACCAACTTTCACTTATTTGTGGGTATATTACTGACACTGCCTTCTGGTTTTTCCATAGACCCCAGTTCATTGAATTATTTATTTTTCACTTGCTGGGCATTAACTGAAAAGTTAACATTGAGAAAGCTTCATTACACATTGGTTGGCACAATATTTTGAAGGAATAGGTGAATGCAGGAGGGAAATCCCTCAATTCACTTCACCTGAGGGGAACTCTTTGCAAAAGAACCTTTGGCCCCCTGCCTGAAGTCAGTTTTGAAAGAAGGCTAAGTTAGCATTAGTCTGAAGAAAAGTATGTCTACCATTATGAAGCAACTTGTAAGAATGGCAGCATGGGGAACTAGACAATTCCTCTGTACCTTGGGGATGACATTGGTCAGTTCAATGGAAGTTGAAAAGCAATAGACACTACAATATGAATAAAATACACACACAAATTGGTTATTTTTAAATTATGCAAAATTCAAGACAATCTGCTACAACATGATAACAAAGCATTTACTAAGCATCATCTACTTCTTGAAATCTATGACCGAGTTACCAAGAAATATGAGACATAGTTGCCACACTCAATCAGCTTATGACCAATAACAATAGCAGCAAGAGAACATCAGCAATAATCCAAAGCTTTAAAAAGCATTCCATATGTAAAGGCATACTATATTAGACATAAACTCTACATTTGTTTTTTCCCCTCTTACGGGTATTAATTAAAAATTAACTGTATTTTGATTATCTAGCCTTGATCAATTTTTATTATGATTATTTTCAACTTTTAATAGGAGAGTTTCAACACTTGGATATTAAACTATAAACTACCCTAGTTTAATCTATTAACAGCTACCCCTTAAACCTCAGAGTAAGTCTTGGTATCCTGGGAAATAACACATTTAAGGTTTGAACATATAACACAAATCCAGTGCTTTAATTGGGTTTAACTTTACTGGGTGGAATCCAAGAGTTTCCTAAAACTCAATGGAGTTTCATGTATTTATGAACATTTGTATGTATATGTGTGTGTGTGTGTGTGTGTGTGTGTGTGTGTGTGTGTGCATGTAATGTATAGCTTCAAATGGGAGAAGCTTACATGTATTTTTGTACAGAAAGGTCTTTGCCCATCCACTCAGCACAACTCTTTCATTATGGAGTTACAAGGCAGCACTTCTTGCTTCTTCAAGTCTTCCCATTGTAGTTGACTACAATTCACTTCATCTCTCAGCTAACACTCTGTGTGTGTGTGTGTGTGTGTGTGCATGTAATGTATAGCTTCAAATGGGAGAAGCTTACATGTATTTTTGTACAGAAAGGTCTTTGCCCATCCACTCAGCACAACTCTCTCATTATGGAGTTACAAGGCAGCACTTCTTGCTTCTTCAAGTCTTCCCATTGTAGTTGACTACAATTCACTTCATCTCTCAGCCAACACTCAGAACATTGGTAACGTAGGCACGCACAGAAGCCTCTCAGTGAAATGCATCACATCAGATCAAATCAGTAATGTACAAGAGCCCACTAGCTGTGTAATACATACTATTTTGCTGTTCTTCCTTCCTGCCCACTCACAGTTCCATCCAGTGTGGATGCCACAGGAGAATCCTAATCAAGAAAAACCTGGATAACCTCCCTCTTTTTAGAAAATGACATCCATGCAGCCAAATAAATGGTGCAGCTTATCATTCTTGCTGCTCAGGCTCTTATATGCTTTTATCTGTCTTCTTCAGTCAAAATATAGTAGTCCTTACTGATTACAAAGGAACAGAGGTCTAAGAACTGAGTTTAATGACTCTATTTAGTTTTAGTTTAGGGAGATAAAAGCTGGAGTGACAGAGAACAGTGTTTTCAAACAGATTTGCATTGTGTCGGGCCATGGGTTGTATTTTTCTTTGGGAGTTAGAGGAGAAGTGGAGAAATGCACATTAGGCATTTGAGAACACGTGTCTCCTGACAATTATATTTCTAGAGAATAATAGAGTTTTAAGAGATCTGAGATGCCTCTTGTCTTCAAGTTCAAATCCTAATTTTACTGATAAGAAATTAGAGGTTCAGAGAGGAGAAATAATTTATTCAATAATATAGAACAAATGAATAAAGGGACAGCTGAACTCATTTTTACTGGCCTTAGGTCAGGTAATTTTTTACATTACAATGCAGGGATTGGCAAAGAAGGTTTACGTAAAGCACAGTTTATTCTTGTATTATTTATTCATTATCATAATTTATTTGTATTATTTGTCTTATTATTGCTTATTTCATATCCTTACTTAATGGTTTATCTTTTAGGTAATGATGGCTGGTAATTTAACCTACTTTTGCCCACCAATGTATGTTTGTTTTATAACCTGGCTGAGAATTTGTCTTTCTTCTCCTCTCTACCTTTCTTTCTCCCTCTCTTCTTCCCTCCCTTGTTGTCTCTTTTCTCTCCTCCTCTCTCTCCCTGCCACAACAGAGAGCTGCTAGAAGTGTCTGTTGGCGGGGAGGGGGTCTCAGCAGAACTGATACAGCAGGCAATGACAAAAGAGTATTATTACTTGACTATTCTCAATGTTATGGCCCCAATCTCCAGCCCCAAATTCCCTCTAAACTATTTTCATTCTTATATAATCTTTAAACTTTGCACGAATAAGTCAGGAATACACATTTTGAAGTAAACTTAAAAAAAGACACGGGAAAATGTGTCTCATATTTATGTTAAGACACTGTACTATAACCATGCATGATGGTCTTTTTCTTACCTACACATCCCTGCACCCTTGTGAAAGCCAGTGTGGTCAGTGTGGTAGATGGATTATGGACTCTGAAATCAGACCAAACATGGAATGTAGTCCTAACTCTGGACTTTCTGGTGCTTTGGTCTTGAGCAAATCTACCTCATGTACAGAATCAGAATTCAAAACTCCTATCCAAAAGATACGGAACCAGAGGTTATACATTTGGGGCCCAGCACAGTGCCGGGCACAACAAGTACTCAACAAACATTCAATAAGTGAGTATAAATGTACAGAACTTTTTATTTTAAATATATTTTATTGATTTTGAGGAGAAGGGAGAGGGAGAGGGAGAGGGAGAGGGAGAAAGAGATAGAAATATCAATGATGAGAGAAAATCATTAATTGGCTGCCTCCTGCATGCCCCCTACTGGGGATTGAGCCTGTAATTCCAGCATATGCCCTGACCTGGAATCCAACTGTGACCTCCTGATTCACAGGTCAATGCTCAACCACTGAGCGACACTGGCTGGGCAGTACAGAACATTTAAAAAGTAAGTTTTAAATCATAATATCAGTAGATGCTCTTTAATAATGTCAATGGATTTATTGAAAGTTAAATCTATACACTCTAGGGATGAAATATGTCAAGTGAATATATTGGGTCCCGAAATGCCACATGTGGACACAGAACTAGAAAATATTTATGAGCCTCTTGAACCATAGGCATGGTCAATTCAGTCTCAATACTATTCTCATTAACACAGATGAACAAAAACATCTTCTAATTCCCATCGCTTATAAGTAGGACTCATAAACACTGGAAATGAAATGAAGAACACAACTCCTCTCTGTCTCAGTTTGTGTTCCGTAAATCAGGAAAATACCTCACAAGGTGGTTTTAGATTAACTGAGAATATATAGAATATTATATTAGTACTAGAGGCCCAGTGCATGGATTCGTGCACCAATGGGGTCCCTCAGCCTGGCCTGCGCCCTCTCACAATCTGGGACCTTTCGGGGGATGTTGGACTGCTGGCTGGCCTGCGGGCATCGGGCCAAAACCATCAGTCCCACATTCCCTGAGAGATGTAGTAGTGCACCAAATGGCAGGTGGCCAGGGAGGAGCCTGAGCCTGGGCTGGGTGCTGCGCTACTCCCGCTCATCCCAACCCCACTGCACCTGCTGCTCAGTAGCGCTGCTGTGGAGACAGGAGAGGCTTGTGCTGTGACAGCTGTGTTTGCCAGCTGTGAGCCCGGCATTTGGCGCCCGTTGGTCAGCTGAGCAGGAGCACTGACCACCAGGGGGCAGCTCCTGCATTGAGTGTCTGCCTCCTGCTGGTCATAGCATGTCATAGCAACCAGTCAAACAGTTGACCGGTCAATCGGTCA
>NW_005360124.1:11450844-11452471 GCF_000412655.1 Myotis brandtii | reverse complement strand
AAAAGTAGTGATATGTTCATGTTATACATTTTCATCTATGATATGCAGGGTCTTATTTTAAAATATAATGCTTGATGTTAATACTTAATAATTTTAACTAAGGATAATAATTTTAAAAAGTGGCTGAACTTTTTTTTTAATTCAATACATCTTATAAGTGTTATGAGAATTAAGTTTTGGCCATAATTTTCAAGTAAGGGAAAAAGTGAGCTAGTGTCCCTACACATGGAAGAGAAAGCCTGTGGCTGCTTCAAACAAGGCTTTAAAGGCTTCTAATATGCTTTCAGTCACATACAAACAAGATTGTTGCTTCAGTAAAAGCAAAAAAAAACCCCAAAAAACCCCCAAAACAAAACACACACACACACACACACACACACGCGCACACGTACACACACACGCACACAAATTCTTCATGTCTTTAAGCAGAACCAAGTCCTGCTGGCCAGAGCTGAATTTCTTCATAAAAATAGTTTATACCAAAGCACAAAATATTTCTCAATGTTTTAAAGAAATCATTAGTGGACAAAGCTTTCTCTCTAATAGAAGCTTTGAAATGCATAGCTGCTCATTAGCCTGAATTGCTTCCCAGACCTTTGCAGGAGAGCCTAGCTCCATTAGAGTCACAGCAGGGTGTTAGCAATGTTTTCTCATGTTGTATATAAAACAGTTTACTTCAGAGGAGCATTTTGTAAACTCGAGTCATTCACACAGAGTAGCATCTTTCCGAATACATGATTTTTAAAAACTGCTTTTGACTTGGAATTTCAAAAGTCATCATTTGGCTACCATCATGTTTATAACCAATTCAGAAAAAAAGATCATCAATGATGCTAAAACAAGTAGGATAAATTTTGATTAGTAATGTGATATTTACATAATTATAGAGTGAAACAGAGGAGAACAGGAGAAACCTAGTAAGTACCACCTGAACCTAGTGATGAAATCTAACATCACCAGCAATGAAAAACCGACATCAGGTGTCTTCAGATATGATACACTGGGAAGGTCACAAACACTTCTTTGGCAAAAATGCATAACCCAAATGTAATCATGAGGGGATATCAGACAAATTCAAATACTGAGAGAGCTGTCAAAAATAATTGTCCCAGCTCTAGCTGGTTTAGCTCAGTGGATGGAGTGTCGGCCTGCAGACTGAAGGGTCCTGGGTTTGATTCTGGTTGGGGGCATGTACCCGGGTTACGGGCACATCCCCAGTTGGGGGGTGTGCAGGAGGCAGCTGATCGATGCTTCTCTCTCATCGATGTTTCTGACTCTCTATCCCTCTCCCTTCCTCTCTGTGGAAAATCAATAAAGTATATTTTAAAAAAAATAAAAAAATGCACATCTAGTCCTAGTCAGTGGTCCCTCCCCGGCTGGCCAACATCCTGTGTCCCCCCCGCCCCGGCACCAGGATCAGCGTGACAGGGGGCAGCGCTCAAACCCCCTGATCGCCCTGCGGCTCTGTGTGTGACAGTGGCGGCGCCCCCACCCCCTGATGAGCCCTGCTCTGTGTGTGACAGGGGGGAGCTCCCCAACCCCCTGATCGACCCTGCTCTGTGCGTGACAGGGGGTGGCGCCGCAACTTCCCCATCGACCCTGCCTTGAGTGTGACAGGGGGCGGTGC
>NW_005360124.1:11434485-11450388 GCF_000412655.1 Myotis brandtii | reverse complement strand
ACAGGCTGGGCGGAGGGACCCCCCCCCCCCCCCGAGTGCACAAATTTTTGTGCACCGGGCCTCTAGTATATATATAATTGATTATATATATATATATAACTGTCCCATACTCTTCAACAGCATCAAGGTCATGAAAGACAAGGGAAGACTAGGAGAATACATTGAAATGAAGATATAAATAAAGATATATCTGTAATTATACACACACACACACACACACACACACAATCTAATTTAATCCCTATGTCTTCTGTGGGATAGCCATTATTATTCTAATTTTAGAGCTTGGGAAACTTAGGAGCAAAGATAAGATAACTTGTTAGTTGTTTGGCTTTACTTTCCCATACTCACTTCTTAAAGTATGTACCTTAGAATATTGAAGTTGTTATTTGAAAAGAAGATAAGGAATATAATGGTCAAATACATGTGGAATGTGCAGCATTAAATGAAATCAATTAAATTAGTCTTCTCTGTGCTAGTTTATGTTACCATTCTTCAACATTGATGTATTAATGCAGCATTCCACATTTAATATGTACCATGCCACTCAATAGCCATTTAAAAATATTTGTTTATTGCTATTCTATGTAGTTTTGTCTTATTACCCAAATAGATAGTATTTACTTGAAAAATGGCATGCACCTGATACTTTAGTTTTCTTCATATGTCAAGCACATAGTAGGTGATTACTGGCAGGGACACACTAAGCCTCCTCTATAGTCCCTTTTCTTCTTATAGTATTGATTAGTTCTCCTTGAATTTTTATTCCTCCAATTTCCCATAAAAAGCTAACATTTACATATAAACTAAGTAACCTTTTGATGTCCTGAAGCTGACTTCTAGTCATTAATAGAAGCTTCAGCCTTCTGCCAGCCTTTGATTACATTTGTGTAACTCCATTCTCTTCTTACCCAGGTTAAGAGTCAATTATGCATAGAGCAGGATCCTTAAAAGGTTTTGAATAAGAGAAAACATTTTAATTTAAATAAACATTATATACCTGGCAGTTGGGAAAAATGTAAGGGCCATAAACAGTTCATCAAGAAGCACCAGGCTGTGCTGAATTATAGGCAATAAAATCATAGTGTCATGAAGAAAACCACTACACAGACTTTGAAATGGCTTTTCTAAACTGCAAGAGTTGCATTAATTCATATTTCCTGGGATTACACATGAGCATAACTGCATTTGGGGGAAAGCACACACTTTCTGCCAAGTTCTTACAGTTTTATGAGAAAGTAGAAATTTTGATATCTTTGCAAAACAGATCTTGAGCTTTAAGCACATAAATGTAAAAGTGCACACATTGCTGCATTTGCAAGGCTGAGGTAATTTTTGACATATCCTTCTGCTCCTTTTAATAACAAAACTCCGCAAAAAGCCTCACACTTTCCTATATCCCAACTTTGGTAGTTGGAGGGCGACTGTCGCACTGGTGGTATATTTTGGTTAAAAGATGAAATTTTGGGGAAGTCTGGGGAAAAAAGAGATGGAGGAGTTTAGGAAAGGTGTCTACATTTAAGAAGTCTTCGCTATCAGAGCAAGGAGGGAAAAAATGGCTCTTGGATATCTTCAATGTATACTAGCCCCTGAGTACCTACTATATATAAGCTACACCCGGAGCTATAGGAGGAGAATTCAGTCCCCAGGACTACAGCCTTTTCCCATCTTCTTTTCATAAGCAAATATTTTGAACTTGCCTCCATTTGCTGTATACACATCCGTATTATCATTTATTCCCTTGTTCTTTTGCATTTGTTACAGTTTTCCATCACTCTATTACAACGGTTCTCAAAGTAGGTTCCTGGACTAGCCATATTAACATTAATATTAGCATTAGCATCAGCTGGGAATCTGTTGGAAGTGGAAATTTTCTGGCCTTACTACAGATCTCCGGGGTCACAATCTTTGGTAGGGAGTTAAGGAAGAGAACTGACCTGTGGCTTGGACTTGGTAAGCCCTCTGAGGAATCCCAGGGCACACTCCAGTCAGAACCACTGCCCTCCTGGCACCACTCTCTCAAAGTTCAGTGATGATCTCAGACTCACCAAATCTAGTGGTCTTCCCTCTAAACCAGTCCTTCTTTACCTCTGTTCCAATTCCCAGCACTGCTTGTGACCTTTCCTCTTTGGTTTCCTATGGGTTTTTAACTACCCTGATTCTCTATTTTTTTCTTTATTATTATTTTTTAATATATATTTCCCCCCGATTCTCTTTTTACCTCACACCATTTCTTTATCGCTTTTATTGGCTCTTTCCTTCCATTTTCTGGAGTTTTCTCCAGTTAAGTCTTACCTCATTATCACTTTGTCCTTTTTCTTGTGAGAATCTGATAAATCTCCATGATCTCTATTATTCATTTAACTTACAGGAGTTTTGGAATTTTATATTTTAAGGAGCCTCTCTATTACTCTCCAAGTTTGCATTTCCAATTGCTTACGTAGAAATGCCATCTCCATGTTCCATGGCCTCTTAAAAGGAATACATCAAAATCCAAATATCTTATTCAATAAAGGAAAAAAATCAAAAAAAAAATCCAAATACTCAGTTACCACCACCCCCAAAGCAGCTGCATCTCAACTTTCCCATTTCTCTCTAGACCAGCGGTTCTCAACCTGTGGGTTGCGACCCCTTTGGGGGTCGAACGACCCTTTCACAAGGGTCGCCTAAGACCATCGGAAAACACATATATAATTACATATTGTTTTTGTGATTAATCACTATGCTTTAATTATGTTCAATTTGTAACAATGAAATTGGGGGTCACCACAACATGAGGAACTTTATTAAAGGGCCACGGCATTAGGAAGGTTGAGAACCACTGCTCTAGACTCTCCGACAAGAAAGTTCAAAGACTCAGGCTCATCCTTGTTTCCTATTCACTCCATCACTGATTACTTGACAAGTCTTTCTGAATCTGTTCATCTAGTCTTTGCATTTCCACCAACTTCCCAGTAGACCCAGATTCTAGTCATCTTTCACTTGAGGTTTTTCCTAGTAAATGCTAAGTTAATCTCATTGTTTTGATTGTGTCTCCTAAAGACATTCAGTGATCCTCTGATACCTGTCTCTACCTTCCACATAAAAGCCTTGTCTGTTAGCTTGACACATGAGATTGTCTCCCATATAACTCCCAGCTTCCTTTCCAAGTGTAGCTCAAGCTTCCCCCTGCTATAGTCTAGCCAAGCTGGGAGACTCTCCATTGAATTGTCTCTGGGCTTCATTATTATTTTTAGTATTTCTGTACTTTTATTTTATTTTTTAATGCTTTCACCCAATGTGGAATTCCATCTCAATTTTCCTCCATGTCTCCTTTTTAGGTGGGCCTCATCTAAACATTATCTTGCCCCATTTTCACTCCTTTACACTTTTCTATGGCAGTCAACGCATCTGCAAATTACTGTAACAATATGCACAAGGCTTTCTCCTTGGAGAAAGATACTGAGAGTTTTCTTTCTCACCTGAGTGCCTGATTACCTAGTGCACAATTTGTCACATTACAGATGCTTAATATTTATGTGCTGAAAAAATAAAATTGTCCGTCGTTTGCTTATGAGAGGGTAGATGGGTCTCATAAGAGGAACAGCAAATGAGAAGGAGGGAGAAAGGACAGATGGAACCTAAAACAAGCAGATAAGAGATTTTATGACTGAGAGAAACAAGGACTGGAGTTTTCCTAGGACAGAGATTTAAGAAAGCAATGTGGGTTTGTTTTCAATTGTGAAGAGTTCTAAGTGCAGGCTAAGGGGCCATTAGGGAAGAACACTTGAAGGGGTGCTTCCCACAGAGCTCAATGTACTGTGTAGCATTAGTTCTGAGGAAATGAACAGCTGTTACAGCCAATAAAATTGGGGGTTCTGTCGTCAAATAATTGGGGAAAATCTGACAAACAAAAATGAACAGGATTCATTATACCACATTCTAGATCTTCCCATTTATTAATGTGTGACTTTCCAGGAGGGTCTGGAGCCTGTGATATTTCCTACACTTATATGACCACACACTGTTTTATCTCAGAGCATCCTGTAGGAATTTTTTTTTTGAGGAACCCAAAATGGGAAACTGCAGGACTGTCTCTCTGCAGTTTGACATTCTATAAGATTTTAAATAAGAAACTAAAGGAAAATTTAATGTTCACTACCTTAGAGATGGAAAAACTTAAATTAGTTGGCCCATAAAATGGCAAAGAAAGGGCACTTCTATTTCAAGCATCCAAATATTGTTATCTGCTTCACATTCCCCTCTCCCAAGAGGTCTTCCCAGACTATTAGTAATTTGTTGCCTGTTTCTAGCTCTATCCTTGACCACCAATTCTCACTTTGTGAGACTTTTTTTTTCTGGAGGTATTCTCTTAGTAATTTAAGGAAGGTGGGAAAAAGAAATGTAACTACACACAACTGTCCGGCCTTTATAATTTAAATTGGATTTACCATGACTTGAAAGTGTTGCTAAAGCAACATATATATGGAATAGCTTTTTACCTGGGGGTACAGAATAAGAGACAGATCTGAATGGAATGGAGCTAATATTCTATCTGGCCTTTGGTATTTTATAGTTGTGGTACATTTTTTTCTAAATGCCATGACATTTACTTAAGAAATGTTCAAAATAATACTTTATAGTAATAGACACCAAACATATGCCAAAATAGTTGTATCCTTGTAATCCCTAATAACTGACCCTCATAATATCTTGATGGTAAAATATAAGTTGCATTTATAGTGTTTTATGAAGTTGAATTCCTCAGGACTATTCTTTTAGGAAAAAAAATCTCATGTGGTGTGTGTGTGTGTGTGTGTGTGTGTGTGTAAAATCAATTTAATGAAATGTTTTTCCAATAGATGAAATGGCTCTCAAATTAATCTGAAAAAGAAGTTCATACATGGCTATCATCCTGGCAATTTGGCATCAAGATCATTAGTGATTAGTAAGAATTACTATGTACCTTAATTACTATAAAGAATACCATACATATACATCTACTTTTATACATCTATATTTGTCTAGATGTATAAATATGGTGCTTGTTAATCATTCATGGACCTTCATTTTTTTTTATATTAGTCCAGTTTTTGTTGATTTTCCTATAAACATCCAAATACTCTAGCTTGAACTGAACATCAGGTAAGAAAACTTTAACACTTTTCTTCCTGAAATTATCTATATATATAAAAGCCTAAGTGACCATCCAATTCAACCATCATCCAACCAGTAGCTATGATGCGCAATGACCACTGGGGGCAGACGCTCAACGCAGGAACCAGAGAGGAGGGAGCCCGATTCCAGGGTGTGTCACCCAAGAACCACCCTCTCGCAATCCGGGACCCCTCAGGGGATGTTGGAGAGCCAATTTCAGCCCAATCCCCACAGGCCAAGCTGAGGGACCCCACTGGTGTATGAATCCATGCACTGGGCCTCTAGTTATAAAATATTTTACTTAAGCACCCCAGAATCAGGATATATTATTAAGAAATCTAGGCATGGCACAAATAGTGTTAAAACAAATTCAATTAATAGGTTACTTTTATGTAAGGCAGCCGTTCTCAACCTGTGGGTCGCGACCCCTTTGGGGGTCGAACAACCCTTTCATAGGGGTCGCCTAAGACCATCGGAAAACACATATATAATTACATATTTTTTTGTGATTAATCACTATGCTTTAATTATGTTCAATTTGTAACAATGAAAATACATCCTGCATATCAGATATTTACATTATGATTCATAACAGTAGCAAAATTACAGTTATGAAGTAGCAACGAAAATAATTTTATGGTTGGGGGTCACCACAACATGAGGAACTGTATTAAAGGGTCATGGCATTAGGAAGGTTGAGAACCACTGATGTAGGGACTAAAATCTTCTGGTAGAAAGGATCCTGCCCAAAACATCTGCAACTTTGGCTATCCATTAGGTAATCTACACATATAAAAGGCTAATATGCAAAGTGTCCCCTCCGTGGGTTTGACCAGGAGTTCGATCGCTCGCTATGACATGCGCTGACCACCAGGGGGCGGCACGGAACAAAGGAAGGTCCCTGCCAGCAGCCGGGGAAGGGAGGCCCTGGCCAGCAGCCAGAAGGCCCGATTGGCCCTGATTGCTGGCCAGGCCTAGGGACTCTACCCGTGCATGAATTTTATGCACCAGGCTTCTAGTATAAACATATGGCTTATTCCCTTATTTCACTTAAACACTATCCAGAAAAAACATGCCCTGGGCTGCTGGGTCACCATATACAAGAACTCATTCCTTCATAATCAGTGAAAGGTAGCAATTGCTAAATCTGCCCTACAGTCAGAACTATACGACTGCAAGTTTACACATATGCAATAAGCCAGAGAAAACTACTGCCTTTCAAATGCAAGTCTAATGGCTACTCTAGAACAAAAGTATGTTAAAGGCAGAGAATTTGATTCTCACATTCTCAAACATTTTGTAGAGTGCCTGGCACACAGTAGGTGTTTAACAAGCATTTGTTGAGTGAATGATCCCATCTTTTCTCCAGTCACATCACTATTCAACTCTAGTATAGACATTTAATCTAGTATGTTATTAACACTTTTTTTAAAAGGTAAGCAGCAGTATTTTTATCAGCCCATCCCACACACAATCTAGATTAGTTTTGTACTGAGAATAGGTGCTC
This sequence comes from Myotis brandtii, assembly GCF_000412655.1. Lineage (NCBI taxonomy): Eukaryota > Metazoa > Chordata > Mammalia > Chiroptera > Vespertilionidae > Myotis > Myotis brandtii. The sequence continues at coordinate 11,443,745 of NW_005360124.1, read as the reverse complement.
AAGATATTTGTTAAATGAAAGGATGGCTAAAACTACCTTTAACCTTTTTAGAGCATTAAGTTATTAATCTCCTAACTCATTTTATATCAAAAAATTAAGTAACTACTTTAGGCAAAACTGCCCAACGGTCAGCCTTCACGTAGGGGCAGCCTAACTGGCCTCACATCCTTGAAGTTTTAAACACTTCACTCACTGGTCATCCATGAAGTGTCCAACCTCCCCAAGCAGGCATGCTGGGCAGTGTGCGCTTTCAGCAACAATCCTGTAGTTCTTACTTACCATATAAATCAGGAGAATTCCCATTGGTTCTGTTTCCTCTCTAGGCACTTTATTTATTGCTCCCAGAGAGGGGGACGTGGGGGAGTTGTCTTGCTAACCTCATTTGATTCTGTAATTTGAATCTACTGTGCTTTATGTGGGAGTTAGAATCTGAGCCTTGCACTAAAAGGGGATGAGCTATTGCAGACCATCACACCCCTGCCTAGAAACTGCAGGGGACTGGAAAACAGTGTCCGATTTTTGATACTGCCTCAGAGAGGAAAACTATCACTTTGAAGCTGATATGAGAGGCATGCCAAGATGGATTTCCATGGGGTATTAAATAACTAAAGCAACTGGAAGTCACTCATTGCTAATGTAATGCTGACATATGATTTTTCATCAGGATCTTGAGCGTTGGCTTCATTCTGGTCCATGCTAACCATTACGAGATGAAAGCATCTGAAAATGATCCATTCCCCTCAAACTCACATTCTTAAATTCTGTCTCATAAAATAGCTTTGCCATGATCGTGCACTTCCAGGGGAACATGACAAGTGAGCCTTCCCACAGAGCAAGCTGAGGACCCTCGCTTTCTCCACCACATCTTTGCTGCAGTGACATTTTTGGCACCATTCTTGCTCATGTTTCACAGGCATCATAAATGACTCCATCTCACTTCTCTTTTTACCACTAGGCACCCCTGACTTCCTCACCAAAGCTGTCTGATTTGCCTTAGCAACTCAATCCTCTTCTAGAAGTATGGCTCCGGTCTTACACCAATGATAGCTGCACCAGCCACAATGCTCAGCACCAGGGCCACAGAGTTCAGTACTCAACTTTCAGAGCATGGGAAACTCTATATAATGATTCTCACATTTTCCATATCTGAACTGTGAGTTTTATTCCTAAAATATCATTTTATACTTGTGCAGAAAACAAATGAACCAATTCCAGTTCGGTTCACAAGAGGAGGGGGGAAGGGATGGCTCCACCGAGCCCAGGGGAGTAAGAGAGCTTACGTGTTGCCTGAGTTTGGGGAGGAAGGGAAGACATGAACAAATTGAGTGAGTTGAAGCAATTGGCACTTGGCCAGTTTTAATTTGCCTGGTCATTACGGGCATATTGGATTGGCCCTGCTCTGTGGTATAATGGAAAAGTGAATCGGTGTTCCAGTAGCTGAGGTTAAAATCCCATTTCTTCATCTTTCCAGCTGTGAGAGTCTGAGAAAACAGCCTCTCTCTCTGGGACTTAGCAGCCGAGGGAGTTGCAGGGGTAAGGTGGGTTATGACTGGACTGGGCTTTGGGTGTCCTCCTCTTTAACCTGGGCAGGTTCTTTTTAAATGTCTTAATTACTGTCTTTCTACAGTAAGATTTTCTTTGAACAAAGTACACTCTATCTACTAGGTGGGTGGTGTCAGCCTCTACTACTTAATTGGTTTGCATTCAATCAGCGTCTTTGGCCAGTTTTTTTTTAATTAAATTTACTGGGGTTACATTAGTTAGTAACATTATACAGATTTCAGGTGTACAACTTTATAATATGACATCTGTATACACTATTGTGCTCTCACTACACAGAGTCTAGTCTCCTTCTGACACATACATGATCCCCTTCACCCTGTTTATCCTCCCTTCACCCCCCTTCTCCTCAGGTAACCACCATACTGTTGTCTATATGAGTTTGTCTTATTTGTTCATTTGTTACTTTGTGTTTTATATCCAGCATATGAGTGAAATCATATGGTGGTTGTCCTCTATCACCTGATTCACCTGATTTATTTCACTTAGCATAATACTTTCAATCCACTTTGTCACAAATGGCAATATTTCTTCTTTTTAGGCTGAGTAGTATTCTAATATGTATATGTACTACATCTTCTTTATTCAATCTCTTTTAAGACTCTAAAACATGTGTAGGTATTTTGCAATTTATTCAATGCATTACTAAGTCACATTCACTATCTCATTTTAACATTGCTATGAGGTCGATTCTATCATTCTCCTCCATTATAAAGGTTAGGAAGCCGAGGCTGTAACAGTAAGTCATGTACCCAATGATACACAGGTAGTCAGTTATGAATCTGACACATAAGCACAAGTATTCTGATCCTGAGTTCAGTGTCCCTCCCTCCATCGCCCACTGCCTCACCCACACTCACATAGGAGACTCTTCTATTAAAACTATACTGTACAAAAGAGAACAGAAAGGAAAATGGGGGTTATTTAGTCTTACTCTGCATCTCAAATATGCTCTGAGTATTGAGGACAACATATTATTTGGCTGGGTTTTTTTGTCACCATGGATTATTACAGAACATAATTTTAGTGTTCATTTCAGTCTTATCATCATCAAGGGAATAGGAAGAAAATTAATTATCATTTCATTTCATCCCTATCAGTGCTCAAATCTGCATATCTCACCTGTTCCTATACTACACGTCTTAATGAAATCTATTCCTGACAATGGAATAATCAAGTCAGAAGGAGAAGAACGCTGGGCAGGGTAAAGGAGAACATATAAAGACAACACTATTTTATCACTGGTGGTTGGATCTGTGTTGGGTGGGGGTGGCGGGGAGCAAAAATGTACAGCACAATTTGGCTTCATGTTAATGAGCCATATGTCATACTAGAGGAATGAGATAAACTAAGAAACTTGGCCAAGGTCACACAGAGAGTGTCTCCAAAGTAGCTGGTAAAGGTGCAGTTAAAATTAAGCTAAAGAGATAAGAGATCATTAATCCAAATCATGCAAAATTAAATGTGCTGTACATAGATCCCCTATCTATTTCTTGGATGTCCATAGGGATGAATCTTGGAACAGCAATAGGGTTTTGGGTACTAACTCTTATTAGCTGGTGTAGCTTCCTGATTGGCTGTATCAAGAATGGATTCTGAGGACTTGACCCAAGTCAGTAGTCATGTCAAATTAGTTATATCTCTGCAAAGGGTATGCAGGTGGGGGTGGGCATGAGCACTTTATGTTTTATGACCTTTAACTATTGAAATAAGAAAATAACTAATGCTCATCACAAATATTTTATAGAAAATTTTAACCATGAAAGCCGTACCAAGAGCTTGCTTCCACCTCTATTCACTAGCTGAACCAAAAACCATATAACCATCTATAAAACCTTACAACTCCTGGTATCCAGGAGTTTGAAGCAAACTGCCAAGGTACCATCATTTGCTTTCTTCAGTGCGCAAGCAAAGCATAACTTATTTTCACCACAAGTTGAATTTCTCATACATCCATGTGAAATAATTATTTATCTTTTTGACTGAAATGACCATTAGAAGATCTATTTTCATGAGAGAAAAAATTATACTTTTACAAAAAAATAAAGTGACAAAGCAACATTTACACCTATTCAAAGTGGATTTCAGTAATTCTCTTGGCACCAGTGGTGAACATGGAGTTTCATAGTCAATAAAGTAATATACTTCTTTATAGAACCATGCTATGATAAAAAAATTGAACAGAGATAAATAAGGAAAATTGTCTTCTAGCCTAGCAGATGTTCAGAATCTTGCAATTACCAACCTAGAAGGGACCTGAGGATCATCTATTTCAACTTCCTGAAAAAGAAGAGTGTGGTCGAAGCCTGAGCCACACTGACCTCTGCAGATATCTGTGCAATGCCAACTCTTTCAAGCTAACTCATCCCGCCTCATTATCCTCATGTATACAGTGCTATCCATCTCATTTCCTATCATATTCATTTAAGTGCTTCTTGTGTCACTCTAGTCTTAAAACAGTTTGGTGATTTATTGATGATAGCCATTCTGACTGGTGTGAGGTAATATCTCATTGTGGTTTTAATTTGCATTTATCTGATGATTAGTGATGTTGAGCATCTTCTCATATGTCTATTGGTCATCTGCATGGAGTTTCCTGAAACATTTAAAAAGGAACTGCCTTACGACCCAGCAATTCAACTTCTAGGGATATACCTGAAAAACCCCGAAACAATATCAAAAGAATATATGCACCCTATGTTCATTGCAGTGTTGTTTAGAATAGCCAACATTTGGAAGCAGCCCAAGTGCCTATCAGTAGATGTGTAGATAAAAAACCAGTGGTATACACTTAGACAGTGGGGCCTTGACTTACGAGTTTAATTCGTTCTGTGACGGAGCTCGTAACTCAAATTACTCGTATGTCAAATCATAAAGTGAACGAGTGAGACACGTGATGCTGGGCTGATGTTGTGGCGTTCACTGTGACGTTCGCTGCGCCAACTAGCGGTGGGGTATCTGAAGCTGGCTTGTAACCCGAATTTTAGCTCGCAACTCAAAGCAAAAAATTGGCCAAGAGACGGCTCGTATCTCGAAAAACTCATTAGTCGGTACACTCGTAAGTCAAGGCCCCACTGTACATGAAATACTCTCGGCCAAAAAAAAAAAGAATAAAATCTTACTTTTTGTGACAGCATGAATGGAACCTGAAGAGTATTATACTAAGTGAAATAAGCCAGATAAAGAAAGACAAATACCATATGATTTCACCTGTATGTGTAATCTAATGAAAAAAATAAACAAAATAGAAACAGACTCATAGATACAGAGAACAGACTGACAACTGTCAGAGCAAAGGGGGATTGTGGGGCTGGGTGAAAAAGGTAAAGGGATTAAGCAAAAACAAACAAACAAACAAACACAAAACAACAAAAAAACACAACCTCACAGACACAGACAACAGCATGTTAACATCCAAAGGGAAATACGGGTAGGGACAGGTAGAAGAGGGGAAAAGGGAGATAAATGGTGATGGAAGGAGACTTGATCTTGGGTGATGAACACAAAATACAATTTACAGACAATATAAAATTATCTATTGAAAACCTATGTAATTTTATTAATGTCATCCAAATAAATCAACCTCACAGACACAGACAACAGCATGTTAACATCCAAAGGGAAATACGGGTAGGGACAGGTAGAAGAGGGGAAAAGGGAGATAAATGGTGATGGAAGGAGACTTGATCTTGGGTGATGAACACAAAATACAATTTACAGACAATATAAAATTATCTATTGAAAACCTATATAATTTTATTAATGTCATCCAAATAAATAAAAATTAAAATACATTTTAATAGTGTTCCAGAAATGAAAGTATTTATTGATAAATACACTCAGAGAGGTTGTAGCCCTGAGAACTTAAGGTCTTTTCCCAAGGTTATGGTCACAGGGGATGAATGTCAATTTGCTCATTGTGTATTGGATATAAAACACACCTACAAATCCACTGCCCAATTTTGACAAAGGTGTGTTATTTTTCAGCTCTGTTAGGTATCAAATTGTGCCTCAGTGATATGGACTTGGCAACAGAAGCTTCTTTCTGGTGTCTGCTCTGCCTCCTCACAGTCCCTGGCCAGCATGCCCTCAGCAGATGTGAGCCAGACCAGGCTACACAATGGCTCAGATCTCTCCAGCAGGTTCCCCAAAGGCTAGAAGTACAAAAATAATTAATGCTTACTATTGGCCAAACATCACAAAGCAGGATGAAGGATCTTCAGACACTGATATGTAAGAGCCTCCAGCCAACTCAAGTGCTTTAGAATCAAAGAGAACCTATTGGAAAATCATTGAATTTTAGAGCTGGAAAGGGCTTTTAAATGGTAATGTTTAGGCTTTAAATTCAGTTAGCAGGTGTAAAGCATACCTCTGCCTCATACTAGCTGTGTATCCACAATTGACATATGTAAGTCTTTAGCTAATATCTGGCATCTAAACGATGTTAGCTCTTATTATCTTCACTAGCCTCTTTGCATTAGAGATGAGAAACTAGGTTGAAAGAGGTGACGTGGCATGCCCAAGACAATTCAGTAAGTTGCGTGGATGCTAAGGAAACGTAATGGTCCCCATTAGGGGGCAGCCTGGTTTTGTTGACTAGCTTGAGATTTTTTCCCCACATGCAGGATTCTACAGCTTTATTATTCAGAATGCCAGCTCTGAAATTCTATCCCCTCTTATAGGAGGACACATATCAGTAATGTTCTTTTATGGGTATGAACTCATAAAATTCACAGAATCTGTTTATTCTGCCCTTGAGGTAGACTGAGGTCATTGTGAAGTGAAATAAAATGTAATTTAGCTCAGCTTTTGTTTATATAAGTCCATACAGTAGCACTAGGTACCACTTTGCTTTTTACTTTAAATTTGTGTTTTAGCTGAAACCATCTGCTCCATCCATTCATTTATCAAACATTTATTGAGTACCTACAGTACCTACTGTGAAGCTAACACTATGCTAAATTGTATGAGTAATAAAAACATACATAGTTAGCGTTTCCATGGTCCCAACAATAAAGGAGCTTGCAGTTTTACTAGAGGAGATGTTTCAGATGTACCTTAAAAGCCTGATGGGTAGATTTGAATAAACACAGATTGGGGCAGAGGATGGCTTTGGAATCACAGTAAACCCAGCTCCATGACTCCCAGTTGTGTGACATTGGGAAAACCCCTTAATCTTCTCATCCCCCACTTCCATTCTATGAGCAATTTCTTATAGAGATATTATAACAATTTTAAAAGATGGTGCAAATAAAGCACCCTGCACAATGTTTGGCAGCTAGTGAGCACTCAATACATTTTGACTGCATTTGTAGTTTAAGCAGAGATTCCAGATCATTTGCAACACAACTGAAGCGGTAGAGTTCTATTTAGTTATGTGGAAGCCAGATTTCATTTGGGAGGCAGTCTGCTGACTAAATATTTGCTATTTCAAGTGGTGGGTTGAATAGAGTTACATTTTAAGAAACTGAATCAGGGAAGTGGTTGGATTGGAGAGGAGAGAGAATGAAGTCAAGGAAACTAGATATAAAAATAATAATCTTGGTAAGAGTTAGTGGGAACTTAAGGTAAAGTCAATGCAACAGAGATATAGATACATTGAAGAAGCAGTCTAAAGATAGATACCATTGGCAATCCTATCTAATAAAGATGGAATATGCAAATTAACTGTCACTCCACAACAAAGATGGTGGCGCCCACAGCCAATCTGCCTCAGTCCTCTATCTTCCAATAAATTCTGAAACTTGGGTAAAGAAAAAGGATTATTAATGGACTCTAAACCTACCCAAATGTATGGCATTGAGGTTACTTAGAATGGAGGAAGGCAGGTTCCTTTTCTTTGAATTCTGCCCATGCCACCTCAGGATCCACCTTCCTGACCCAGATCCCCCTCTGTCCCAACACTGCACTTACTTAATAGCGTAATTGCAGACCAAGTACACTGCCTGGTGCCAAGTGCTGCCCCAGACGCTGATGCTGCCACAGGTGTGGATGGCACAGCCCAGCCGGTTGGAGGATGCCCACACCATCTGAGGAAGGACACAGACAAGGGGTGCTGAGAAGGATACAGTGGGGCCCAGGTTCCTTGGGGCTGGGAGGCTCCTGCACTTGCTTCAGGGTGGGTGCATTGTGAGGTCTGCCTGTTCCAAAGTGAGGGAACTGGAAGCATATCCTATCTAATAAAGATGGAATATGCAAATTAACTGTCACTCCACAACAAAGATGGTGGCGCCCACAGCCAATAAGGAGGGAATATGCAAATTGACGCAACAAAGATGGCGGCAGCCAGGCCGGGACACTTGCATCGTTGCCATGGTGATGATGCAGGCGTAAGGAGAGAATATGCAAATTGATGCAACAAAGATGGCAGCAGCCAGGCCGGGACACTTGCGTTGCCATGGTGATGATGCAGGCATTCCACCCCGCTCTGGCTGCTCCAGGCCTCTGAGCAGTGCGCACGTGCAGGTGCGGAGCGGCCGGGGCTGGGTGTGATGCTGCTATGAGGGGGGGTGCAGGAGGTGGAGGGAGCTACAGGAGGGTGGCGGCTGGAGCTAAGGCGGAAGGCAGCTCTGGCCAGAGTGAAGGCAGAAGGCGGCTCCGGCCAGAGGGAAGGTGGAAGGCAGCTCTGGCTGGAGTGAAGGTGGAAGGCAGCGAAGGCTCAGGTCCCAGGTGCCGGAGGGAAGCCGGTGCCGGCAGACAGGGGAATGAAGGCCTATTCTTGCACGAATCTTCGTGCATTGGGCCTCTAGTAGAGAATAAAATAGAAGAAATAACATGTATCCTTAAGATTTCAAATATAGATCCAGAGACAGAGAAGCATAGAACAGACCATCAGGCTTCAGAGGGAAGGCAGGGAGGGGGGTTGGTAAGAGACCAACCAAAGGACGTGTATGCATGCATATAAGCAATAACCAATGGAAACAGACACTGGGGGGTGAAAGCATGTGCTGGGGGATGGGGGTGGCTGTGGAGAGGTCAATGGAGGAAAGAAAAAACATATGTAATACTATATGTAATACTTTAAACAATAAAGAATTTTTTAAAAAAGATGCAAATACAATGCCTAGAAAAGTAGAGAATTCAAGATGAGCAACAGAATCAAGAGGGGAAAGAAAAGGTGTCCAGTTTCTTACTTTTCACTTATATATCTTTATAGCCAAAGCTTGGGAGTGGCCAGAAAATATTCAAGTGAACACCCACCCTGCCAAAAGGGCAGCTTTAGCTGGATCAGGATTCAAATGAATGCATACCCTGGCAATATCACTTTCCGCTTCATGCTGTTTGCCTTAATACATATAATAGAATCCCTAGTCTTACTGCTTGCTCTCTGGAAGGAAATGATGATGTATATAAAAGTCATAAGAGGTCAAATTTTTATGTGAATTCTTTGAAGACAGTATTACATGGGCTGGGGCTGCTATAGTTCAATGTGAGTGTGTTCTTCTGAGTTCATAAATGAAAGCTGATTTAAAGTATGACTTGGGAGTAATCTAGAATAGTTTCTGCTCGTGACAGAGCATATGAGTTGATGGGGGGCCATCCCTTCCTTTTTACTGCTTCCCAATCCAACATCTACGAAGCCACCCTCTTTTCCATATACCCTGTATACAAATAAGCCTTCTAATATTACCTTGCATGTATTGAGTGCCTGTTGTATACCAGGCATTGTACAAAGTCCTTCAAAGCCATATGTCCTGTTA
>NW_005360124.1:11380552-11434408 GCF_000412655.1 Myotis brandtii | reverse complement strand
TATTTCAGTGTTTACAAAGCACTCATTAGCAGTGTTTGGCAATTAACACGCCAATCACAGTGTGCTGCCTCTTGTCACAATCTTTTTATAATATGTTCCAATAAAATCTAATTTTATTAACTTCAAAACTTCAGAGAAGGATGTTTTGACTCTAATCCTTAGGATACACTGCAAAGATATGGAGGCTTAGACACTGTTCATCGGGATAAACATGAAGCTTGTTGTCTAATTAGTGGGTCACAATGTGAATGCTTTCTTTCCAAGAATGGTTCGTGGACATATGTATGGGCCGAGTTTTGTCCCCCCAAATTCACATGTTAAAGTCCTAACCCTCAGTACCACAGAATATGACTACATGTAGAAGATAGGTTCTTACAGATATGATTAAATTACAATGAGGTTATGAGGGAGGGCCCTAAAACAATATGACTGGTGTCCTTAAAAGAAGAAAAAATTTGGACACAGACAGACACAGAGTGAATATCCAGGAAGATGGCGCCATGTGTAAGCCAAGGAGAGAGACCTCAGAGGAAACCAGCTTTGCTGACACCTCTATCCTCCAGAAGAGCAAGAAAATAAGTCTGTTTTCTAGGCCACCCAGTCTGTGGTACTTTGTTGTGGCAGCCCTAGCTGACTTGGGTTCATCCACATTCCAGAACTGGGTGTCCCTTGGGAGGAAAGCGTATCAGCGTATTGACTGAGATGGATGCAGGATGAGAAGAAATACTTTGGAGGCTTGAGAATTTAGTGACAAGATCTGAGTGTTCTCTTTTAGGTTTCAACAAAATAAAGAAAGGGGATAAAAGATTCAGTCTTTAATGTCACTTTTATTTTATTAAGTCTCCAAACACCCATGCAATGGGCTCATGAGCCCCTTGACACAGGATGGCATTTCCATGCCCCTCTCAGTACTTCCACTTAAGCACGGGGTCCATATCTAAAGGGCCAGGGGGCTGTCAGCCCCTCTCTGCATCTTTAACTGAAACTCATGAAACTTTCCATACCATTGAATCTACTTTTGGTGGGGTCTAGCGGCCTCACCTTGACTGTTGTATTCTCATTCTGCTTTTTAAAAAAAAATGTTTGTATTGATTTCAGAAAGAGAAAGGGAGAAGGGGAGAGAGACAGAAACATCAATGATGAGAGAGAATCGTTGATTGGCTGCCTCCTGCCCACCCCCTACTGGGGATAGAGCCCGCAACCCAAGCATGTGCCCTGACCAGGAATCAAACTGTGACCTCCTGGTTCATAGGTAGATGTTCAACCACTGAGCCACATAGCCAGGCCTCATTCTGCTTTTGTATTTGCAGCTAATGTCAGGTGATGAAGTACCCTAAACAGGGTTAGCTAAACCACTGCTTAATTACACTAATGCAGGCTCACAGAATTAGAGTTTTCTATCTTTATGTCTTACTGCTAGATCTCTACACTTTATTCTCTTTTTTTTTTGATAGGTGTGCCATTTTCTTCTAATAGATCTAAAATACTAAAAGCAACAATTTCTATTTATGGAGTGCCTATAATATTCCTGCTACTTCATATTATTAGCTCTAACCTTCAAACCTATCCTAAAGGTTAACTATTATCATTTCCATTTTTATGGATGAAAAGTATAAGACCTTAAAGAGGCCATAATGGAGCTGAAATTTAAAGTAAGTTCTGATAGTAAAGCCCAGTCTTTTGTCATTGGATATGTAATCTCTAATTGTAGCCATCCTCAGGTCACTGTCAGAACTTTTACCATGTCTCCCCACTGTCTGTCATTTATTTAGCATTTTTCTTTAGAGTGAAATTTTCACCTTAGCATTGCCTTAAGCAGTATGCAATGACTATACTTTTATATCACTTAATGCAATAGTCATACTTTTAAAATATGCATTAAAATAAATACAAACTTATATCACATTTTACAAGAATATGTACGAAAATAAATAAGCACCATCCACACAGCACCTAAAATTATCTTGTGAGTCACCAATGGTGTGAATAGCCTACACTGTGGGACACTTCACTACAAATGGATACTACTTATGAACAGAAGGAACCCAAAGCACAGCTCAGCACAAACCTTGGTGTTTTCCCTAAAGTTACTAGATACATATTTTAAGCAAGTTGTGCAGCCACCTGGCAGCATCTTAAAATCTATAGATTTGACTGATTGGTGTTGCAGGCTTACACTATGTTTGAAGTAACATGTTCCAATCTTTTGTTTTCTCCTGCTGGTTTTTCAGCTGCTCAATCCCTCTTAATATTAATGCTGGAGTCAGGAATCCAAACCAGGGACAGAGGCAGCACAGCTGCCTAGAGGTAGGAGGGCTGGCCCTGCAGGCTAATGGAGCATCAGCAGTTCTGGGAGAGGGCAGCCTCTTGACAGGCACAGTGAACAGATTTCAGGAACGGAGAGTGGGGCACAGCTGGTCCACCTGATGAATCTTGTGCCCGTTTCCAAAAATAGCTCCCTCCCTGCTTGTCTTTAAAGTTTTGCTGCAATAAATATATTTCTATGACATGGTTTTCAAATGTCAAGAGTCATCGATTAGGCTGTAAATAACTTGCAGGAGAAATAACACTGGGAGTCATTATTAACTAATACTATGCTTGTAGCTTCTGTTTAGGTGGCAGTTGGGGACACGTGAACAAAAGCGCTGGACTGGGGGTGGGGAGGCGCATGTGAACTGCTCTGGAAACAAAGCAGGGGCCTGTCAAAGAAAACTGGCTCCTTCCATTCCTTCAGGGTCCCTGACAGAGTCCTTTCCATGCCCACCCCTTCCTCCAATCTGGGTTCTCCTTCGTTGTCAGGCACCCTCTCACCTGGATCAGCAGCTTCTGTAGCAGGTTCCAGGCCTCCTGCTTGCAAAGATATTATATGTCCACAATGGAAATAAGTGGGTGTGGTCTGGATATTTCTTAAAGGTTAATAAAATGTTAGATCGTATTAACACAAAAGTTGTTTCCAGATCGAAGGAGCTAACATTATCCACACAGAGAAAAACTTTGTGCTTAGTCATAGCCTCATAGTTTAAGTATTCTGCCTGTGATAGTTTTATGTCAACTTGGCTAGACTATAGTACCCAGAATTTCATCCACTGCTAACGTGAGTATTAGTGTGAAGATATTTTGTAGATGTGATTAACATCTACAATCAGTTGACTTTGAGTAATTATCATTGATCACATGGGTCAGTGGGATTTACTGAATCGAGTAAAGGCCTTAAGAGCAAAAACAGGTCTTCCGAGAAAAAGAAATTCTGCCTCAAGACCATAGCATCAACTCCTGCTAGTTTCCAGCCTGCCAGAGCCTGCCCTATAGGTTTGGGACTGCCAGTACTGGCAATCGCATACACAAATTCCTTTAAAAAATATCTATATATAATTTTGGTTCTGCTTCTCTGAAGAATCCTGGCTGATTCACTACCCAAATGGAGCATGTGTAGAGGGATATAGCTAAGACAACAAGGATTCTGAAAAACAGGGGGGTCTGGAAAACATAGTATGGGAGGGTTGGTTGAGGTACCAGAGATATTTAGCCTAGAAGAAGGGAGTCTAAGTGTGATCTGACAGCTATCTTCATACATTTAAAGGTCTGAAATGTAGATGAGAGATCAGACTTTTACTGTGCTGCCTCAGAAAACAGAACTGGGACCTAAGTCACAGCAGGCAAGATTGGAGATCAATACACACAAGAGCTCACTAACCATTTGAGCTGGATCAGCTCCCTCTAGAAGAAGTGAGCTCCCAGGGACTGGCTTTCTAACAGAACTCTGATGAGTGGAAGGAAATTATAAAAGAGACTCCCTGATTAGGTGAGAGGAAAGAGTGTGACCTAGAAGCACCCATCCAGCTTGCCACTTCCATGACCATGGCTACATTTACTGCATCCTTCCTATGTGCCAGGCACTGTGCTCAGTACTTCATATATTTGATTTTACTGCAACATTCTTTCAACTCCTAAGATGGGCCTAGTATCCTCATTTTAAAGATAGGAAAAAGAAGGCTCCTGGAAGGTCAGTAACTGGTCCAAAGTCATCCAGTAAGTTGATTTCAAAGCTAGGTTTCAATCCCAGGTCCATCTGACTCCCTAAGCTTTCCTGGGGAGCCACTGTGCTAGGAGGCAACTCTCTGTGGAAACACAATTCTTACCTTGTGATAGTAGGATTCGAAATCACAAGCATGAACCACAACCTTTAGCACATGTATCCTAATTACATATTTGTGTATTTGCCTTCCGTTCAAAGTAGTAAATTTATCTGTGATGGGGCCATGCTTTATTTGTCAAAGCACTGAAAGTGAACGAAACATATTCTCTCACTAAAAAAAAAATGCTGGTTGACCACAGGTATCAGTAACCTAGGAATAGAGTTGAAGAAAAGACAGACACAATCCTGGTCCTATCAAGAAACTTAAATCTGAAGAAAAGACAAGTATTAAATTAAAAGGTAATGATAAGTATCTAATTACAATTGTCATCAATGCTGAGAAGGAGAGCAGAGTATTCTGAGAGAAACAAGTGGGTCCTTATGTTGTCTGAAGGGTCAGGGAAGATATTTTTCAATCAGTGATTGCCAGGGTAGGAGCTGAAGGATACACAGGGCTCAGCCAGGTGCAGTGTACAGAATGGCCCAGAACCGAAACCACTTAGAGAATTAGAAGAAGTGAAAGAAAGCCAGTGTGGCTGACTTCTTGTTAACAGGAGGGCAGTGTCATAAGATTGGCTGGAGAGGCAGATAGAGGCCACTACATGCAGGGCCATGTAGAATATGTTATCTTCTTAAATGAATAAGGATAGAGATAACTTGGTGGCTTAGAACATCCCAATCATATAATCCTGAAATGCAACTGCACCTGGGGTTTGGGCAGTGTGTGGAAGAGTCAGCAGAGCAGACCTGAGATGGCTATCCCTAGAAAGTATTCTTTGCAAGGTTTATCCCTGGATGGCATCAGGACACTTGAAAACTGAGAATGTTCCTACCAATCCCAGAACCAATAGGAGTGGCTCTCTGTGCCTAACCTAACCTTTTTTCTTTTTAGGAGTTGGGAATTTTGGTTTGTGCTCAGCAGAACGACCAGTTGCTATGATGCGCACTGACCACCAGGGGACAGATGCTCAATGCAGGAGCTACCCCATGATAGTCAGTGCACTCCCACAGGGGGAGCACTGCTCAGTCAGAGGCTGATTTTTGTTTAATGCCAAGTCTGCAGCTCGGCTGTCAGACCAGTGAAGTGAAAAGAAAATTAGGGGCCAAATGCCGAAACCCTCAAGAAATGTCACGAAGAAGAAGCAGAAACAAGTAAAAAGGTTTTCCTTATTATTATTTTTTTTAATGTTTAAATATATGGATTTTGTTATCAGTACACCGAAAATGGAATCAGCGACCCGTGGGACCAAATGCTTACGTTTAAGAAATGCCTTGAACTTTAAATAAACACCATTTTCTTCTCTTTCGGATTAATTTACTTGCAGATGTGTGACATGGCTTGGGAATATACACCCGGCTGAAACATACAGACAAGAGCAGGGCAGAACCTAATTTTCTTACTGTTCAGCCTTTCTTGAACAGACAACATAGCTTTCAAAAGAAACATTAACTTCTCTTTTTTATCCTCTTCAGGGACAAACAGAATGAATTGAAGGCAGAATTTAGAGTTTTCTCCAGTGACCACAAAATAGTATTTTAAAATCTTTTCGAGTTTTGGCTTTGCTGCCGTTTTGATGGTTTTTTCTATCCCTTGGCAGGCCTGTGCCTTTCTACATAGCCCAGTCCCACCGTCTCCTTAGTCCTGTTTTTATTAGCAGTAAAGATGCCTTAACTAGTGATGCATCTATAAGGAACTCACATCCCATCTCTGGGCCTTAGCTTTCTCTCTGTGCCCTGAGAGAGTTGTGTGGCCCTGCTATTAGTGGTCTAGTTACAGGGGTGGGCAAACTTTTTGACTCGAGGGCCACAATGGGTTCTTAAACTGGACCGGAGGGCCGGAACAAAAGCATGGATGGAGTGTTTGTGTGAACTAATATAAATTCAAAGTAAACATCATTACATAAAAGGGTACGGTCTTTTTTTTTTTTTAGTTTTATTCATTTCAAATGGGCCGGATCCGGCCCGCGGGCCATAGTTTACCCACGGCTGGCTTAGGCCCATGGGGAGCGGGCCTGAGCTGTCAGCTGGACATCCCCCGAGAGCTCCCAGACTGCTAGAGGGTGCAGGCTGGGCTGAGGGACCCCTCCCCCCCAAGTGCATGAATTTCATGCCCTGGGCCTCTAGTGAAAATATAAAGACATACACCAACTTCCAATGATGATTCATAATAAATATTAAATAGTTACTGGGATCCCTAGTGCCATTGCCCTGGATTTGCCATTTTACCTTCAGGAGTTCAGAAAGCCAACTTCGTAATGCTCTACAGTTTTAATCTATCTGCCCTTTATTAAAATGCAGAACGTGTTAATAAGTCTAATAAGGTAGCCTTAAGGACACTTCAGTTTTATATCTTTATGCTAAGCCAGCCAAAGTTCTGGTTGGAATGGTCTTTTATTTTATGCTTTCAACTTATTATTCAAGACCAGGCAAAAAATAGTCATTTCTTTGTATTTTATATTCCGCTAAGCACAAGGACTATAAATATAAACATACTAGAAAACTACATAAAAGCGAATTTTATAAAATATATGCCAACTTCACTATAGCCAGGTGGAGCAATGATTACAACTGTCAATTTTGCTTACTAAATACTTTTGTTTTTTTGAGTAAGTGAAGATTCAATATACTTACTCTGATGTTCCCAGAGAGAAAAACAGCAATGAAGTATTGATGAGATAAGAATTGACACACACACAAAAAAATAGAACTGGCACAGAATCAAACAATTCTACTGGTCTTCTAGCTCTGGAACCCAGCCATTCTGGTCATATTATCGAAGCAGGTCTGAGTTCCTATCACACAGCACTTACTCTGCCCCATGAACTGCCTCTTGGGAGACTACTAACTCGCTTAAACTTGATATCTCTGGGAAGCTTGGCATTCTATTCTTGTGGACATTCTCATTGATGTGAATCAATAAAATGTCTTCACTTTTGCTGTGTACAGTTGGAATTATTTTGTGAAATCAATAAATAGTTATTACAATCGATAAATATTATTCATGCAAGGCATGTGCCATATCCTAAAGGTGACCTAGTCCTTGATGTCCAGAAACTGTCAGCCTTAGGTGTGTAATCGCACATTGCAAAACAATGAAGCAATAAGAGAACTGTGTTGTTAAGTAAGAAATACAGATTAATATCATGATGTTAGAAAGGAAAGAAACCTTTGTGGATTAAACAACTGTACAGGAAGGATCTACATTGAAATATGAGAATTAGAGGTATCCAATGCTGTAAGATAGTAGAGCAGTTCTGATGGAGTTGATAATGTGCATAAATGCACACTCAGGAGACAATGAATAGAGTAAGATGGCTGAAAAGAGGGTGTGTTTAAGGAAATAGTTCAAGATAAGGCTTGGCAGGTAGACTGGAGCCAGGCTGAGGGCAGCCTCAATGCAGTGTAGGAAGGCTGGCACTCCTCTGGCTGATGATGCAAGACCATCATAGGACATTCTTTCAAGCTGACATTGTGGATGCTTAATCTGGAGGTATGACATAAGAAGGACAAAATGGGAGAGAGGCTATAAGTCACTGAAATACAGATCAGGGAAAGATCTGAAATGAAAGGGCAGCACAGCGTGCCTACTGAAATGAGAAGAGCTCAAACTAGGTTGAAAACATAAGAAGGGAGGAAAAGGTATGGGTATGATAAGCAAAATGAGGCCACAGCCAATAAACATTAAAAATTTTTAGAAAATGGAGCTCCCATAAAGAAATTTTTAAAAGTTAGTTTTAATACATTTATATAAAGTGCTGAGTTTCTAAGTCATAACATTTAACATAACCCAAACAAAATAATCATTAGTGTAATTATTGATTTACTGTTATTCTCTTCTAGCCCATAAGACTTTGCAAGCTGGAATCAAGTGCCTAGGGTAGGGTGTGGCATACTGCAATTGTTCAAAAACTGGAATTAATATGTAGGTATATTAAGAAGAGGAGCTAGTTTGAGAAAAATGATAAATCAAGTTTTAAACAAGGTGAATTAGAAACAAAATGTCTAGCAAGAGTTGCTTATTTATAACACCCTTACTGTGTTAGGGCTTGTAAGCAATTGGTATATCAGATCTTTCATGATACTTTGTGGGTGACATTTGCCCCAACCCCTATAATAATGAGCCCTGTCATAAAACTGGGTTTTACTGTAAGTGCAATCACCCCTAAAGAATCTCAAAGCTAATGGATGAAGAAATCATGCTTAAGTAGGATTGTTAAGTAAGGGTGACTTTTTGTGCTAAGTTATTAAACATGCCTCTAACTGGTTTAAAGTTTTTCAGGCTTATATTTTTTGAAGCCCTATTCCCTCTTAAGTCTCCATAAACTAGAAATCGTGCTGCTTACAATTACAAAATGAATCCCTCTTAAAAACCACTTCGATGAGTGAATGAACAAATGAATGAGTGAGTGAGAGCTCTGGACATGGAGATTAGAAGATCGTCTGTGCTCTAATACTGATGGACTGATACCAATGGGCTAAGTCACAGTCCCACGGCCTATGCAATCACAGCATTCTGACCCAGTCATTCATCCTACATTCTAAACAATGGGGCCGCTAAGGTATCCTAAATACTTTGAGGGTATATCATTAAGTTTAGTGAATTCATTTAAAAAAAAACCACACATTAAAAATATCTATTGATGCTCATAGCAAAATGTCTCTTACCTAAAAAACATTCATCTTATCACCTCAATTACCTGAAGCTATTCTGGAACCCAGGAAATTAAGAAAAATAACCCAAATTCACATAGCCTGTCTGTGACTGGCACACTGGAAAGAGTAAGAAATGATATCTAGAAGAGGGATAGTAAGGGAAAAGGTAAAAAAAAAATGTAAGTGTAGACACACAACCTGACCAAGCACAGAGTCTGGGACTTAAGGGTAGGAGACATGCTGCATGCGCATCAACACTTCTCTCGTGCACAGTGGTGACCCCCTAGTACCTAGAGAACAGTGCTTTGCTTCCAAAGGGACAGAAATGTGTCACATATTTGAGAAATATTCCTACCCATGTGTTTCAAGTTAGAGAAAATAAACTTTGACATTTTTAAGTTATAAAACTCAGTCTTGTGAAAAAATTCACTAAAGTATAATATTTTATATCCCGATGACAATAATATCGAAACAAGGCTTGACTTTGTGACCTTTATTATTCAAAAAGTTGCAAACGTGCCTATGGGAGAGCTTGGCACTTATTATGCGGAACCCTAAGTTTCCTGAGAAACAAGGTCTGGTCTCATCTTCATACCAGGAGACACAGTTCTAAGAAATGAATTCTGTACAGACTTTCCAAGAAATCTCCCATTAACTTGAGCTTTGAAATTGTAACAAACTCCATGACACAGACCTTCCCAGACATAAATAATAGACGCTCTGCAAATGTTTTATAAATGGGTCTTGGCAGATGGGTGCCGTCTTTAAGTTGTTGCTGATACTGTTCGTGACAACATGGGGCAGGGTGGCCTCCCTCAGGGCCTTATATGTAGAGCAGGGTCACATCTGATGCTGTTGTCTAATTAACAACATCGACATTGGGCATATAAAGACAAACACTGCTGATCAGCACTGAAGGATGTTGCATATTAAATTACGCTTTTTTAAAAAATATATGTTTTATTGATTTCTCACAGAGAGGAAGGGAGAGAGATAGAGAGTTAGAAACATTGATGAGAGAGAAACATCGATCAGCTGCCTCCTGCACATCTCCCACTGGGGATGTGCCTGCAACCCAGGTACGTGCCTTGACCGGAATCGAACCTGGGACCCTTAAGTCCGCAGGCCGACGCTCCATCCACTGAGCCAAACCGGTTTCGGCACTGTTTTTTGTTTTTTTAATAAATTATGCTTTTTATAAGATGGGGAAATTACCACTGAACATAATTTATTCTTCAAATCACCTATTCCTACATAGCCTATCCTAAAGCTTCACCCCCTGCCAGTCTCTCCTGGCCCCTGTTCCCCCTTTCATTTCATATCACCACAGTGTCCAGCTTTTATTCATCTCTCTGTACCTAAACGTTAACTCCTACAATCCATCCGTTCATAGTGTTTAACAGATAAAGTTTGGAGAAACTCTTCCCTTCAGCTGATTTTAAGGGTTGGTGCTAGGGTGCCATATTTCAACCTATGAAAGCATTAAAGCAGTCCTGTCAGCCCCTGAAATTCCCGCAGTACAAAAGCACTCTGAAGATAGACGAGTGCATACCTCAGAGGCTGAAAACATGACAGTAAATGTCAGTAGAGGTCAAGGATTCCTTTCAGTGGCCTGTGAAAAAACTGAAGGCAATGAACTTCTAGGTTAATTAGACTGTGTACAGTATTTTTAAAATTATGTTTCTTTTTGACTAACAAAATAGGAGATAGATTTTGTAAAAAATTTGAAGGACAGAAAAGCACAAAGCAAAAATAAAATTGCACATATTGCATGATCCATGGCCACTCTTGACATTTATCTTTTATCATTAAAACAGCTCAATGGTGTTTCTTCATTTTAGGGCTCATGTTGTTCAAATGCAGAAATTAGCAGGCAGAGAGCCAAGGTTACCTTCTCTTGTGTTTCATGAAAATGTGGATTTGTAAAAGCTCTGGTTGTCATTCTTCCAGTTGACGTTAATCATCATTTCATGGAAAGAAATGGGACAGCATAATGATGAAAAGCATAGTTTATGAAGCCAAACTGCTGGAGTTTGAATTAATAAATTCTGGCCATTTTAAGTCATTACTCTGTACTTTATTTTCCTCATAAATAAAACGGGGATGATAATAATAATATTAATACTGCTTACTAATGGAGTCATTATGAGAGTCAAATGAATATATAAAGTACTTGGAACAGTGTCTAGCACAAAGTAAATGCTCAATTAACATTTTCTATTATGAAGATTATAGATTTGGCAATGGTACATCCATTTTCAAAGTCTCTAACTAGGCCATCTTCATATATTATTTCAGTCATGAAGAAGTCAATTACAAAATAATGAGATGCCCATATTCTAACCCCATCCCTGCCACAAAGAATTCTGTGACCTTGGTAAGTCATTGCAATCCTCTGATCATTGTTTCATCATTGGTGAAATAAGGGTGCAAGGTTATATTAGTGGTACTTAATCACTTTAAGGAGCTCAGAAACTCTTTTGACACAGCACTTTGGTTATGATTTCAGGAAGTTTACTGACCCTTGTAAGTTAAAGGGTCCCTTCTAGGGACCACAGGTTAAGAATCTTCATGCTATATGATCTCTGATGGGTTCCTCAAGCTCTAACATTCTGTTCCATTCCATAGGTATGGTTCAATTTTTATGATTCCTGATCTGACTATGGTGGAAATGAAGAAAAGGATGAAAGTTAAGTTCAGGAAGCAATTCTTACTCACTAAAGAATTCATTGTTTTCTGTTACTGGAGATTGTAAAGGTTTCCTATTTAAATCCCTTGCACATAAGTGCTTTCAACTTCTGGTGCACTCAGGTTTTGGGAATCCAACAGCACTTATTTATATGCTAATTTGTTACAGAGCTGTTGGCTTTCTCAATCCCAATATCCCAAATTTATAAAGGACTTATAAAACTCAACACCAAAAAACAAAAGAGAAATCCAATTTAAAGAATAGGAAAAAAATCTGAATAGACACTTCTCCAAAGAGGACAAACAGATGGCCAATAGCCATATGAAAACCTTCTCAACCGCACTAACAACAGAGAAATGCAAATTAAAGCCAGGGGTGGGGGGTGGGGGACAGGAGCAGGGTGGAGGAGGTTAATAGAGGGGAAGGTAGGACATCTATAATACTTTTAACAATACAGATAAATTAAAAACAAAAACCCACAATGAGATATCACCTCACGCCTGTCAGAATGTCTGTAATCAATAAATCAAAAAACAACAAGTGTTGGTGAGGATGTGGAGAAAAGGGAATCCTGGTGCACTGTTGGTTGGAATGCAGATTGGGGCAGCTATTGTGGAAAGCAGTATGCAAAAAATGGAACTGCCTTATGACCTGCCAATGGACTGCCAATTCCACTTCTGAACCACTAATTCAAAGGAATATATGCACCCCTATGTTCATTGCAGAATTATTTACAATAGCCAAGATTTGGAAGCAGCCTAAGTGCCCAGAAATAGATGAGTGGATAAGAAAGCTGTAGTACATTTACACAATGGAATACTATTTGGCTATAAAAAAGGGAAATCTTACCTTTTATGACTGATGGATGGACTTGGAGAGTATTATGCTAAGTGAAATGAGCTAGTCAGAGAAAGACAAGTACCATATGATTTCACTTATATGTGGAATCTAATTAACAAAATAAACTAACAAACAAAAGAGAAACAGACTCATAGGTAGTAGAGAACAGACTAACAGCTCTTAGAGGGGAAGGGTGTTGGAGGCCTGGGTGAAAAAAGTAAAGGGATTAAACAAATTTTAAAAAACACTCATAGAGAAGACAACAGTATGGTGATTAACAGAGGAAAAAGAGGGTGAGGGGAGGTAGAAGAGGCTAAAGGGGAACAAAGGATGATGGAAGGAGGCTTGACTTGGAGTGGTGAACACACAGTACCATATACAAATGATGTATTATAGAATTGTACACCCGAAACCTACATAATTTTATTAACCAATGTCACCATACCAAGACACATCACAATTAAAATGCCAAGGGTTAAAGACAAGGAGATAATCTTAAAAGCAGCAAGAGAAAAGCAGTTAGTTACCTACAAGGGAGTACCCATATGACTATCAGCTGATTTCTCAAAAGAAACTTTGCAGGCCAGAAGGGAATGGTAAGAAATATTCAAAGCAATGAATAGCAAGGACCTACAACCAAGAGTACTATACCCAGCAAAGCTATCATTTAGAAATGAAGATCAGATAAACAGTTTCACAAACAAGAAAAAGCTAAAGGAGTACATCCCCACCAAACCAGCATAAAATGTTGAAGTGTATTCTTTAAGAAGAGGAGGAAGAGGAGGAGGAGAAAAAGATAAAAATATGAACAATAAAATGGCAATAAATACGTATCTATCAACAATTTAATCTAAAAAGAAAAATAAATGAACAAGAATCTAATGAACAAAATAAACTGATGAATAAAATAGAATCAGAGGCATGGAAACATGGAACAGACTGATGAATTTCAGAGGGAAGAAGGGTGTGGGATGTGAAGAGATTAACCAAAGCTTTATTGTTGAGAGTATTACAGATGCCCCTCTTTCCCCCCTTCCTTTTACCCTCCTCAACCCTGTTTCTACCCTGCCCCAGGCCTTCACCACCCTATCATCTGTTTCCATAGGTAATACATATACATATGTATATACATACATATAATACATATATACATATGTATATACATCTAATACATATGTATATACATACATGTATACATATGTGTATTGTGATGTATACATATAATACATGTATACATATGTATATACATACATGTATACAAATGTGTATTACTATGGACACAGACATTAGGGTGGTGAAGGCCTGGGGTGGGAACCATGTTGAGGGGGGTAATGATGGGGGAAAAGTGGCATCTGTAACACTCTCAACAATAAAGCTTTAAAAAAAATAAAAAATTTTTTTAAAAAAAAGGGATATTCAACCTCATGCCTTGCTGCACCCACTCTAATCTAAGACAGCCTGTACACAGCCAGGAGAACAAATCATGGTCCAATGGACTCAGGGACTGCTGCTGACTACCACGCATGATGCCCTACTGAGATAATATGTACACTAGAGACTGTCTGCAGCTGTGTGTTAATGTGTGGACCAAGGATCACTGCTCCCAAATCATCTAGGGTGTATGCTCAAAGTGATGATTGCCCAGCAGGACCTCTATGTTCCATTCTATGTGAATAACAATGATGGGGTAGGGCTACCTGGGATACCTGTGTTCCAGCAACTAATCTCAGACACAGTAATGAGATCTCATGAGAGTGAAGCCAAGAAATACACATTTCTAAAGGTATCAAAGGTTCTTTTGTATTTTGAAGCTGAGAATCTCTGGCATAGAAAAACTTACTTGTATGTAGAGAAAGGAGATTTTCTTAAGAATATCCAACATTTAAGAACTGAAAGTATTCATTCCAGTGGCATACCATAAACCGTCTACCAGACCCGAGAAGATAGCGATCACCATGGCAGCACTGTAGAAGCTCCCAGCACTGCCGAGCTTTGATTTTCTTTGCAAATCCAGGATAATAATGCCTACTTTATGGGTAGTTGAGGATTTAATGAAATAATGCCCCTTAGACTGGTTCAGTAAATTCTGACAGATAGAAAAGTATGCAGCTCTATAAAAGAATAAGTTAGTTGCATATGTACTCATATAAAAAGTTTTCCAAGGTATTTTGGACACAGGCAATAGGGTGGTGAAGGCCTGGGGCAGGGTGAGAAAAACAGAGTCTACAGCAGTATATACATTACCTTATATACTACTTTTTATATAAAAAAGCCAGGGAAATAAGAATAGGTATTTGCATTTATATGTAAGTACATAAAGAAAGTAATAAAAAAATGGTTTATATAGGGGTCACATGATGGGGAGAAATAGGTATGTAAGGACAGAAGGACCTTTGTATCAAAATTACATTTTTAAGAAAGCATACCCTTTAGACTCTTCCCCTAACATAAATTTATTCTAAGCAAAGAACAGTGGATTTAAAGCCACCTGTCTAGTAAGTGAATATGCCATATCTTCTGTTTCATTTAGATTTTAATCAGTGTTGACCATGCAATTACATTTCACTCTAACAGTTGCCCAAATCAACTTGCAGATGAAGGGGAACATATCTGTATGAAGTGTTATTATTAAAAGGTATCAATAATTTGCTCCTGAAATGGGATTGGGAAATGTCCCTGATCAGCAGAAAACAAAATAGGAGAAGTGTGTAAGCTACTGGTGAACTTGTTTGTGCAGTGAGATTTCTGCACTGGTTGTGATGCACTTTGTCCACTCCCTCAGGCCATGAATGATGCCTGGTGCTACAAGAAGTTCAGCTATACAGCTCTCCACTGATGACTGAAACCTCTGTTAGAGAGCAAGGAAACATGCTTCACGTTGCTTTTAGCTTTGCACCAGCTTGTGGAACAAATCCACTGCAATTTCTGTGAGCTTTGTTCCCTAAATTCTCTTGGGCCACATTTCTTATCAGAGGCATTTTCCTTTAAAAAAATCAAAATAAAACAAAATCATAGCAAGATATTTTAGAAGAACAACATTTGCAAAACTCGGAGTTACTGGATAGTCACTGTCAACTGATATCCATGCAAATAACAACATATTCACTATTTTTTTTAATGATGAGGTTTAGAAAGGGACAGAGGATAATAATAGGCATCCAATTCTGAAATTGTCTTTTCAGTGCAGTCATTGACTTTTATAATACAAATATAAATCTCTGCCTCTAGATAGAATATACAGGAATCTAATTTTTTTTCCCCCTCACCACACATGCAGAACTCGATCCTGGAGAAGGGCTGAAGAGTTGCCCAACTCAGCTGATGGGCTTGTAATATACAGACTTTTCTATATGTCAAGACCATAACTGTTATTCTAAAAGATTTCTCTTTAGCTCTAAAATGGATATAACCCTATATTGGTGAGGCTCTAGAGAAAACGTTGAATGGGCAAGGTGGGACCTCATCATAGAGGACATTGGAATCTAGGCCAACTTCAACTGAAGAGACAGTGGGAGTGTTAGAGGGTCTTCAGTTTGGGAGAAATGAGTCAGATATCACTGATTGTGTCCCAGTATGTGTTTTCCTTTCTTTCCGTTTGCAGTAGAACCTCTATCCCTGGAGCCACTCGGTTAGAGGGTTCACTAGTTTTATTGTATGAGTTTGTTTGGGCCAATGAGATGTCAGTGATAGTAATATGTATCATTTCTGGGCCAACTCCTTCACCTGGCCCACCTCTTCTCACTTCCTTGAAAAGATTCAATATTCAAAGTCATGTTTTGAGGATAGATGGTTGCTAGTCCTGACTATTACATGTGAGAGAGAGAAAGTCCTTTCTTGTTTGAGTCACTGTATTTTGGGGTGTTTGGGTTACAAAAGCATAGCCTGTTCCTTAAATAATAAAGTTGGTTTGATTTAGGAAATTAGCTTAGCTGTGGTTAATCAAGAAAAGACAGGTTCACTGAGAGTATAGGATGAGAGGTTGTTACAAATTATAGCCACAGGACTAGAATCATGATAATGAAATGAACGATATTAAACGACAGGAAAACTGCTCCTCAAAAATTTACATCAGGGGATTGTATAGATTGCTATAGATTCCTAATTAAGCATGACTGAATTAATACATTATAGCTATATTTTTATCCATAGACTCTGTGGTAGAGCTAGTGAATAGGCTGTATCTATAAGAAAATAGGCTTTAGCACCATATAGACCAGAGTTTGAGTCCAACTCTGTCACTCACTAAATGTAAGACGTTGGGAGATTCACTTTACTCCCCTGAACCTATGATGTAAGTGAGGATATTAATACCTGCTTATGGCATGATAATGAGAGTTATAGTTTCTAGCAGAGAATATGGTCCATGCACTGGGAATGGACAGGTGTATTTATCTCTCTTCTACTCCTTTTGAGGGACATCACAGACATTTTAGTGCCAGGAGAGCAAGAAAGAAAGAGGTAAGAGGAAGAGTAGGAAATAGAATTCTGATTTTTTTTAAATCAAATTTCTTAACTAGGTAGGAATCCTAGTATTACCAGAGCCAGAATTGTAAGACATAATTTCAGAGAGAAACTAAATTGAAACTAATGTGACAAAACACACGTCCATCTGATTTTTTAAGTAAGGAAACCCAACATTTCAGATCTAGTTCCTAGGAATTTATGGAATGCCTTCATTGATGACAACTTCTGCATTGTTTGAGATTTCTCTATTTACAATTATAGTTGGTAACTATCAGGACCACATTTTGCTTTCACGGCGGTCAGCAGTTAACTTTTTTTAAGTTAAGGCAGGTAAACCTATCATCATGTCTACAAAGCATTGTATCTTATATTTGCCTATTTTTCTCACCTCCCTCTCCAGACATGGCTGTCTGCCCAGCCATATTTTCAATAGCTAATACTTGTTGAGACCTTACCATGTGCCAGACTACCTCTTAAAACATTTAACATGTATAACGTCATTTAATTCCTACACTAACCCAAGAGGCAGGTACCATTATTACCCCATTCTACAAAAGAAGAAAATGCCAGATGGATCTAGCTGTTTGCTTGAAATCACACAGCTCTTGAGAGGCAGGGTTAAGATCTGGACCAGGCAGTCTCATTACAGAGCCTGTGCAGTTACACTGTCTCTTCAAGGGCTCAAAATAATTTGCAAAAACTAAAACAATACCCAGCATAATGCACAGAAACAAGAAAAAACTAAAACTATGAACAAAAGACTAAAAAGGGAAATCAAGTAATAAGGATGAGGATGGGGAGGTTGGGGTGGAGGGTAGGTGAGATTTAGCATTTGAAAATATAGGCTTAATGTCAAGACCCTGATTCTAAGCCCAAAGTGTGCCTCTGAGCTTCCTGAAAATTGAGACAAAAAAAAAAAAAAAAAAAAGGAGGAGGAGGAGGAGAAAGAAAAGGATATGTGGCATGGTTCTCACTATAGGGTAAAAGTAGAACTACTAGTTGCAAGGAGAAACATACCAAATCATGCTGTATTTCCAGCCTCTCACTTACTTTCCCAATTCTAAGCTTGAGAAAACAGAGATGTCATCAATGATTAGCCCCTGACATGGTCTAATTGCTTTAATTTTTCTGCCCAAAGATGTAGCTTCTTCTAATGTCCTGTCTTAATATGTCCGTTGATATTTTCTTGAATGGGACTTTAAAGCAAACTGTAATGTGTTTCTCCATTCCACTCCCAGATTATCAGTGAACCATACGCCAATTTGTTTGGAAAATCTTATTTCTTGTGCCCCATAATATTAAAGCAGAGAGCTTTCCTTTTTAAATTGGACGCTTATATATCACAGGACCCCATGACACATGAATTAAATATTATTTAATTTTTTAAAACTCAGAAAAAGATTGATGTGATAATGCTAAAAAAGGAATGCTGATGTTATAGTGATCCAAAGGCATTTATGATTATCTTAATTTTATTTCCCTAAGTAGCTATTAAAAAGCTGGAAAGTCACTAACCAAAGGAAAAAATATACTTCTATCATATAAATTTATTCTAAATTCAATTTTCTTTGCTTGACCAGTTTTCTTTTCTGTAAAGATTAGACCTTTTGACTCTACTAATTTGGGGCTTGTAAATAATAATAATAATAATAATTTCAAGAGTTACCATATGCTTCTTTCCTCCATCTGACTAAAAGGCAAGCGACACCATGATTACTGTTAACAATATAAATTATAAGCCTGCAATTCATTCTCTTTTAGGAACTACTAGAAACAGGTAACGTGTATACAGTTAGCTCTTACTTAAATTATTGTCCAAACATTGTGCGATCTTTTTCAGCATATGAGGCAAGCAGTCTGTGCAGCTGTTTCTCGCAGGATGTTTTAATCTGATTAGCACCTGAACAAACCAGTTCCTAGGTAGAGGATACTTGTTTATTCCTGTTAATATATTTATTTTATGTTTTAAAGTAGAGAAGAGTATGTCTTTGGTCGCTTCACCATCACATTGTGAGGAGGTGAGAGTGCTGGTATTTCCTGGGCCTGTTATGTGTCACTGGTAAAGACTGACCACAGGCTCCAGCATCAGATGGCCTATGTCTCTCCTCCTCGGCAAGTTACTTATCACCCTCCAACTTCAGTTACTTCACGTCTAAAATGATGATAATGATATTTCTATTTCACAGGATTGTTGTACAATTAAGAGATGACACCGATGGAGTGCTTAGAGTAGCACACAATCAGAGTAGAATAGTACATAGTAGGTTCCCAATAATTATTAGTAATGTCATTACTACTAATAAAAGTAGAGACCTGGTAAGTTGTGGATAGAATTCAGCAGCACATCATTGTGGTTAGGTAAGGATAACTGTTACCAAGAAAAGACTAACTTAAAATGACCCTATTTAAAGCAAGAAAAACATTTCATTAGAAATAGTGGGAACAAAAGTTTGAATGAGACTTTATCCAAAAAAAAAAAAAAGGAATTAAATTATGAAAGTGACTTTTACATCTCAAAAAAAAAATGGAATTATGTACTGATCCTTAGAATTAGCCCATTGTTTCTAAGAACAAATGGGTTCTACTATTTTTGTTTGTTTTTGGTGGATGAGAATGTAGCTAACTTTCCTAACAAAAAAGCATGATACTTTGTGGTGCCATTATTAAGATAGCCATTTTTGGCAAAAATATCTAACAATTTTTGCAAAGGTTTCTCTCAATATTTTGGTATTTAAATAATTTACTTCTGAAGAACCTATCCTGTCTTCTACCTCAGATTTATTTCTTTTTTCAATTCTTGACTCAGCTAACTCAACAGATCATCATTTGTTTATGAGTTTGCAAATGATTCAAACTGTACATCAACATTGTCTTCAATGAAATTCCACATATTCAAGGATTTCCAATTTCCCTTTGAACTCAATTTGCATTTTGCACTGCATTTTGTTTAGTGTTTAAACAGATAAGATGTAAAGTGGAGAGGGCTATTGCAATGGGAGCTAATTTGTGAAGTGGTTAGTTCATTTGTTAATATCTGTAATGATATGGTCTTCTTTGCTTCCCTAGTCAACCTTGCTTTCATAGAGATTTGGGCAATAATGCTCAGAAAAAACATACTCCCCCTCCTATAGGACTTGATAGATTTAATTTAATATACATCTATTTTAACTTTGCAAGTCTAGTAAAATTTCCACATCATGAGTCAACTTCATAAAGTCATCTAATGAGTTGCTTGTGGGTCATGAATAAACCATATAATAGATATCTGGGCCATTTATTTAAATGTTGAAAAAACAAAATATTAAACAAGTAATTTTTTCTGCTTTGAGGAAGACTATAACTCTTTTGGCATAAGTTTTATAATAGGGCCTCTCAGAACACAAATATTATACATTATTTTTAACTGTGATCATGCCAATGAAGAGACTTAAGAGGACATATTAACAAGCAACAAGATAAATTGTCCCTATAAATGAACACCAAACAGAACAAAGATGGAAATAATTGGTCATGGTTAAAGGAATCAAACCTAAGTCTCAATCCTTCATTTTGGTTTTTATCTTATTGTTTAATTGCGATATCACTTACATATAACCAAGTGCGAACTGTACATTTATGTGAAGGAAATTATCAAAACCCAAAGATGATTAAAATGTGGGGGTGGGGAAAGAGACATCTAGCTCTGTGCTGGAGCTAATTACTCAATTTTCAGGAACCTTGCAAGCCAGGGGTTAAACTGCTGTCAGCTTACAATCATCCAAAAATACATGGGAGAGTATTTACACCATGAAGTTAGCAAGCACTACCAGTCAGAGATTCTGTGTTTTTTTTTCCCCAGAATGGGCTATTAACCATTCACTAGAGCGTCACTGAATCTTATAATTAAAAACAATAGGCCAATTTGCTGTGGGATCAAGCAGCCATCCTTGGGAAGAGGAGAAAAGCTTTTATCTGCTCTCAGATTCCTGGACTGGGTGGAGAGTTCTCTGCTACAGTCATCGGCGGAGAAAGGGAGGGCCACTACACACACGGGAAATGCCTCTGGGAGTCACTGAAGATCACGGTTCTGCTGCTCTTCGCACTCTCCACTTCTTAGCACAATGAACCACACATTCACTTTTCTCCATCTCAAAAACTGTTGACAATACTAGCATCTCTCCGTATTAGAAGAATCAAGGAGCAGAGGGAAGCCAAGTTGGGAGAGAAGGAAAGCTAGAGAGACGTTATTATTCCCCTTCAACTGCATCCAAATCTCAAGACTTCAGCTCTGAAGGATCTCCCAGGGAGCTTTGAGAAGATATCAATGCCCGAACCCCTCCTGGAACCAGCAAATCATATCTGAGGAGGCATTAGGTGCAGTGCCATTGAGAATCACTTATCAGGACCACTGAATAGAGCAAAAGAGGAATATAAACTCAAAGACAGCAGGGACCTGCCTTGTTTATCAGCCTGTCCACAGGAACAGTGGATTCAAACCCCACACTTTTCCAAAAAAGAGTAGAATTCACTTTTCTGAGCTGCAAACAAGCATTCCATACATTACCAACACTTGGCCTAAACAAATGTTGCTTATACCATCAATAGGTTACATATAGTCTTCCTTCCTTTTAACCCAAAGCTATGTAGTCCAACCCCGTAGCGGTTCTTAATCCTGGCTGTGTATGAAAATCACCTGGAAACTTTTGCATCTGGACAGGAAAATATAATTCCTTAGGCTCCACCCTCAACTTCCTATATCAAGTCTCCAGTACTGGTGCCAGGAATCTGCATTTCCAGAATTTCTAAGTGACTCTGAAGCACTCCTGGGCTGGAGAACTATTGATTGAAAGCAAACTCTACCGAAGCCCAGCCTTCCTCTAAAGATCAGCCATGGGGTTTGGGACCAACATCATGACCTGTTGGGCAGTTTGCAGAACTGTCTGACTTGAAGCTTCATCACTTGACTATTCACCATCCAGTCCTCAATTCAATTTCAGCACACCTCTTTCCCACGTTATACACACCCTATTCAAATTCATTTTTCCCCCCACTCTTTCTTCCAACTCTTTCCGTTTCACTTCAGGAAAACCTCTCCTTCTGATCCATTTCCATGATTCAGAAAAGAAAGGCAGTGCAAAGGAGAAAGAGTAGAAATCAGGATAGAGAAGTTAACTTCTAAAGCTCCTGAGAGTTTCCAGAGAAACAGCCAGTGCCCTTCAGAATCCCCACAGACCTTTCCATCCTCCTCTAACTAAACCTGGTAGTCTTCAAGTGCAGGTGTGAATGGTAAGCTACTTATTTTTTTAAAAAAATATTTTTTATTGATTTTTTACAGAGAGGAAGGGAGAGGGATAGAGAGTTAGAAACATTGATAAGAGAGAAACATTGATCAGCTGCCTCCTGCACACCCCTATTGGGGATGTGCCCGCAACCAAGGTACATGCCCTTGACTGGAATCGAACCTGGAACCCTTCAGTCCTCAGGCCAACGCTCTATCCACTGAGCCAAACCAGTCAGGGGGTAAGCTACTTATTTAAATGGATTGTTTTTATCTTTTGCTTAATTATGTATGTTTTCCACAATATTGTTGACTTCTTTAAGCACAGATGTATATTTTTTTCCTGCTACATTGTGGGTAAGATACGCTTTTATGTGAAGGTCTAAAAATTGGAAAACCAATGGCTATGTTTCAGTGATGAAATGTATTGAATGGACTTAAAAATCAAACTTCGGAGATTGAATCCATAGCTAAACAGGGAACAGACTAAATATCAGTCTTGACTTGTACATAAATGCTATGGACTAAAACAGAAAGATATTTGAGGTACAAAGAGAACTATGAAATGAGCCCTCTCCACAACAGCATGCTGTGTTTCTGGAACACCTGTATATTCACCAAAAACTGCCTGCATTAGAGACTTAGGGTAAGACCACATGCAGCCAAACTCATTGTGTCCACCTTCCTCCTCAGAACACAATAGGTACTAAGTGCTTGATAAACTGAACTAAACTACTATTGTTTTTATACTGCATATAAATTACCATTTCCTTCATGCTTGTAGCATGTTATAACATATTAATTCAACTCATAGTCACATCTGTTTTGGTCTTATATTTGTCTTTATTTTTCTATCCCATCACAATTTCTCAAATACTAGCCAATCACACAAGCTCCTTGGAATATAGTGTGGAAATACTTATCAAAAATTTTTTTAATATATATTTTATTGATTTTTTACAGAGAGGAAGGGAGAGGGATAGAGAGATAGAAACATTGATGAGAGAGAAACATTGATCAGCTGCCTCCTGCACACCCCTATTGGGCATGTGCCCGCAACCAAGGTACATGCCCTTGACTGGAATCGAACCTGGGACCCTTCAGTCCTCAGGCCAACGCTCTATCCACTGAGCCAAACCAGTTAGGGCCTTATCAAAAATTTTAATTGCATGTATCTTTTTAGCCAGTAACTCCACCTCTAAAAAATAATCTTATCTATGTCTGTGTACATGTAGTGGGTGAAAGCACATTCATGAGATTTTTTTTTTAATCTTGACATGAGGATACATTTTATTGATTTTAAAGAGGGGTTGGGAGAGAGAAACATCAATTGGTTGCCTCCCGTATGATCCCTGACTTGGGATCGAACCTGCAACCTTTTTAGTGCATGGGACAATGCTCCAACCAAATGAGTCATCAGCCAGGGCTCACAAGATTTTTTTACAGTGTTTGTAACTGTAAAAAAACTAGAAATCATTTTTTGAGATGACTTTTTACATAAATTAAGAAATACCTTTGAAATGGAAATATATGTAGATGCTAAAAAATGAGAGAGATCTATTTGTGCTTTATGTAACTGTCTCCTAGATATAATTTTACATAAAAAGATGTAAAATAATATGTAATGCACCTTCCTATGTCTACAAACACACAATTTGTTTATATATAGCAAATTTCTAGAAAAATTCAGAAGGCATTTTTAACAGTAACTGCCTTTTGGGAGGGAGAATTTGGAATTAATTATCAGTGAAGAGATGTCCTCATTGTTTTCATTGAATGCTTTCTTGTAATTTTTAAAATTTTTGCCATGGCCTATATTACTTCTTCAATTAATAATTTTTAAAAACAGAAGTCACCATAAATAAAAAACACACAACAGAGTTTAAATGTAGACATAATATTGTGTTAAAAAGAGTTTGTAGAGTTAAAGGGATTAGCAAAAGCATCTTCCCCTAACCGTTTTGCTTCTTTAAAGAGTAAGAGATAATTTCTGCTGGCAAGGCCTTATGGAGGAGACTGTTACAAAATTTAGTCTATGAGCATAGAATTTCAACTCTAACATTTTCCAATAATATTTTAATTTGCGGCATAATAAATCCAGGAACAAATCCAGAGTAAATGTCTAATCCAGAACAAAGCAAATGGCGGCTGAGTAGAATGAGAAACATTTTTTTTCCACATCAACTCTAAACTGTGGTGTGCCCTCTCAGGTTGTACCCTTGCACCTGCCTTGAGTTCCTGGGGTGACAGAGAGGAGAAGCCTCTGTGCTGACCTACCTAGGGTTCTGTTTGCACAATTCAAATATCTGAAAGGAGAGAAAATGTTTGGCTGCGTCCATCAGACTTGGTGGCCGGTACTTGGATAAACCACCTGAATGATGCACAAGATGCAAAAGGAGGAAAAAGTGTAACTGTGTGGTCTGTGGGCAGCGACAAGTTGGGTCTGGAGGATGGACTTAAAAATCAAACTTTGGGGTTAGCACTATGCACCATTATTTTGGCCTCAGGTTGGCTTCCATCCCAAGGAATTTGTGCCGAGTTCCAAGGAAAAGGTGTGCTGTGATAGAAACCAGGCCAAATAAAAATTGCATCTCTGGAGGTGTGTGACCTTAGGTGAAGTTAAGTCACCTCCCCGGCCTCATTTTTCTCTTGGTTAAGTACATTGATGGGATGATTTCCAAAATCCCTTTCAGTTTGCACACTCACAACTGTACCATTTAAAAGTAAGCTGGGAAGTAAATAGTTCTTCACTTAAAACCTATTTGAGTCGTTCCAATGAAACAAAGTGCTTGGTTATGCAGAGTGCATCTGGCTGCTTCTTCTCCAGCTCGCTCACGAGTCAGTGTTTCTCAGCGTCCGATGAACATGGAGACTCCCTGCCATCACAAAGTGGTGGGAGTCCTCCTGTCATGCTGGGAAGCCTAGCCAGTGGTCGGCAAACTGCGGCTCGCGAGCCACATGCAGCTCTTTGGCCCCTTGAGTGTGGCTCTTCCTAAGCCTTAGGAGTACCCTAATTAAGTTAATAACAATGTACCTGCCTATACAGTTTAAGTTTAAAAAATTTGGCTCTCAAAAGAAATTTCAATCGTTGTATTGTTGATATTTGGCTCTGTTGACTAATGAGTTTGCCGACCACTGGCCTAGACCATCCTGAATGGACTTTCCACATTGCCCATATGACTCCCTAGTGGTTCTCTGATCACTTTGGGAGAGTTTGCAAGCACCGAGGTGACACTTTGCTCTCTAAGATTTGTAATCTAGTCATTGGACTGAGACAATAACAAAAACCTCAAAGGATACTATCATACTAACAGTGGCAGGAGCAAGACGTAGCTTAGAGGGGTTTTAGTCATAGTCTACACCATCGCTGATCCTTAAGTCAAACAAAATAAATATGTGTAAAGAGCCAGCTTCGCCCTAGCCAGTTTGGCTCAGTAGCTAGAGCAGCCGTGGGCAAACTACGGCCCGCGGGCCGGATCCGGCCCATTTGAAATGAATAAAACTAAAAAAAAAAAAAGACTGTACCCTTATATATAATGATGTTTACTTTGAATTTATATTAGTTCACACAAACACTCCATCCATGCTTTTGTTCCGGCCTTCCGGTCCAGTTTAAGAACCCATTGTGGCCCTCGAGTCAAAAAGTTTGCCCACCCCTGAGCTAGAGCGTCGGCTTGTGGACTGAAAGGTCCTGGGTTTGATTTCAGTCAAGAGCATGTACCTCGGTTGCAGGCACCTCCCTGGCCCAGGCCCTGGTTGGGGTACATGCAGGAGATAACCCATTGATGTGTTTCTCTCACATTAATATTTCTCTCTGTCTTTCCCTTTCTCTTCCACTCTCTCTAAAAATCAATGGAAAAAATATCCTCCAGTGAGAATTAAAAAAGAGCCAGCTTTGCGGACTCACAACCAGTGTATTGCACAGGCTCCATATTCAGAAGGGAGGCCTGCCCTTGGGGTTGAATACTCTGCAGTTGCCGTCTTGAAATTCTTAGTAATTTTATTTAAATTTGCATTCTGTAAGGGAGGTTCGATGACACAGCGGAGGATGTGCTGGGGCTTGGTGGCCTAGGCTGAACGACAGTCCATCTCCCACTGCCTCCCTGGGATGGATTCTAGTCATCCCAACCCCACCCAGCAACGCTCTCCCCCTCCCTCCTGCAGAGTCCTAGGTGCATTTGTCTACTGAGTGTCCCCATGCCTGAGGGAGTGTAATTGCAAATAAAAATCACCATGGCAGGTGGGAAGAGAGACCACAGAAGAAGGAAACTTTTTTTTCCTGCTTTCTGAATAAGGGTCCCCATCTTTTTATTTTGTACTAGGCCGAGCAAGTTATGTAGCTAGCTTTGTATATACACAATAGACATGAAAGTCCCTGAAGTCCCTCCTTTCACAGGAATGGCTGATCCTAAGCCCCTTCTATGTATACACATTCTGGAGCCAATCCAGTGCCTGTAAAGAACAGAACAAAGAGCCACAGAGAGTGTGGGGAGAGAATAGAAATGCCAGGTTTGTTGGAGGTGGGATTATCCCTTCCAGCTCTGGTCTCCACACTGCCAGGACATGTCCTCTACCTCACCTTTCTGGATGTGAAGCTAAACTGTTTTTATCAAAACAAAATGTACTCTGCCTTTAAGGATATAAAGAGGAACGATGCCTATATTATATTAACGAACTACCTGAAAGGAGAGGATACAGTCACCTAGAATGGTAATTAACAGTGAACCTGTGAGGCAATCTATGAAAGAAGTTAGGAAGATGGGTTCTCAAGGAAGATCGTGCTTAGATTCCACTCCTGGCTAATGCCTCACTAGCTGCCCGCCTTTACACAAGGTGACCTCTGTATTTTAGTGCTCTCATCTTTAAAAATAGGATTATAAGAGTAGCTCCCCTAGTAACTGTTGAAAGGATTAAATGCTTAGGACAGTGCCTAGCATATAAAAATGCTTTAATCAGCCCTAACTGGTTTGGCTAAGTGGATAGAGCGTCGGCCTGTGGACTCAAGGGTCCCAGGTTCAATTCCGGTCAAGGGCATGTACCTTGGTTGCGGGCACATCCCCAGTGGGAGGTGTGCAGGAGGCAGCTGACCGATGTTTCTCTCTCATCGATGTTTCTAACTCTCTATCCCTCTCCCTTCCTCTCTGTAAAAAAATCAATAAAATATATTTTTTAAAAATGCTTTAATCAATGTTAAATATAAGGGTGCAAAGAAGGGAAGTTTTTGAGAGTCTCAGGGCAATCAGTGAAAGATTTGCAAGGTACCAAGACAAGTGTCCCTTGTTGAAAATTTGTATGACATTGCTAAGAAAGCAACTGTGAGCTTAATATAAAAGTTTTCATTAAGACAGATCTCTGGTAGAAAATCTAGTTGAAAATGCTTTATGTCATTATTTGAAAACACAAACACACACACACACACACACACACACACACACACACACACACGAGAACACTACATGCTTTTAAGTTATTTCTGAAATGTTTACTGTTGGTTGGTTTTTCCAATCTCACAGATCTTGATTTTGTATTAAGTAGTTCTAATGGAAGTGTGCAAACATCTGTCATATTGTGGCTCTTTCCTTCGCTACACTGCCACACCAACTTATTGGAGTTACAGTTTAGGGTAATTCTGAGTAAGATAAAAACCACATCTGTCTATCCGCCAATCTTTTATTTATTTATTTTTTACTAGCAGAATTCTATGCCCCTGCACTGATATAACAACATCATTTGATGTTTTAAAATAAATCCTATTGGAAATAATGCATAAAAAGTGCATCTATCTGACTATAATGTTTGCATGTAATAGACAGGGTTCCTAAAGTGCCAATTTAGTTAACTGTGAGTTCAGTTAATGGTTGTGTATTCTAGACTATCCCCAGCACCAATCTCAAGGGTCATGGGAAAATATCAAATATGCTGAGGGTGATTTCCTTGAGGTTCGCTGATGATCATTTGGTTGCTCTGGATTTAATTATGAGTAGTCATTCCTGAGAGTATATGCACAGAAGGCCAAATAGCTGATGTTGAGACTAAAAGTCAGGAAACCATTCAAACGATGCCAGTTTTCCTAACATTGATGGAATGGTATCTTTTTAACAAGGCCATGTAATTTTACTGATCTGCAATTTTCATATATACCTGTTAACAGAAGGAGCAAAGAGAGGATGCCCATAAGGTAAATTAGATCTGTGTTCTAGTTTAATTTTAGGTAAATAAAGGAACTCTATGTTTGGTTTCAAGACATCGGTCCCAGACCGTATTGAACGATATGAATGATAGTTCAAAAGGTGCCTTAACTTCTTAGAACTCTCCTTTCATCCTGTGTATAAAGAACAAAGTGAACTAGATACTCTATAAAATGCCCTCTATCTCCAATGGTCTTCAAATCTATCCTTAGTGGATTAGGTGACTTTACACAGCCTGATCCCCTGTCAAATCAAAGAACTGGCTGTCATTGGAATTTAAATGATTGATGTCAGAAAAAGGAAGTCAAGAGGTTAATAATGTAACCAGGATAGTGGGTTTACCAGGAAGAGTGTCTCTGTGGTAGTGGAAGCAAGAAGATTCGTATAAAAACACAGTAAGATACTTAATTTCACTTCTATTGTAAGAGACTTTGGGATGGCAGAAACAAATAGAAAAGGCAGGAACAGGACAGATAAAATCTTAGAAGAAAATATGATTTCATATGGAGATTTTTAGCTTGTCCTGAGTAGGGAAATATTTCAAATTTCTCTGTGCTTATTTTCCAAGAGATAGCTTTATTTAGATGATGCAATATGACAGGTAATGCATTGAACACTTAAAGGAGGTGTGAGTTTGAATTCTAAGTAAATTCCTTAGATCATACCGGAACTAAAGTGGCTGAGTTATCGTATGAGATGGAAATAATTTCATAAAATTATAATCAATGTCAGTCTGATAATAACATATACCATTTATTGAGTGCCTACCATGATCAGGAATTATGCTGGATAAATGACATATAACATCTAATCTAATGCTCACAGCATCATAGGGGGACAATTTATACCTGAAACAAATGTTCAGAAATGTAAGCAACCTGCTCAAGGTCACAGGGCTGCTAAATGGGAGATTGAAACCCAAACCTTACTGACTGAAAGCCACACACACTCCTTCCCATCTTCCATCCTGCCACTCTTGGCATTTTATTGGGTGAGTCAATCTTAAGAGGCACATATTCTGACATTGTAAATGCCACAATACTGAGACTACTGTACACTGCACTGTTTCTATGGATGGGGAAATATAAAGAAAAGAAGAGCATTTATCCCTTATTTTTAATGACTAAAAATGACCCCCACCCTGATCTTGGACACCCTTCAGGGCAAACCAGCCGGCCCTCACCCGTGTACCAGGCCTCTATCCTACATAGTAAAAGGGTAATATGCAAACTGACCCTAACAGCAGAAAGACTGGGAATGACTGGTCACTATGACACACACTGACCACCAGGGGGCAGACGTTCAATGCAGGAGCTGCCCTCTGGTGGTCAGTGTGCTCGCACATAGGGGAGCTCTGCTCAGCCACAAGCCAGGCTGATGGCTGCCAGCACAGCGGTGGTGGTGGGAGCCTCTCCTGCCTCCTCAGCAGCGCTAAGGATGTCCGACTGCAGCTTAGGTCTGCTCCCTGCTGGCAAGTGGACATCCCCCGAGGGCTGCCGGGCTGCCAGAGGGATTTCTGATTGCCAGCTTAGGCCCAATCCCCCGGGGAGCAGGCCTAAGCCAGCAGGTAGTCATCCCCCGAGGGGTCCCAGTCTGCGAGAGGGCACAGGCCGGGCTGAGGGACTCCCCCCCTTGAGTGCACAAATTTTTGTGCCCGGAGCCTCTAGTATATATGTAATATATATCACACAATATCTCACTACTATATGTATATACCAGTTTGTATATATTTTATATTTGTATATATTTAGTATATATAGGTATATATGATCTTTAACCAACTTTTCCTTCCAAGTGGTGGAAAAATATATTAAAACAAATCAATTGCCTGGCATAGGATGTTCAAAAAAATACTTTAGAAGAATTATCTTAGCAGTGGAATCTTAAAGTTAAGTTACATGGACCCAGTCCATGGGGGAGAGAGTGATTTTACAGAGGAAGGAACTTTTTCAAAGAAGGGAATAAAGTGAGCCAGTATTGGACTGAGGACCCACAACATGCCAATGTTGTGCTAGGTACTTCCTGAATAGCTCCTTTATTTTACAAGGGTGAGAAACAGCCTGGCAGACTATAATTGAGTAGGTATTCTTGAATAGATAGTCATATATAGTGTACACTAATTTTAACAATGGACCACACAGTGTATATTTAGCTTAAAAACTGCTGTAAGAATCTGTGATTGTAAATTACTTCACATAGGTAATCAATGATGAATTGGTATTAACATGAAGACCATGAATGAGCAAATGTTCTGTGACAACTACTTCTTGGTTTCAAGAGATTCATTCTAATTTATTTTTCTCCTCTTCTCATAGATACCTTAACATAAGCAGTAAGGCTAGATTATCATTATGAAACACTGAAATGGATTCACTGCTCAGAGTTAGATGCTCATAACCCATCAGTTGGGCAAGTCTTTTTCCGCTACCCCAGGCTGAAAACCTAACTGAAAGCGGTCAAAGTGACAAAGACATTATGCATATCCTGTCAGGATATGCACAAGTGGGAGCTTCAAGTTCACGAAGAGTAAGGTCTTTTTCTAATTGGCCTGGTTCATTGCAATACCTCATTGCAATGTAACTCTTCTATGCAAAATAGCCTTTCTCTCCCATGCAAATTAGCCTTCCTCTCCCCTTGCAGAAATTAAAAATTGTGGCCCAAGGAAAGAATCTAGGTGACTACTTTGAGAGACATAGAAAGAGAGATTGGAAATGTTATGAATATCCTTTACAGTGATGCTAACAATATTCTAGGGAGGGCCAGGACTAGGTTAAGGTGAGTGAGGCACCATTTCATGCATTTGCATGATTCTAAGAATGGATGCCTCCCTTAAATTTATAGCCCATGCCCCTCACATGCTTTTCCCCAGTCCCAGTCTTCAGTCAAGAAGAGAACACTTATAAAATTACTAATTTCCTCCTGATTATAAATTCACTCTGGTTTCTCTGATCTTAAAAGTTTTGAACACCATGGCTTATCTTTTCTTTTCCTTGCTTCAAAAACTTCCATTATTTTCCTGCTGCCTGGGAAACTAAAGCCAGATTCTTACCTCTTACCAAGAATTTTTGACCCAAAGCTGACTTTCCACCCTTATCTTAAATGGAGTCAGAGGGCTGACCAATGGCTACACTGTCAGCTCCTGCATTTCATAACCCATCTCCACTCCTATTTCCCATCTGTGCCAAAGAATAGCTTTTAACTGGTTGCTTCCAGCCTTTTGATCATGATATGTCTTCCGCTTGGCAGTTCTCTCTCTCTATTGCTTGTAACGTACAATGTGTATACCGTTCATTAAAGCCCAATGGCATGCCCTTTCCTCTGGAAGGCCTTTCCAAATCCCACCCATTAGAATTGCTCCTTTTATTAACAAAAACAAAAATGTTATTTGCAGTTATGTGACTACACTTTGGACTCCTGGAGGGAAGAGTCCATTGTGTTTGTTTCTGTTCCCATAGAACCCAGCAATGAGCTGTACATGGTGGGCCCTCGATATATTTGCACCTCACTGCATGATTGGGCACATTCTCTAGTAAAGTAAGTATGGATTAATAAGCTTTTGGGGAGAGCAAATGCAAGCTCATTTCCTTCTTTAATCAGCAAAGTAGATTTTAAATCTAGGCTTTTGCAAGTTTAGGCTAATTCTACTGATTATAAAGACTAGGAAAACCCTTATACCTAACAAATGACTTCAGGGTGAGTACATGGTGTAATTGTATTTTGAAAATTACAATCTGCATGCATACAAAGCAAATAAGTCTTGGAAGCCCAAATATTGGAAAAGCTAAAAAATTTTTGAACATGATGTTCTTTGGATTCAAATGTTGACAGGGAGAAATTGCATCTATGGCAGTCCATCTGCCTTAACACTTACAATGCTATTCATTCTTTAATCAAGTTTACTATACTTCTCCCTGATTGATTTGGAGCTAGCTGACAAAGCATAGGAGCTCAGGACAAAGATTAAAAAAACGATTTTTTTCAGTGAGTCCTTGTTAACAATGAGATGAGTTATACCTACCAGGTTACAGTGACTCCATAGCCAACACAAGAAGAAAAGACATTGGTAGAGAGAAGCATTTATGAACCTCAATTATACAGAGGACAGAACATTGGTTATACCAGAAAAGAGAAAATGGATTTCAAGATGGAAGCTATTTGAACAGATTTTGAAGATTGAGTGGGACTTGTCCAGATGGCAAGAGAGGAACTGCATTCTATGAAGTAGAAACAGAAATATATGGAATTCTGAATGGTTTAATATAATCTAAGATCCATTACATTTTTAAGATATAAAATGTCTTTGCAAGTCAACATAATCTATAAATACAAGTTGATGATTTTTACTATACAAACTAAACTATTGATACCAAAATGTTTCCAAATATATCTACAATATTCCTCTCTGGTTCTAGATTCAAGCTAACTATCATTACTTAATTTTAGAAAGCCTAAAGTTGTCTGTGCTAATCAAAAGCCAACTGACATTTCTCAGTATAAGCAGCAGAATTCCAAAGGTATAATGAGGTTTTCTCATTCTAAATTAGTCCAAGATAACATAGTTGTATGTGAATGTTGGTGAGGTTGTTTCCAGCTGTAAAATTCTATAACACCACTTTACCAAATTTTTGTCTCTTTGAAGATTCTTCATTTCCTTTGAATTTGAAAGTCACTCCACCAAAACTTGTTATTTGCACTTGTGTATTGAGACTGGATGATGAGTAGAGAGGTGAAAATAGAGTAGGGAGAAGGTGCAATGGGGACCTGAAGGGGAAAGAGGGAGCTTCTGATATATTGGTCTCCTTTTTCTCCAGTTCATTCTCTCTGAAAAGTGATCCTGGCACTACCACAGCTGTGCTCCAGGATGAAAGGCAACCTCAAATATCAAGCCAAGCTTGTAAATCACTGTAAGCATGTGTGCATGTGTGTGTATAATATTTATATACCAGAGGCCCAGTGCATGAAATTCCTGCATGGGTAGGGTCCTTAGTGGCTGCCAGCCAGGGCCTTTCTTCGTTCCATGTCACCCCCTGGAGGTCAGCACATGTCATAGCGAGTGTTCAAACTCCTGGTTGGTCAAACTCCCAAGGGGACCCTGTGCATATTAGGCTTTTATATATATAGATAGGCATTGTATATACATATTTATGCATCTATAACATGTGCATATATAGTTGTATACTGTGCTATACATATAAACATGTGCTTTTATGTAGATATAGTTTCTATCCTATCTAATAATAGACAAACATGGTAATTGACTGTACCTTCGCTACACCTCCCACTGGCTAATCAGCACAATATTCAAATTAACCGCCAAAGATGGCGGTGGTTATTTTGCATACGTAGGCTCCAAGCGGCAGTGGGAAGACTGAAGGCGAGCTGGAGCAGCCAAGACGGAAGACTGAAGGCGGCTCCAGCCGGAGCGAAGGCCTGGGTCCTGAGTGCCGGAGGAAAACCTGTGCCGGCAGCCAGGAGAAGGGAAGGCCTATTACACGAATCTCTTCATGCAAGAGGCCTCTAGTATAACTATAAAATGAAATGATTTTTGCAGAAGTGTTTTATAACTCCAAATATATAAAGGATATAGTATACATGCAAAAATGCATACATACAATACATATTTTTCTTCATGTAGAATATTTCTAATTCTATAAAACTTGTATAGAGTGTCTACTTAATAGGTAAGAGATAGTAACCGAGTCTATGTCTCTATTATCTGTATCTTCCTTTATATCACCTGAAAGAATTTCTGTCTAGCTAGAGATCTAAACACTTCAGAGAGAGAAATTCATTTAGAGTTGGTGGTGCTTTTATTTTGTCAAATGCATAAAATATTTGAACAATGAAGTAGAAAAGTACAAAATGGGCATATAATTATGCCACAAATATCATAGAATTTTAGAATGAAATGGGGTCTTGGAAGTCATATAATGTACCTTCGCTTAATGCAGGGATTTACCTCCATAACCATGGTTTTCAGTTGTCTGCTGAAAACGAAAAAGCATAGGAGCTCAGTGTCTCACTAGCCAGGTCACTGCAGCCGGTATCCTGAGCACCTGCTATGTGAAAGCTGAACGGAGCACTCAGGTGAGGTTCACAGATGAATTTGGGAAAGCACATGTCCTCAAATAGCTTATGGGCTGGAGTCATAGGTATGATCTCTGCATTAATAGACGATAGCACAAGGCAGTGGTGGTATCTTAGGAGCAGCAGAATCTCAGTGCTCTGGGAGTTACTGAAAGGAGGTAACCCACTTGATGGAAGGGGTAAAGGGAAATCAAGCAGGGTCTCATGGAATAAATGGCATTTTAAATTGTCAAGGGTGAACTGTATTTAGACATGTAAAAAGAATGGAGAAGCATTCTAAAGAGAAGGAATGGCATATGCCAAAGGGTGATTGCTAAAAATTCTTTCCTTAGCTGCTGTCTCTCTGAAACATCAAATGCAGGGTAAGTATACTTCCAAATATACAAGACAGTTTTCACAGGTAGGATGCTACCGACTGAATGATGGTGTGCCCCAAGAATTCATATGTGAAAACCCTAATCCCAATGTGATGGTATTTGGATGGGGGCCTTTGCATGGCAATGAGGTTATGAGGGTGGAGCCCTCATGATGGAATTAGTGCCTCTATGAGGAGAGACACCAGAACATGCTTCCTCTCTGCTCTCTGCAAAGTGAGGACACAGGAAGAAGACTGCTATCCGGGAGGGAAGAAGAAGATCCTCAGCAAAACCCTCTGGCACTCTGATCTCAGATTTCCAGACTCCAGAGAGTCAGTGAGAAAGAGATGCCTGTTGTTGAAGCCACCCAGTCAATGGTAACTTTTTTCAA
Organism: Myotis brandtii; assembly: GCF_000412655.1. Lineage (NCBI taxonomy): Eukaryota > Metazoa > Chordata > Mammalia > Chiroptera > Vespertilionidae > Myotis > Myotis brandtii. The sequence continues at coordinate 11,399,348 of NW_005360124.1, read as the reverse complement.
CAGCCTGGACTAAGACATAGGCAAAGTTGTTATGTCTTTTTCCTTAACATGATCCTTGTCATCTGCCAATGCCCAGATTCATCGCCATCTTGGCCATCCTCCACCCCATGCGCTCATGTTTTCAAAGTCTCCCCTAAAATAAGTTTCTCAGGCTGCCTCGCTGCTCTTTTTGCCCTGACTGGGACAAAAGCAGTGGGAACACTGCTGTCCTTGCTGTGTGTTGTCTCTGTTAATGGAGGAGGCTGAGAGCACAGATCAGTCACTGTCTCTCAAATTGCACTGAAGCTTAAGCCTAGCTCTACTATCCTTTCACTCCGTGATCTTAAGCACATCATTTCACTCCCCCAAGACTCAGCGCCCTCATTTGTAAAATGAGGATAACAACTATTGTGGGGCCAGTAGATAGTATAATACCAGGCATATAGCAAATGCCTAATGTTAGGCACTATTACTAGTGCAAAATGTAATGATTTTAAAAACTCCAATAAAACTTTCAGATACTTGATTCATATCTACCATTGGAAAAAGTTTTAACTCTCTCATCACCCTTTTTTCTTTTAACAAGTCATAAAAAATGTACTGTCATTTTCTACATTCTAAATTCATTTTTGCTTAATGGCTACCTACCCTACTTTTTAACTCTGGCTCTTTAAGGAACATGTTGAAACACATAAATTTGAAAATGCTATTTTTGCCATTCCCTTGCAGATAGGACATCTCATTCTTTGGCACGTAGAAGCTTTTATTATAAAAGTGTTGATTGTGGTTACGAATAAAGAATGTTAAATTTCTCCTTGCGGCCTCTGTAATTGACATCTGTTGCTTCTGCTACCCAGAATTCCCGTCACCCCATGTGCGGTAATTTAAACTCAAAGTTCTGAGGAACACCTCTCTCTCAGGTTCAGCTAGAGAATCCACCAGTTCAGGGTTGGAGTGGGTACCCAGGTCTAAGCTCGTCAGAGCGTCACACTCCCTCTTACAACAGTTGTTGGTTGGATTTGCCATAGGATATTATCAGAGCCTTTGAAACATGATGAAATAAGTCCAGAGTTGCTGCAGTCATTGTAAGCCACACGATGAGATCATGACTGAGAGATAAAACAACCCAGAGAAAGTATAATAAAAAGATGAAACAAGTGAAACTGAATACTAGCAATGTTATCTACTAGAAGCCAAACAAGTTTTGGGGTTTCCAGTTACAGGACCCAGCAAATTTACTGTGTGCTTTAAACTGGTTGGGATTGGATTTTCTGTCATTTTCAGCTCACAAAGAGCCATAGCTGATACAAATGAAATCACTAGCGACATATATTGCTAAAGAAAATCAAGGATATAAACCCTAGAAAAGACCAGTTTCCAAGCCTCTTCTAGTATTGGAAAGCCAGGTCAGAGTAGGTAGAGGTGGGCGAAGCAAGGGTCCGGGGGTAGGTGGGCAGGAATTGAAACTGAAAGAGACTTTGTGTGGGGTGATGGGTACATGATGCAGAGTGCAGATGATGTTTTCTTGAGTTGTACACTTGAAATTTGCATGGTTTGCAAACCAATGTCACCCAATATATTCAATTAAAAAGAGGGAGTTTGGGCTATTATGAGTGATGGGGGTGTGTATGAGGGATACAAAAAAGTTTGTGTAGATGCCCCATATTTAAAATTCTATAATAGTCTCGGGTTTCTAGCTATGTAAGCCATAGCATATATTATTTACATCTCCATACATCTAAACCTCTATGTAGCTGTCCCACTAGATCATCAATCACATCTGTCTGTAGATAAAGATAGTGTCATATCAGTTTAGTATTTTTCATTCTGACAAATGGTAGATCTTTTCTAGAGAACATGTCTTATTCATCTGCAAGCTTATAGCCCAGAATATGATATACATATTCAATAAGTGCCAACATAAAATGAATTATCATATTAATATGAAAAAAATCCCTGGATAAATTGATTGGGGTTTTATTTTGCAAATAGAAATCGATTGCTTTGACCTAAGTAGTCTACATGGAAAGAGAAAAGGCTGCTGGTGCCTGAGAAACGAGCCTCTTAAGCCCACACAGATTCCTAACAATAGGAATGGAGACCCCTGGAGTTGTGTGGGGGAACAACTTCAGCAAGGTTTTTAAACTAAAGAAAATAAAGCAACATTGATTATCAATCTTCATGATAAACAAAAGATGTGATTGTATTGAAAATTAAATGATTTTAACAAATTTGTTTCTCTAGTGACAATAAGACTAACTTCTCCACCTATCAAGTACATATTTTTCTGCTTTTCTTTGTTAATATCTTATAAATTATGAAATATACTCAATTTGATATTTCAGGATTGATAAGAAGGAAACTACAGTAATGTCAGTTATATTCTGCTCTGATTCTAAATTTCTGAATCTTTAAGACCAATATGGCAGCATTCATTTGAAATGGCAAAATCAATGTCCTCTGCTCTTTGGTTGTTATTATAATGTATCTTTTACATTTAACATCGTATCAAATTTATAGATGGTATAACATAAACATTATTTTAAAATATTTGGTTGCTCCTCTTTGATAAGCCCTGTGCCAGAAATGCAAAAATAAAAAGAATAAACCAGGTCCTTCTTCTTGTAGAAACTACCTCTGATAGACATGTAGGATTGGAAATTGAATCTTCTTCCCATCCTGTTACATTCACATTTATTAGCTTGACTGCTTCTCTGTCTCTCTTGCATTTCTATGTGCTGTGCTTTACTGTTTTAAGAGAATCTCTAATATTCCAAGGAAGAGACAGAAGAACATAGCAAGATGCAATCAGTTAGCAATTACAGGCACAGACTGGGTTAGCTGGTGATCTTATGTCACACAGGGCTGTTGGGAAGATGAATGAGATAAACGTGTGAAGGTAATAAACACAATGTCTACCCCACAATAGTTGTTCTGTGCTATGTTAAATATTATTATACAGGCACATTCTAAAAATCAAAATTTGCCTTTGGTTTAATCACTTATAACATTAAAGAAAAAAATCCATTCTCAGAACAAAATACCAACTTTCAACTCAGCATTATAACATTGATCTCATGGGATACAGTCAGCATTTATAGGAGGGTCAGGAAAAGAACAGCCATGAAGCTCTCCAGCTGTGGAAGTACACACAGCTCGAGGAAGGCCTTAAGTCCTCTCAGCACACTCCATTCAAAACAATTCCTTTGTATTTAGAAGAGGAACCGTATCATCTCCACAGATGACTATCTACAAAATGGACTGTAATCCAAGCCCTGGGAAATGGCTTGGCTTTTATCTGAAGTAGGGCTCAAAGGACATATTACTATTTCCCTTTTGCTTTTTGGACTGAGTTTCTGATTACATTTGGCTGTTAAAATGTATGTGAACAAAAACTCTTCTGTTTTCACTAACAAAAGATTTACTTATTAAATGAATACAGAAGGGGTCAAACTGACTCCACTGTTACGTGTAAGAGATAAAAGCATTTTCCAGATTCCCTTCTTTTTTTCTCTCTCATGAAAGAACGTGGAATTGGGGGAGGGGGGTGACATGGGACCCCAAAGGAGAAGCCTTTATTTATGTTCTTTAACTGTTTCTCGTGAGCTCTTTTTTAAGTATATTTTTATTTATTTTAGAGAGGAAGGGAGAGGGAGAGAGAGATAGAAACATCAATGATGAGAGAGAATCATTGATCGGCTGCCTCCTGCACACTTCACACTGGGGGTGGAGCCTGCAACCCCCGCTACTAGAAATGCATGGACACCTGAGATTTTCATTAGAATAACTTCTCAAGGAATTACAATTTCTCCTTTTCCATTTTCAGAGAGATCAGTCATAAAGGTCTGTGGTCTTCTTTTCTGGAGACTACCAGGGGTTTATCCAGTCGAGAATTAAACACAAGTATATACATTCAATCAGGATAACTTTACAGATTAGCTTTCTTGCTTCTGGAGGACCAAATTTGATTTTAACTGAAGTTAATGTTTCCAAAGAAAGTTCATGACTCCCATCTAAAAATCGATCAGTGATCAGAAAAAAACAGAAATCAAAATAATGTCCAAAATGTTGTTTCTACTCAGAATCAAAACAGAATCGAGTGTAGTAGCCTCTTATTGCAATTGATTTTTATATCTAGGTGCTTTTCTCTTTCTTTAACTATTAAGAATTGCTGTAACTACCCTGCTAGGATTTGAAGGAAGAAGATCATGCCCAGAGTCAAATTTCTAATTGAAAATCATTAGAATAACCCGAGTCAAGAAACCTATGAAAAAGCAAAGTACGCATGACATTGCCTCTAGGTGCTGTGGAAACTTTCAGAGGTGGAGAGTGAGAATGAGATCCAGTAGGTGAGAAGCTCACGGGATCCCCAGCTAATACTGAAGTCCTCATCATCTGTGCACACATACACCTAATAGAATAAAATGCTGAAGGAAGTACAAGAACGTAACATGGCCCTGACAGATTTTACTTCCTGGAGTGCTATAATCATTAGCTGTAAAGAAGTAGCCTTTCATAATTAAAGTAACTTTCAGATCAGATGGTGGTCAACTTAATTTATGTTTTTGCAATCTGTATAAGTGGGAAGACACTATCAGGAACTATTTGACAGAAAATACAAACTTAGAATTCAAACGTAATCAGACTAACTCTAGAATGGTTGCTGGAATAATCTGTTTAGTTCTACCACAGCAGTCACTTTGTTAATCACATATATCATTTGGCTCTAAGTGTCTGGTGCTTCAGAGAATGAGGGGGCTGGGGGAGAGAAACTAATTCCTGTGACCTATTTGGCCAGAGCCCAGGTAACATTAACAATTTCTGTGTCCTTCCTGACTCTGGCACCTTTTATGGTTTGTTGTCAAAAAGACTCAAGCATAGATTTGCTTAACAATGTTTGTTTGTTCCTTTTTATAAAAGGGCTCCATGCTTATTGGTGGGGGGGATGAAAAACTCAGAAAATACATAAGAAAATATAATTGTCTGTAATTATCTTATATAATAAAAGGCTAATATGCAAATAGACTGAACAGCAGAACCGGAACAACCGAACAACCAATCGCTATGACGTACGCTGACCACCAGGGAGCATGTGCAGAACATGGCGGGCATTGGCTGTGGCGGGATGGTGGAGCAGGTGAGGGGGAGCACCAGACCAAGGCAGGGCACAGGTCGCTATCATCAGGGTGAGCCTCTGGTGGTTACTGAAAATTTTTTGCTCCCATGTGCTGCAGTCCCACCCAGCGCTCTCACCTACTGTCAGCACTGGCCCCGCTCCCACCCACAGCTGGTGCCGGAGTTGCCGCTCACACCTGCTGCTGGTGCCTGGCACCAGTCCCAATCACTTGGTACCATCAGCGGATTCGAGCGGCGGCTGCCAGCCCTGATTGCCCCGAGGGCTTCTCCACTTCCCCCTGCTCATGAGGGGTGATCAGGGCAGCAGCCGCCACTCACACCAGCTGATGGCACTGGCCCCAATTGCTCCACACTGTCAGTAGATGCGAGTGGGGCCTGTGCTGTCAGCGTGTGGGAATGGCAGCAAAGGGAGTGAGTCTGCTGGCAGACAGGGTACTGGGGGCGATGGTGGGAGGGGCTGGGCGGGGTGCAGAGGATGGGCCAAGACCCACCCCTGTGCCTACCGCAGCCTCACAGCCCACAGTTCATTTCAAGGTGCATGGATTCGTGCACTGGGCCCCTAGTGTCTATAATAATATAGTATTAACTATATATGTAAAACTAGCTAACATGCACACCCATATACATGTCTATGTAGTGTAAGTTAGGATATATAATTTACACATCTGTATAGTATTTATTTACACTTAATATTATGCTATTATGAACACAAATATACTAATATGTAAATACACACACGCGCATATATATATATATATGTATGTGTGTGTGTGTGTGTGTGTATATATATATATATATATACTTTAGATTCTGTTTTTTCCCCCAAACTTTTCTGAACTTAAAACAGATCTTTCTGAGCCTTCAAACTTTTAGTCTTCTTATTCTTTTTGGCACCATTGATTTCCCCTAGAACCAAATATACACTCTAAGGAAAAACAAATTTCCCATTATTCAAGTTTATGTGGCTCCACATTTTAGAGTCTAAAATGAGCTATAAACATAGGTCCAAGTGACAAGAGTGCCATATAGAAGCAAGATGATTATCCCAACATCATCAGTAAGAAAAAATCCAATTATGGTTTTGAAAAACATTGCCAAAAAATGAAGTATTTCCAGCTTTACCCCAACTGGTAGATGTAGGGGCCAGGGGGCAGTTTGGATTTAACTAGCAGCTGCCAAATAACACAGATGGCATGAAGTTAGAAATGTGGGGAAAGTAAGGGATATAGGATTAGATCAGTCCAGTAAGGGAAAGATGCAGATAGCAAAGCTCCTTAACCCCTTTTAGGACACTCATGAACATCCTGCTATACAGCAGCAGAAAAGAGGATGCAAAAATCCACCCAGTACTACCCTGGCTTCTTTGGTGATTGCTCATATCATGAGAGTATACCACTGCATAACGATGCTCTGTGGTCAACACTGGGGTATGTGCAATATGTTTATTAATCTCCCATTAGCCTCTTTATAAGGTCTATGGATCATGTCAGTTATTGTCACATTATAACATAATCCCAAACCAAAAGTAACCAAAAGAAAAATAGAGCAACAACTAAAAATAAGGACTAGAAATCAATGGTTCTTAGTGTGAACCTAGTGACTTCTCAACATTAGTTGATTTAGTGTGTAGGAGTTAAGAAAGTCTGTTTCGTGTCATCAATTAGCTAGCAACCCTTAAGGAGAGATAACGGAGCAGATATGTGTGGGGAAACAAACCAGGCTTCCTGGTTGTTCATACTAATGTTTTCTGGTTTAATGCAACCGATTTCACATATTTTTCAGCTCAGTGAAACTTTCCGTTATGCTGGTAGGCAATGGGCCTATGCAGTGGTGAATGCTCCCCTGTCACTCAAACTGTTAAACAAATTTTTATTGCAGGTGATCTTAGGATCATCACTTAGAAAATCTGGACCACAGGTTAAGGAATAAAATTGGACCAGATAACCAGTTCTCTAGAATTCTATATGATTCCTGTTCCCCCGACTACTCTGGCATGGAAGATATAACACAGTTCTCTGCCTCTAACCTCAACCAGAGGGTTTTATAATCCTCCTAAAATTTTGTCCATAGATGTCTTGTGGTCCCCTGGAGATCTGAGTGGTCAGTGAACCTGTGACGGCATCTCAGAAGTATCACTACCTCTAGGTCCACCATTCAGGAAGCGATACCTAAAACAATGGTAGGTGGTACTGTCAATATCTCGGGTACTTTAAAGGAAAAGAGCTCCTCCTTCTCCCCACTATATTTAATGCATAAGCCCTGCCTCCTGAAATGTACAATTCTATATACCACATTCGCCACTTATGATGATCCAAGCTTATGTGTGATTGTACCTTTAGAAAAGTCCTTTACCAAGAAGCCTAGGGCAAACCCATTGTGCTGGCTATGCACATGTCAGGGATAGAAAATGCAACTTAGGCTTCACCTAAGATCTATGCTGCATTTGTATTATTAGTCTACGCTCCCTTTCCTTCATTCAACATCAAATAATAAGAGCTAGCATTTATTGAGCATTTACTATCTGTAGGTCTTTAAGTGCTCTTGGTGAGTTACTTTATTTGATCTTAATAACAACCCTAGGAAGGAGGTATCATCATTTCCTTTACAGAGGGATGAATATACTTGTTTTATTCTGTTTTCTAAAAACTAATTCCTTTCAGACTTACAAATCCTAATTTTCATACCCCGAACTTTAACTCCTTTGATTAACAAATTAGTAAACAAACAAATATGCAATTGACTACAATGAGCCAGGCATTCTATTAGCCACTGAGGAATAAAAAGACACCAAGTCAATGTCTTCAGCTTAATGAGTATATAATTCACATAGCATTAGACTCATAAGATGAGAAAATAAGAAACATTGGACAATTAGAAGGAAAAAATTCCCAAGCCTCTAGCCTCGTTTGTTTACTATCAGGCAGTGATAGCTTCTGGAGGCAGAGTCTCTAAGTTCAAACCCTAGCTCAGCTACAATCATTCCCCTAGTCTAGGTCACTGTAAGATTAAGTCTTGTTCCCCCAACTATAAATGACCAGAATATTACCCTCCACTGTCTTGTACATTTATGGCAAGGATTACATGAAATGACATATGTATGTAACATGATACCTGGCATATAGCAGCCATTTCCTAAATCTTTACTACAATTGTCTTAAATGATTAAAGCATAAGTCCCTCCAACTTCTTTTCCTTCTGCATCAAAATGTGTACTGTTAGCCAATCTTATTTCTGTTTTAGAAGATGAAGTGTCATTTCTTATTCCACAAATATTTATTGTGTGCCCACTGGTAGACTTCTTTCCAAGGAAAACTCCTTGCCTCTGATTTTGAATGATCTTTTTTTTTCTTCTTAATTCATGTTTGAATTTTAAATCTTTTCTCTACTTGCTTTTTCTTGTGTGTAAAAGCTAAATACAGATGGCATTCGACTTATGTTCAACTTTTAATTTTTGGAATTTACAATGGTACAAAAGCAATGCACATGCAATAGAAACTGTACTTCAAATTTTGAATTTTGATCTTTTCTAGGGCTAGCAATATGTGCCACAATACTCTGTCGTGATGCTGGGCTGTGGCTGTGAGCCACAGCTCCCAACACTCTACATTGCACTGGGTTGCCAGCATTTTTTTTGAATATTTTGTTTTTGCATCCATCATGTCTACAAAATGCCCATCTGTGTCTTCTGCTTCTGGTGACAACAAGAAAAGGAAGGCAATTATAGATGCTCCTTAACTTATCTTGGGGTTACATCCCAATAATGCAAGTGTTCTAAACACATTTAATGAAGACGAGGATAAGCTATGATGTGAGGTAGGTTAGGTGTATTAAATGCATTTTCAATGTATGATATTTTAATTTACAATGGGGATCAGACATAACCCCAATGTAAGGTGAGGAGCATCTGTATACCTTTTCTCTGGGACCATGTAACCATCTGAAGCTAACCCACTATGTTTCTTCTCCTGCAATGTTTATCCTCTTGAAATAGTATACCCATTGCCTTCACTTCCTGCCTACTCATTTACTTACCCATTCAGAAAACATACAAGCATCTAGAACTTCATTGTATGTGTTATGGAATAAAATAGGAATAAGATATGATCTCTGCTCTTGAGATAGTCTTGGGTATTTTTGTTCCTTGTTCACCCTACCGTAGCTCTTTATTTAGTCACCCGTGATCCTCTGCGTCACTCAACTTAATAGTCTTTTCTTAGTCCTCACTGACTTCCTTCTACCAAGGAAGCTAATGTAAGAAAATCTGCTGAAGTGGTCTCAAACAATTGTTAAGACTGTTTCTAATAACTAAAGGGGGGCTTGAATTGTGTGTTTGTGTGTAGTTGAAGACAGATATAGAGGAGAAAAGTGGGGAAACACAGGTAGGGTGGGATGAGTAATTCCCAAAGAATTAGTTCAAACTCAGTTAAGGAAACCTAAAAATAGGCACAGCTCTATATTGTCAAAGATAAATTTTAAATATCATAAAACACATCATCCAGCAGAAGCAATTTGCACAGAAAATACAACTAATTTCTTCAAAGTAATGAACACTCAAGACATCACTTCCTGGGAGGAAGCAAACAGAACATTGCAAATGAGCTCTTTGTAGCCTTTCTGACCCAGTTTAGTCACTAGTTTAATATTCAACGGGCAGATGTGTCCTCTTCCCTTTAGGAAGTTTGATGTTCAAAAGACAATTTAGGTCATTGGCTCCTGTGACAGCAATTCCCCTGTGAGAAAGCTACATTTAAGCATCCATATCTTGTATTATTGATAACAAAACTGGTAAAGGCCTGCAAACTCCAACAGCTTTCTCTCTGGGCTGCTCAGAAGCAGCAATTAAATCAAGACTAACTCCTTTTAGAAGGATATGTGTACGCTTTGAACAACAAACCTGTGAGTAGAGTTCTAGCATGAATTTTTCTCTTCAAATATATTGCAAGTAGTCCCTCCATACCAAAGAAAAATAAAAAATAACATTAGAGATACATTAAATTTTTGGTTGCCAACACGAGTAATTTTATCTTGGCAGTAAATGAAATGTGTTCTTTTAAAGACAATGGGAAATGAAGGCCCCTCCCTTATACTCTCCACTCCCTTTCCATTAAGTAAAGAGAGCCACCAGTCCATTATTTCTACCCTGGTCTTGAGATTTTGGAGAGCTGGAAATAAATTTTTATTCATTATTGTGGTCCTAGTCCCTAGTTCTGACTACCACATAGCTGATTTCTGTAAATATTTGTTGAATACATTTCCCCCCTAAGAATATTTTAGAAAACATTTTAAGATGTAAAATTCAAAGTACTGACATTGCAAAAGAGGCTCTTACTTCCTATCCTAGCTGCTGCCACACTGCCTTCTTTCCCCTCAAGCCTACTTAGCTACACTGATCAACTCCAAATCACCCAACAGGCCATACTCCTTCACACCACAGTGCTTTTACATGCACTGTTTTCCACCTGGACTGTCCTTTCCCTCATTCTCTTCTTGCTGAATCATCTTTTAAGATTTGTACAATCTAAATATGAATTTTATGGCTCCTTTTTCCTCAAGCAAAATTAGTTATTTCACACACTTCTCTCATAATATCTGGATCATGTTTCGATCATATTTTTATTAGGAAACATTATGATTAATTGTTCAGGTCAATATCTCCCAACAGTTGGTCAGATCCTTGAATGTACAGATTATGTCATTTTCATTTGGCATTGCTAAACCTTTATTAAAACATAGGAAATGCTAAAAAATATTTATTGAGTTAAACTGATTTATGGGTCTCAGTCAGCACCTGTGCTTCACTGCTTTCTAATAAACCAGTACTTATGCTCTCCCAAAATTTGTATTTTAACAGAATTCTGAGATATTGTAAAAATTTTTGACAAAAATCAAAGTTGTTTTTTAGTTTTAAGTAAAGATATTATGAAGGATGTAAATAAGTAAAGAGAATAACAACTTTGGTCATTTAAAAACACCTATCCCTTATAAATCACATGCTGAATTTCTCTATTGAATTCTGATTGTAACCAAAGTAAATGCCCCTATTAAATTTTCTTATTATAAGATAAAAATTATTAAAAATTAGAAGTGAAATAGGAACCTTAGAACAAAGTGAGGAGTATATTCTCTCTATCACCTGAGTATTCTGTGAAAATTAGTCAAGTCAATGAGGTCAAAATATGACTATGTATCTAAGAAGCCTGCCAAATAAAGTCTGAGATTTCAGAAGCCAAAGTTGTAAAAAAAATTAAGAAATACTGGCATAGTAATTTGTGTAACTGTAATCTTTGAAATTTACTTGCAAGGAACCTCAAAAAATCAAACAACAAACAAAAACCTTGTCCCAAACTTAAAGATCTTGCTAATTGTAGAGACCTGGAAGCCAGTAAGTCTTCAAAAGCACCCTGTGTGGTCTAAGTTTAAATGATTAAGGAACTAGATATAATGGACTGAGAGGATAGAGTACACTCACAAAGACATTCTTTTCTTCTCTTCAATGCCATGAAAGCTGACAATAATCACTATACAAGTTTGTATTTCCAGCACTCACTATGACACCTCATGCATAGGTTATATCTGAAAAGTTTGATAGAAACAGTGAATTCATCCATCACTCAGTTAATGACAGACTATGTCCTCTTTCTGAAATGTAGACACTCTCTACCCAAATCAAGCTCCGTCAATATTTAGACTCATTTACCAACTTTTCAAAGGTTTCCATCACCAATAATGTGGATCCATCCCTAGTGATAGAGCCAACATTTTGTAGAACTTCCTCATGTTAAACTCCTTTGTTTCTCCCAACTTCATCGCAAAGTAATTAATATCATTACTATCTTTACTTTATTTAACATCTTTCAATTACAAATTTCTCATCTGCAAACTGAAGATATTACCTCATTATTAAAGACTGACAGGATATAGATCATGAATATTGGTGTCTAGCTACAATAACAGCTCAATAAAAGTTCACTTTCTTTCTCTCTTTCCTCAGCTTTACCCATACATTTTTTTGCTATTGTTACTATTTTTTACAAATATTTTTGCATGTGAAATTAAAGATCACATTACTCATCAGGGAAATGGAAATTATAACACAATAGAATACACCCATCAGAATGGCTAAAATTAAAATAAAAAGAAAGACAATGACAAATTTTGGTGAAAATATGAAACAATTGAAATTCTCACATGTTGTATTATGGGATGTATAAAATGATATATCCATTTTTAAAAACTCTTTGGCAGTTTCTGCTAAGGTCAAATATATGCCTACACTTTAATGCAGCAATCCCATCTCTGGTATGTATCAAAACAATGAGTGCATACATTCACAAGAAGTTTCATAGCACCTTTATTCATAAGAGCACAAAATGGGAAATATCCCAAATATCCTCAATAGAAAAGAGGATAAAACAGTATGGTATACTCATACAATGTGATATTACACAAAATGATAGACAAAACAAAATGGATGCATCACATAAATATTATGTTGAATGGAAGAAGCCAGACACAAGAGTACATACTGTGCGATTCCATCTATTCAAAATTCTAACTCAGACAAAAGTAATATCAAGTGATAAAAGCCTGACAGTGGTTACCTTGGGCAGTGGTGATCGTGGCAGTATTAACTGGGAAAGGGAAGCAGGGAACTTTTTAGGTTGATGTAAATTAACATGTCTTGATAAATGTAGTGGTCACATAGGTGATTACATTTATTAAAAATCATGGAGCTGCCCTGGCTGGTGGCTCAGTTGGTTGGAGTGTCACCCATACCCCAAAAGGTGGTGGGTTCAATTCCTGGTCAGAGCACATACCCAGATTTTGTATTTGATCCCCCATCAGAGCACATATGGGGGGCAACTGATCAATGTTTCTCTTATTTTGATCTCTCTCTTTTCCTCTCGCTCTCCGATCCTCTCTCTGAAATTAATAAACATACCCTCAGGTGAGGATTTAAAAAATAATAAAGCGTATAGTTAAAAATCATGAATTTTATAGTATGTAAGTCTACCTTAGGTTAAGGAAGTTTTCTTGATGATGTTCAACAGTTCACTTGAGTAGTTTACCTATTAGAGCCTTTTACAAGATTGTGGAGGATGACCATCCCAGAGAAACTGTCTTGATGTCTAGAGTTCGTTAGTTGAATGGGGACAGAACTGAATGCACACATACGCTTTCAGCACAGTGATATGCCATAATGACAACTGAAAAGTAAGCTCATGATTCCCTTTGCCTAACATTTTGTAGCAATCCAAAGCAAAAGGAAGCCTTGTGCCAGAGCTTTTGTTTACTATAATTCTCATAAGGCCATTATCACCCTAGATGAGGGCATTTTTAAATGTAGAAAACAGGAGAAAACACTTCTCCATAATGAGGCAGTTTACAAAGTTGTTTGGATAAGAAAAATGAGTTTGCCATAGGCATAAAAAAAAGAAAAAGAACAAAAAAAAACGGGGGAGGGGGGACGATCCCTTCTACAGTGTAACCCTCTTCCTAGAGCATTCTGCAGCTGCTGAACAATTCCTATATGACTGTTAAATCTGGGTTCGCCTCTGCACTTGCACAGCTGGGGCCAGTGGTGCCATCGCCAGAGCTTTGAGGCAGAGGGTGAGGAGGTGGCAGCATTACACTTCAACTGGAGCAGCCTAAACTGGGCAGACTGTTGAGTACGAGCTGTACACGAGAATAATACATACATATATATACCCACACCCACACCCAGAAACAGTCCTTGCTTCACATCACTCTCCTCAACCACTGCTCACCACAATGTTCCCTTTACACTGATAGTACAGCTTCCCTCACGGGACTTTCTCCAGGAGCTATACTCTCCAGGGTGCCTCCTTGCTTTTGTAAATGCCACTCTATTTATCTGGAATATTCTTTCTACCTCAACTTCCCAGAGGTATTGCCTTCAACATTCAGATAAAAAGTTACCTTTTCTAGTAACTCCCAGGCTACTTTGGTCTCTCTCATCTATGCTCACCAACCTGAAAACATATCAAGCCATCATGCCGTTACTAATTTGCTTGTCTGTTTCCCTAAGTCTATTATTAGCTCCTTTTGATTGGAGGCCTACTATTTTCCATCTTTCAATTTCTAGCACCTGTGCACTGTTTCTGACACATGGCAATAGATGACGGTAGAACAAATAAGCGTATGAAGAATGAATAAATGAATGTGAAAGACAAACTAATTTTATATTCCTGTTTTGATTTGTGCATTATTGTACAACTAAAAATAAAACAATACTCTTTTTGACAGCATTAACATGTATGAACTTTTCCCCTTCAAAAGAACATAGACAGAAACAGGATTATTCTGATTAAAACAATCTCTCTTATACGGAACTCCTCTAAGCATGGTTAATTTTTTAAAATCATAAAACTTATCATATCCTGTTTACTTTCAAAGTTACTACTTCTAAACAATGTGCTATTTTGCATTCTTTTCTCAGGGATTTAAAATTGGGATGGTGCAGTTTCATTCAGCCAGAAGAGTTGACAAAACCCATTAAAAGCTTCACAGCATTTCATATAATCCAGGATTATATGAAATGCTGAAGGATATTCGGTAAGAAGAGGAAGAAGAAGAAAAAGGTAAAGATAAAAATTATGAACAACAAAGTGACAACAAATAAATATCTATCAACATAGAATCAGGGGCATAGAAAGGGAGTGGACTGACAATTCTAGGGGGGAAAGGGGTGTGGGGGTGCGGGAAAAGACTGGACAAAAATCGTACACCCATGGATGAGGACAGTGGGGGGCGTGTTAAGGGCAGAGGGTCGGGTGGGAACCCGGTGGAGGGGAGCTATGGGGGAAAAAAAGAGGAACATCTGTAATAATCTGAACAATAAAGATTTATTGGTGAAACCATAAACAGTGGGGGAACTCAAGGAGGCATTTAAGGGGACACTGGAGCCTATCACCCCTTCTTGTAGTGGAACTCCAAAAGCATTTCCTCTTGAATTCAGTGGGTTCATACTGAATGGAGGAGAACCTACTATTTTTTCAGGCTCTCTATGCCTCTTATCAGAAATATTGTCTTTATAGTACCCCTAAAATCACGTTCTGTAGTTGGAGTCCATTTCCTCCTGTTATATATTAGCAAAGGGTGCATACAAATTGGTTATCTTCACTTGCTGAGTGACATCTTAGTTTTGGATTACTTGCAACACCTTTTAGGTCTGGGTGGCTTCCAGAACCATTAAGCTATTGTGTGTCTAGGGGATTCATGCTAATTGAATTAGTGAAGCATGGCGCCTACATCCTTGCTAAAAGAATCTGCTCCCATCCACATTACCTACAAATGGGTCTCGGTGGCCATATCTAATCTGGTGATTCAATTTCCCTGACCTCAGCTATGTAGGCAAGAGTGGATATCTGACCAAACCCAACTAAATGAGATTTCTGAAGAGTATGGGAGAGACACATTGGTGAGATGTAAGGAATGCAACTGCAAGATCATATAGAACTAGACACTGTGGCAGGTGGCAGTGAAATGCAGAGTAATAGAGGAAGTTGGTTTACAAAGAAAAACAATATAGAGAAGATGAGCCAAGAGACTCCAGGGACCCCTAACAGAAATCTGGATCCCTATGTGTCCGCCTGTGTTTCCATTCCAGTTACTGAATATCCTAAAGATTAGTCTTAGAGGAAAACTTTTATTTAAGTTAGCATGACTGTATTTCTCTCATTTGCTAACAAACTTACATTTAAAACAGTAATTTCCATATAACTGTAATAATGATCTATGGTTAATTTTATATGTCAGCTTGTCTAGGCCACAGTGCCCAGCTATGTGGCTGAGCATTATTCTGGTTATTTCTGGGTGGGTGTATCTGAATGAGATTTGCCTTTAAATTAGTGGTTCTTTGAGTAAAGCAGATTGCCCTTGACAATGTGGGTGAGCCTCAACTAATCAGTTGAAAGCCTAAAGAGAAGAAAAGGCTGGCTCTCACGGGAGCAGGAAGAAATTCTCCAGAAAACTGCCTTTGACTTCATCTGCAACAGTGATTATTCCTGGTTCTACAGCAGACTACCTTTGGTCTCTAACTGCCACTCTTTCCTGAGTCTCCAGCCTGCCATCTCCACCATCAGATTTTAGACTTGCCAAACCTTCACATTCATTTGAGCCGATTGCTTAAAATAAATCTCTTGATTTATGTACATACCAGTATATAAACACATTTTATTGGTTCTGTTTCTCTTGAGAACCCTAATACAATCTATAATAACTACAAATATAACTAGTTGTACATAAATACAACATATTCCCTAAGTTCAAATTATTACAAAAGACATCTTGAATTCTGTTTATTTTCTTTGCATCATTTCTGTTCAACTTATGCTGAATTTAATAAAAGTGAGCTTTAATTATATTAATTTTTAAATTAAAATATATAGCCTCCTTGTGTTAATTACTGGATTTACCTTAAAATCTTTGCTCACATGAGGTAATGTCATACAAAAAATTCAGCTTGATAAAGTAAAATATTTTCATCATTTATTCATTGAAATGAATTTATATTATATTATTTTTAATAGTTCTAAATAGAAGTTATAGGACAAAATACTGGTAAAAATTGAATATGCCACTTGATATGTCAATCAAATAAACATATTCTCCGCTCTAATTTACAAAGCAATAATATATAAAACAGTCAAACACTTTCAGGGAAATTGGCCACATTCAATTTTCTTATAAGAGATGATTGACAATAAGATGAGAAATAATCCTTTAGTCTGTGTTTAGTGAACAAATGTATGTTAAAATTCAGTCTTTTGTAAAATAAAAAATAGTGTGTCTAAAGGCACACATCACTAGGAAGTGTGTATTGGGTTTCCAGTAAAATCAATTGCCTACCCACTTCTTAAAATACATCTTCAAGGGGAAATGCTTAAAGCAGTGGTTCTCAACTGGGGATGATTTTGCCCCCCAAAGGATATTTGTCAAGGTCTTGAAACATTTTTGGTTATCTCAATGGGAGATGGCAGGGAGGTACTCCTGGTATCTAGTGGATCAAGTCCAAAGATAGTGCTAAATAAACTACAATGCACAAGACAGATAGCCCCACAACAAATATTTATTCAGTTCAAAATGTCAGAGTGCTGAGGTTGTAAAACTCTACAAATTAAACTATCAGATCCTAAATGTTCAAGCCATCATTTATTCATGAACTAGCACTATGGAGCAAATATTTTTTATGGATGTCTGTATGAGAGCTCGTTCTTTGAAATATTTTTGTTCATTTCTTTCTTCCGGTAAGGAGATGAATAAGCATTGAGATTATGCCAAAAAATAATTATTTACTTTTTCCAGTCATATTTATCATAAATCCTAACCAACATGTAGTAAGGTAATTTTCTAGTGATTCTGACTTCTTCCATAAGAAATTTATTTTGACTTTGGTCAACTTTCTTCCCAATGGGAACATAATAAACTAAGACTTCTATTTGACTTCTATCCATGATACCCGATACAGCAAAATAACCTAATGCTAAAACATAAAAACATCCTAAGTCATATTTATCTTAAAATGGAAATGCCAAGATGCTTCTGTAGGATTGTGTCTACATGGCTATCTCTAGACATTTGCAAAAGGCATATTTAAAGGATGAAACAAGAAAGGCTCAGCAAGTGTAACAGTATAGTTTTTCTTTTAGTAGTATTTTATCTACTTCACAGTGTAACCCAGCCAACACCATTATTAAAGGTAATATATTAAAGTCTCTTAGAGCACTAAATTAAGGAATAACCTTTCAACCAACATAATTAATAGATGAGGTAATTTCAATCTTTTTCAGTAAATATTTTCAAAGCAGACATCTGGTGCTACCTACTTATAGTTTCTTCTTTGAGTACATATTCCATTCTGCATCACTTTTACTGAGTAATAATTATTGGTTCAATTCCTTAACTCATTTTTCAGTTTGGGGAACATATGAAGTGCAGAGTGAGGCAAAGTAGGTTTACGTTTGTAAGTCTATGAAACACAGAGTTCGTTCTTGTATTATTATCATTATCAATTATTGGTGTTATTTTCCATACAAACAACTATAAGCCTATTTTTTGATCTACCCTGGATTAGGTAGAAGCAGCTGTGGTTCAGATTTTTCCAGGCAGTTAAAATAGCTTGCGTAAAATGCCCAGCTTTAAGGAATTTCATGACTTGAGGAAAGGAAAAACAAAATATGAAGGCAGAGAACAGACCACTGAGGGTCTTACATACTATAGCAGGGAGCTTAGATTTTATTCCACAGGAGGAGGAAAAGTGAAGAATGTCAAGCATGAGAGCATCCTGGTCTTGCTTTCATTTTCAGTGAACCATTCTGGTGGCTGTGGGAAGGATCAGTTTAGACAGCTGCAGTGTTTTGGGGCCCAAGAAAAAGAGAGACTGATGTTGGGAACTAGGACTAGACAGAGGCAGTGGATCAGAGACATATTTATGAGGAAACCTGATGGAACTATTTGGCTGATTACACAGGGATGAAAGCAAACAAAGCAAATGGTATTAGCCCAGGTTTTCTAGGTGGGGCAACTTGGTTGAATGGGTGATTCTAATAATTGGGAGAAGGTATCGAGGAAAAGGAACAGTGTAAGGGAGCTTGCTTAGTTCAGCAATAGCCAAACAATTAGGACAGAAGACAGACTTAGTGCTCTTTCTTTGCTGCAA
>NW_005360124.1:11350397-11380447 GCF_000412655.1 Myotis brandtii | reverse complement strand
TATCAAAGTCATTCAATGCTCTGTGAGTATGGGGACTTTCAAGATGTGGAAACATTATGAGCCTATATAGATTGATAAAGAGATATTGGGTGCTCAATTTTTAACAATAAAAATCAGATACTGAATGTGGTCATGCCATAATTTTAATGAACCAATGTCTCTTTACTGAGTGTCACACTTCAGAAGAGATACTCTCAAATAATACAATGCATAACACTCATCTGGGTTGCCTGTTAAAATGTAGGACCACACCTTGAAAAACACTCCTTCAAGAGCTCATTTTGGTGGATAAATCTCCCTCCAAGTAAAGCAATCCTATATAATAAAAGCGTAATAAGCAAATCGACCGAACAGCGGACTGACCGATCAGCGGGGGGCGGGGCCAGCGAGCAGGTGTTGCCAGGCCAGCCAAGGTGCATGCTAGCGGGCAGATGGAAGGGACAGTGATGGGATCGGGGGGCGGTGGCAAGCAGCCTTGGTGGGGTGATGGGGGCCAGCACCATCCCCTGATCACCTGCCTGGTCACCTCCAGGCAGAGGGAGGCCACGGGCAAGAGCAGCAGCAGTGGGGTGATTCGGGGCGGGGCCGCCCAGCACTGTCCCCAGATAGGCCTGCCAAAGTTGCCTCCCATAGAGGAAGGCCATGGGCAGCCGTGGCGCAATCGGGGGCGGGGTGGCCAATCGCCGCCCCCAACGTTCCCTGATTGGCCCACCAGTCACCTCCTGCAGAGGGAGGCAAGGCTGTGGCTTAGGCCCGCTCAGTTGGACCTAAGCCATCAGTTGGACATCCCCTGAGGGCTCCCATACTGCAAGTGGGCGCAGGTCGGGCTGAGGGACCCCCTACGTGCACGAATTTTCGTGCACCGGGCCTCTAGTTCAATATATAAGATGCTGCTGTTAATGGATTTATAAACAACAAAATTCTCCCTTCCTCTACCTTCCTATATCTATCTATCTACCTATCATCTGTCTACTAATTAAACCTTGAAAAATTTTTAATTATTTGGAAGAGAACCAATTCTATCCCTAAACTGCAAGTCTTAAGCACATACCTCTGAAAATGGAAGTGGAGAAGAGCCACTGGTTGGAACAGAATTCCTAAATGCTTCTGAACATATATTTGATGTGATAAACATAAAAATTAAATGTTCCCCTTCTAGGGATTTTGTTATACCTGCCCCCACCTTACCCCATCAGTTCTGGCATTATATCTTTCCTATGCACTCAGGAGCCAAAATTTTTTGTTCAGCTCAATTTTCCATATTTAATATTCAATATTAGGTATTATTTTTTAAAAAATTTCAAATATAAAGTTACTTTTTTTTTTAATTTTCACCCAAGGATATTTTCCCATTGATGTTTTTTAGAGATAGTGGAAGAGAGAGGGAAAGACAGAGGGAAACATCAATGTGAGAGAAGCATATAGATTGGTTTCCTCCTGCATGAGCCCTGACTAGGGCCCCAGCCAGAAAGGAGCCTACAACCGAGGTACATGCCCATGACCAGAATCAAACGCAGTACCCTTTGGTCCACAGGCCTATCCACTTAGCCAAACCGGGCTTAAACTATAGGGCTATAAAGTTACTTTTAACTTCAAATGTAAGCCCTGGATGTTCTCTTACTCTCCCTCTCTCTCCTGATCCCTTTCTTCCTTAATTTCTGACAACCACAGGGGCAAGCATGTCAAACTTTAGTTAAGGAACTTCCTAAGGCAACGAACACCCTCCTATCTCTCTGGAGAGCTCTGTCTTCAGATGCCCTCTATTGTGGAGGAAAGAATGGGAGTGTTCTTTCTCATTCATTGTGGGCATCAGTAGTGGCTGCTTTGGCCTTGGCCCCCAAGTAGACTGGCCACTTTTTACTTAGTACTATCATGTAACATTGGAATTTAAGGGACATGCACTTGAGTAAGCATTGCAATTTAAAGGGCCATCATAGGGAATGTTAGATAAAGGGGCACAGGCAGCCCAGCTGGTATGACTCAGTGGTTGAGTATCGACCCATGAACCAGGAGGTCACAGTTCGATTCCTGATCAGGACACATGACCAGGTTACAGGCTCAATCCCCAGTAGGAGGGGGGAGAGGGGGCAGCCGATCAATGATTCTCTCTTGTCATTGATGTTTCTCCCTCTCACTCCCTTGCCCTTCCTCTCTCTGAAATCAATAAAAATATTTTAAAAAAGGGGGGGGGGCATAGATAGGATGCTGCAGAATCTTGACCATGGACACTATCTTTGGAAGCTCTGGTTCACAATCATATCTCCATATAAATTCAATATGATAGAAAAATCTAATATTGTATGTCACATGATTTAAAAAATCATGAAAATACATACAGAAATATATAAATAAACAAAAAAATAAAAAGAATATTGACAGATATTACTTAAAATTATGATGTTATATCATCTATAAACCAACACAGGGCAGCCGAATTTACTTCTCTATCTGTAAATAACCTTTCATGATTAAATCTTGAAAACCCATGAACTGTTTACTTAAAACCTTTTGCTCTCACTCTTGACTAACACATGCGCTGTTCTGCTCAGATGCCAGCATAAGAAAGGGCATTTAGTGGAGTTTCCCTCCAGCTCAGCTCAATCTATGGCAGCTTTTCTCAATGCTTTCGAGAGCTGTTCACAACAGAATCCCTGGGAGAGCTTGTTCAAATGCAAAGTCCTGGGCCCACCACCTTCCTACTGAGTCAGCACCCAGGGGGTGGGCTTTAATGTTTGCTTTGCTTACAAGCTCCTTGAGTGATTCCTAAGCATCCTTAGGATTTCACACATCATTCTCGTGATTGTTCATTCCTTGATTCTTCAATAAACATTTACTGAACACTTTTGTTAGCCACAGTCTTTAAAACTCTTTTTATATGTTAGATGATGAAAAGGGGATATGATCTACTTGTCTGTAGATGAGCTGGGAGCCAGTTGAAGTTATTCCAACAGAAGGAGAGTGGGGAGATGAAAAGCCACTGTGACAGAGGCAGTTCTCTTGCCCTGCCTGAAGTCATGGGAAGGCAGATTTCTTTCCCTGGAGACAAACCCTGCCCCAAATTACTGTGACTCCACAAGTCATCCCAGAGCCAAGCGGCCCTGGACTTGGACCTCCCAGCTACATCCTCCCTCATTCCCCAGGGACCACACACTCCCATTCTTTCTTCCACAATAGAGGGCATTGGAAGACAGAGCTCTCCAGAGGGACAGGGAGGTTTTTGTTGCCTTAGGAATTTCCTTCAGGTTGCCTGAGGAACATTTCACAGAAAGGCAAGTTGCAAGGTCACTGTTCAGCATTCTGTGTCGGAGCCACTGTTTGAAACACACTAGATAAATTTTCTCTCTCCTGGGTTTTAGTTTGGGCACAATTTCTTTTCTTTCTCTCATTTTGTTAAAGGGAATCTGAGGCTGATGTGCTGAGATGGAGGGACAAAAGTTTCTTTGTTATTAGGCCCTTAAAATTTTGCCTAACAACACACTGTATTTTCCTAAAAGTAATTTGTTCTTCAAGTTTCCTATCTTTAAGGCACTTAGTGGAATTGGTCATACCAAATTCCCTGATTTTCCTTGCCACCATTCACTAGCATGTCTAGATATATCAGATATGTATTTCCACTCTTGCTGTAGAGTAGAAACTTAAGTGCTACTCACTAGCATGTGGTTCATTGATATTATTTTACCTGCCATGTAAAGACTCAGAATTTTATAAATTGTAAAGGAGATTTTGAAAGTCATACATTTAAAACTCAAATTTAAATGAATGTCAATATAATTGTTTTCTAAGAAAACACAAAAGGGAAGTCAGTTCCTGGAATTCCTGGCATCAACTGTAGAAGGCAGATCCAATTCATTTTGTTGTTAGGACCTTGCTATGCTTAAGAGACAATATAATAGATACTGATTACCATTATGAGGAATTACAAAAGTAGAAAAGAGAGGTACTTGGCAGAATTTGTGATCTGGTAGCTTAACTTGATCACTACTCTTCCCATTATTTCCCTTGTGTTACCCAGTTCACTTTTATTAATCCTTCTTTGGTGACATAAAAGAGAGAACAGAGAAAAAATAAAATAAAACTGAGTTGTTTGATTGGATTCCAAAATAGGGGGAGTTTACTATGTGTAGTTTTATAAGAAGGCAGGGTATAAGTTACAAAAGTACAACCTAAGAAAATTAGAAGTCATATTACTTATTGTATATGATTTACTTCAAATAGGTCCTCTATCAAACATTCACTGGAACTCATACCTATCAATGATGTGGAATTATATTCTTTATTGGTCTCAGGCTCATTAGAATAAGTAAGTCCTGTACCTTTTCTAGCTTGCTAAAGATCGAACCACAACGTGAGAAGTTCTGTCCTTCCTTCTCAGGATCTTTATTCTCAGACAGTGGGACCACCATCCAATCAGACAGCAAAAACAGAAATTCAGAAGTTACTCTATATTCTTCTTTTCACCACAGACAATCAATTCAACAAGGCCCTTTTTATTTTACCTCCATTACTATAGCCTTAGCCCAGGTCTTCATTAATTCTCCAGGCTTCTAGTCTAATCTCTTAGCTTTCAGTCCCAGCATTTCCCATCCATTCTAGACATTACAAACATTGTATTTAATATGTGAATTGGGGCGTCACCTCCCTGCTCAAATCTCTTTACTGGCACCTTGGAGCTTTCAGGATAATGGTCAAATGGCTTAGTTTAGCTGAAAAGGCCCTCTATGATTTAAACCCTGATGGTTGTTCTAGTCCTTCTTCCATTTTAGTATCTAATTCAGCTTAATTGTTTTTAGCTCCAATAAAGCAAGCTCTTCAGTGCCCACAAGGCATGGCAGCCTTCATCACAGGGAATCACAGCATTGGTTCCAAGTCAAGCTGAGATGTAAACCCTTCATTTTAAAGATAAGGACACCAAGCTACAGAGAGGTTATGTAACCTGCCCTAGGTCACACAGCTGGTTAGGAACACAACAGATTTAGGACCCCGTGATTAGGCCTAATAGTCCAGAATGTAATTTCTTTAATCTCCTTCTGATATTGCTCAAAGTGGGCAAAATTATATTATTTCTTAGCATAAAGCTCTGAAAATACTAAAGTCATACTGATCTTTTGTTCTTCATTAACAAACTGGTTTTAACATGTGTATACAAAATCTGCTATGAGTACAGAGCTTTCTTTTCCCCCAATGCAAACTATTTTTGAAAAGGCTTCCCTTTAATAAGACCACCAAGCCTTCGATACAAAGAAAGCTCTCTGCCCTAAGATTAATCTTATAATTCAACACAAGTTACCAGAATAAAATCTCCCAAGTAAAACAATGGCAGAGGCAGATCTGATAATGAATATGGAGTATGCTGTCACTAAAATACACTTGACTTTTTGTGTGATTAATAGTAAGATGAAATCTTGAAACACATAAGAATGAAGCAAACAACCAAAGAGAAACAGTTTGGAAAGAATCCCCTTTGAAATGTAGCCGTAAGAAAACAGCTTCTGTCCTTTGGCTATCATCAGCATGTGCCTGTCCAGAAATTCGTTTTCAAATCTTATTTCCAAATGCGATCCCAAATTCGAAATCTGAGTTGTTTGGCATGTTCAAAATTTGCTCAGAGATGGACCACACAACACACGAGATGTTTCAGAAGGAATATGCAGTATGTTCCAACATTCATTAGGTTTAATTCATGCTTCAGATAGTGGCCTTCCCCTTCTGATTCTTTAGTATCCTGTTTCTATTAGGAAATGAGAAATACAGGAAACAGAATTATGAAGCCATTTCTGAACATTAGCATGGTACTGAAAAAAAGTTAGCAAAGAAACACACATTTTCAAGGAAAAGATAGGGAGGGAAACTGGCTTGAGCCCAGTCCGTCAGAAATGGTGAGTGATCTGGGTTTAGCTAAATCTGATCATGTCATCATGACTTCACTGCACTTACTGACCAGCAAAGGCACTGAAAAGGGCATTAGGAAAATGCTTGGTAGGAGAAGAAAATATACCTGTTGAATAGGAGAATTTGGTTTGTTAGGTTAGGATTTCAATGGACTACAGAATATCCATCCATCAAATTAACATGGGGGTGGGAGTGTGAGGGAGTTAGAATAAGAGATTGTGAAGGGGAAAAGGGAGCAGAATGTAAGGGAAGAATAGTAAGAATTATTGACAGAATATCCATCCATCAAATTAACATGGGGGTGGGAATGTGAGGGAGTTAGAAGAAGAGATTGTGAAGGGAAAAAAGGGAGCAGAAAGTAAGGGAAGAATAGTAAGAATTATTGTTATTAAATATTTAACTTCTAGACTAAACCAGGGAAAATACTGATCAAAAGATGCAAATGATTATTCAGGAACTTTCATTTTACTTGAAATATAAAAGCCGGGCAAGAATGCATAGGGACTAACAAAGCGAAGATAAGACAGCAACAATCCAGAGGGGGGGAGGGGGGAAATTATATAACATTCATATCCAGAATGTCGACATTGCAATTACTCATATACAAAAGCAGTTTTCATTTCTTTCTAAGTGTTGCTGAAAGAACTTGGTATCACTTCATTTTTTAAAATCTTGAAATATGCTCAATATCTGAAGTCTCCTAGGATAGCTATGATCTTTCAAAAATCCAGATGTCATTTGGAAAAGAAGTTCTCTAGTCAAATACATCCTGTCTGTTGGAAACTGAAAGAATTGGAAGAATACTCATTAATGTCCTTTACTGAATGGGTTGTTATAAAGCACCATGTTAATAAAGGATGTTAACCAAGGATGGTAGGATTGAGCTGTATGCCAACAACAGTATTGGTGTAGTATTGACAATGTCTGCTGATAAATAGGATGGACAGTACTTTCAATTAAAAAAGATGATAGGTCTTCTGAAAATAATCTACCTCAAACAAGTACTTCTCTGTTGGTTTTGTGACAAGTAAATGATGAATAACATTTTCCATTAAAAACTAAAATATTAATTAATTAATATATATTGAGGATGATATACACACACCTGTTAAGCTCATTGTGTAAGTTAAAAACATTATTTTGGGGTGAAGCCAATTACTAACTTTAACTGAAAAATGCTTCTCATTGCACATCAAATTGCTAGAATCAATTTTCACAATCGTAGTTGGATTTGCCAAAACATTCTTTGCCCCAGAGCTTGATTCAGTAGTGATTCTGGAGGGAAATTTACCTTCATTTATTTCTTGGTTCCCCAGTCTCATTCTTTTTCATGCCCTATCACACACGTGGTTCCAATATAGGAAAAGCATTACATCCAAGAAAGCTTCTCTCCCACTCCCCATCCCCAAACCTGCTTTTCCTCCTAAACACTCTTTTAGGGAAACAAACCATCACCATGACAACAATATAATGGGAGTTTGTACAGGACGTGGGGGCAGTTTGTGTTGAACAGAATAAGGGAAACTCAGAAGGTGGGTAATACATACTCCATTATGAAAAGCCACTTAGCTATACAGAACTAATTGCCCTTGACAAATTTGACTCAACCAACACACAGCTCCAGGAAAGAAAAACAACAACAACAACAAAACACCTTGCAAGTGTAGTTTATTTAGGGCTAATTCTTTAATCTTTCATTATGGCTGACTGGACTCAATGTTCAGTGGTCATTAAACCAAAATATCATATTTATATGGAGAAGAGAGCTAAGAACTTTGCCTCCCCTTTTTAACTTCAAATGGCTGTGGGACATCCAGAGATTAGCACTTTCCCCAAATAAATGTTGCCACGTTCTCTTTTCTGGGGAAAAATATTTGTTTTCTGCACCTTTAAAATTTTATTTGTATTTATTTCCCCACAGGCAGATGATGAAGGTAAATTATTATGGAGTTGTGAGGGCTTTTCAGTATCTTTAATGTATTTGCTTCCAGACAGAGGAGAGCTGCAGACACATGGCAGCAGTCCTAGCTCAGGTGTAGTACCATTCTTTTGTGTAACTCGGAGCTTGAGAGAGAGAGCTCCAGGCACCATTCAGGATATATTTAACAATACTTTCTCACTACTGACTTCACTTAGGAGACTAAAATTATCATGCTGTTTTTTAAAAGAACAAGAACACCAAAAAAGTCACAATTGGATGAGGTTCATTGTTTGTCTTTACCTGAGCACCCACCTAAGGACACAGGACTTTTTAAATAATGAGGAGAATCCTTTGTTCTCTCAGGTTCCATTTAAAGGGAAAGTGGGTCGAAGGGCTTCCCAGGGGATGGAAAAAACACACCCTGGAGCCAAACACAGGGGAGTAAAAGATTTCCCTCTCACTGCTGCTCCCACCTTCCCAAAGAAGTTAATTAATTCTATTTTAGGGGTATTTGGGAGGGGTGGGGGAGCACTCAGGAAGCCCATTCTCTAAAACCACAATCTCATTCTCCAATGTGGCTCAGACCACCTTCTCTTCCCTGACACCTTGGGCTGAGGGGCACTGAGAACCTCTTTCCAGCCATGGGCAACAGAGTCAAGCAGGACTGCATGCATTTCTGCTCCCCAAAATATGTGTCCCGGCCCACGTGCGAAGTTGGGTGTGGACACCTAAAAACCACAATTAGAGCCATTCAAAGCAGCAAGTTACAGTACCTTCAGAAGTCTGACAGACGGGAGAAAGGCTGCGTGGCACAGCTTCCGGATGGTCCAGTTTAGGGGTCGAGGAGCATCCGTTTGATTCATGACCCCCTTCACAATTCCACCAGGAGAAACAGAAACTGCAAACCTGAGCAACGCCTAGAAAATAAACGGTCCCCCGCGACCCTGGCATCCCCTGGTCATCTCCGCATCTGCAAATTCCATTAGGGCAGAGGCTTCCTGGAACTTGGGAGACTAGTCAAGTGGCATTGCCCGAGCCACTGAACCTCCTTGAGAAAGCCACCTCCCCTCTGCCTGCAGCCGTGCTCGTGCATACCAAATGCGGCTGACTGGAGGCACACCGCCCGCTGCTCCGGGGAGGGGACGCACGGTTTGGAAGGAGAGGAGCCGCCTTGGGGAAGCAGCCTGTGGTCGGAGTCAGAGCCGCCTGCTCAGAATGCGCGCTCCCTCGCCCGCTCTCCTCCCCGTAAGCGCGGGGCAGGCATTGGGGGAGAACCCTGGCCATTTGCTCCGCTCCTTTGGTTTGTGGGTGGGGGAGCCAGGAAGAGAGGGAAAGAGAACATCAATAGGACCAGAATGGGGAACTTGCACTTTCTTGCACAAAGCATCGTGGAGGGGCTGGAAACTGGCACAGGGGGAGGGGCTAGGACGCGGAGGGAGAAGGGATGCCTCTGAATGATAAGATCAAACACTTTCCTTTTTGATTGATGTGACGGAATGAACGCAGAGTTATTGTCAAACGGATCTATACTACAATGATCTCGGTGGGGTTCTGAGGTTGTTAGTAACTGTGATTGACCGTCTGCACCCTGATATAACCATTATATAGAGGACAGCCAGGCGAATACGCCCTGGGAACCCGGAGTTCTCCCTTTCATAGAAAGCAGTGTAAACTAATGTATCTTTGGCTTATCTTTTAAAGGTGGCAGTTTCTAAATTGGGGGTTATCCCCTCCTGGAACAGCTACTTGATACTCCTTCTCTGCGACAAACGTTTAACCCTTGAGGTGCCAATCGGAATGCTTTCTATAAAAGATGGAGTTTCCCCAAAGTGTGGATACCCACCCCCATCATTCTCTAAGGATGGCTTTAAGAGAGAGCTGCTGTGTTGGCGCAGATGGTCTTGAGATCGTGTGGTGAGAGAATAAAGGGGAACTTTTCAATTTGAAGGTAGAAATTGCATAATTTCAGTTAGAGTAGTGAAGTTGAGGGGCTGGGCACTTGCATTGGGACATGCCCCCAGGCATCAGAGCTCAGTGGGCGCAGTTGAGCCTTTGCTGCCCAGGAGAATCCCCACATCCTTAGAGCATTGCCATCTTTCTTATTTTTCCTCCCTCTATATGACTATAATGATTTTCTGTTTCTATTTAACTTGAAGAGACTGGTAAGTGCCAGAGTCATGACTACTATGCATTCTGAAGCAGAATTGGGGAGAGGTAAGGGAAGCGGTGATACACAGGGACTGCGCTGTAATTCAGAATTTTGGAAAGTGTGAATCCCCACTGGGGTGTAATAAATGCCTGACATACTGCATTACCACACTATTTGCCTGACAATGGTCCTGTGTCCCGGATCCTCTGACACTACTGTAGGAAATCTAGTCCATTGGTGGAATCTAGACCTTTGACTTGCCTTGCAGAATAAAATTCATGCACCTGATTATTTTCTATTAAGCAATATTGCTTTAATATACCCCCCACACAGTAAGTTCATTTTCTGTCACCATTCTATTTCCACAAAGGATTAAAGGTAGCTTTAAAATACTAACAGCTAACATGGCAGGGATTTCTAAATGCGTTACATAAGCTCATGTTGCTAACAACCTTATGAAATAGATGCTATTGTCATAGCCCCATTTCATTGATTAAGAAACTGAGGTCGTGAGAAATTAGTAACATGCCTAAAACACATTACAATTGAAACCAGTCTACCAGTCTACAAAGATAAGCTTTCTCTTCTCTCCTATTTCTTTCATAATTTAAAGGGGCCACAGCAATAAAGCCATTGTGTTAATTTCCTGGATATTTAACCTTCTGTAAACATTGAGGTAAAATATCTTGAAGAAATGCTCAGCATTTCTTTTGGAGTGTTTCTTTGCTATGACATTGATGTAGTAATTAACACTATGAATTCTGAAACCAGGCTGCATTGTTCAAATTCTAATTCTCACCCTAGCCTTGGAAAATTTACTCACCTACTCTGTCCTCATTTGTAATATGGAGATAACCATAAAATCACACACCTAAGGTAGTTGTGAAGACTAATGAGCTAATATCAGTGAAGAACTTGAACAGCACCTGGCACATACAAAATCCCCTTAATATTATGATTTATCTTCTAGGCAGTATGTGCTGATATTGAGGACAGAACCCACTGATAATTTCCAATAAGTAAGCATAAGTGTGCATACTTATAGAAACAGGTAATGAAGTCAAACAAGACAGGTTAAGCCTGAATGCTTCTTATGAGTTACCATGAGTTTACGGTAATAAATGGGGTGAAAAAGGAAGGTGGGAGGCTCCAAGGGCAGTTTCCTTAAGCTATATTGGGTTTCTTCAAGCTATATTGCAGAATAGTAGTCATCAGATTGCAAGACATTGCCTTTAGTTAGGCTACAGGGCTCCAGCCTTACCAAGCTATTAAACGCTATTAAGTGCTTCCATTGCAGTTGTGAGACGTATGCTCCAGGAAAATGCTCAAACACTGCGGTTGCCTCTCCCCTGCTCCTCACTGTTCCAAACTGTCAAGGACCCCCACACGAATGACAGCACCATTCTGCAAACACACAGCCTCTGGTCCTCCTAGCCTCTTTAATTTTTCTGGAATAACTCTGGTCAAGGGGAATAGTTAGGAACGCTGTAGAATGGGGAAGTAGAAGGATTCACAGCCCTCTCTAACAGCAATGAGAGGAGAGGAGCACAAACCTCTGGGGAACTGATTTGGAGATTACATTGCAAAACAGGTAAAGATCAAAGAAGGATGACAGAGCCTGAGAGGAGGTTTTTCTTCTACCATTGGAGTAGTTTGTGCCAGAATTGTTTGCTATCAAAACATCAAAAGAAGCAGGGTTTTCAGGATCCCCACCCCCAACTTTCAGAAAAGGATATATTACCTGGAATGATGTCTCCCTGGGTTTTAAAGAGGAGATAATGAGGGAAGAGTAGAAAGAATCAAGCCCAGCCCCAGATGTTAGGATCTCATAAAGCTCAAATGCTTGCTTACACATTTTAGGAATGTGAATATTTATGAAATCTACACAACAAATTCTAGCAGGCCTGAGAGTCTGGCACGACCACATTAGCTTTCAGTCTCCTAAAACATAGCAAACCCAGCACATCAAATCTCTGCACTTGGAAGCCTGCCCTTGAACAAGCTAATTCTCTCCCATGCTACATGCCTAATTCCCACTGATCACCATCACTTTTTACTTCCTGTGTAAATGATGCTAAATTTAAGAACCATGATAGGACTGAGCTTCCTTAATGCTGAAAATAAGCCACCCGATAGACATGGCACAATCCCTCCTTTTGAAAACCATGTTCCCTCTTTTTAAAAACATCATGGCAGCCTCAGTGTAGCATTGCTCCACTCTGCACACTGTCTTCCTTTATACCCATTAGATATAAAAGGGGCATCCCATGGAAACTGAAGAAAACAGAAAGTAAATGACACAGTGACCAGGTAGTTCAGAGTGTTCCAAAGCCTCTTACTAAAGTGTGTTCTCTGTTCACAACACTCAAAAAATAAGTCCCAATGTAATTTTTCAGTTTATTATTATAACATTGGAATTCATAGGTATCTAGACATTAATTGAACAGGTATTTTGAGGCTCTCATAGATGAATGTAGTATGCATAGAGCAAAAGAATAGTATTCAAGCATCCCAGGGGAATACCAGGACCAGCCTAATGATGAGCCTTTGTACATAACTTCCCTTGCCTCTATATTTTATAATCTCAGCATTAACATCCTGCTTGCTTTATGGCTGGCTTCAGTTATTAGCTTGTTTGTGTTGGATAATTCACCAGTTTTTTTTATCAGAAAGTAATTTGTTTTTTGAATTCTATGACAATTTATCTCTCTTTTTTTTGGTATAAAGAGCACACTTGCCCTGTTTCTTCCCTTTAACTACATTCAAATACAGCTATAAAAATTTGATGCTTCGACAATATTTTCAAAAATGTTAAATCTCTTTATAGATTCCATTGACCTAAAGAACAGTTCTTAATTATTTCCAAATCTTGAAATGGATAAAATATCTTCTTTTCTTTACTTATTTCTCCCCTCTTGGCATTTTTTATAGGTTATAGATTCTAAGACACATTAAAATTATCCAGATAAATGACTCAGGATGTTAAGTAGCTCAAACAGCACTTGTTCTGTCAAATGAAAAGCCCTCAGAAGTAGAATAGTCTGCTCTGCTTTCTCCCTAGTAATCTCACCACCTGCTGACCCCGCACCCCGCACCGAGCACCTGCAGTGACTGAGAGCAGGTGAGTTTTGGAGGCAGCCCATTCTGTGATCGGACAGCTCAGCTGACAGAAAGTTCTTTCCTTAAACTGATATAAAACGTGCCTCCCTGTAAACTCCAAGTCAAGTTTCTCTTCTAGAGAATGCTTCTCCAAATGTCTAATGGCAGGCAGCAAGCACCACTCAAACCTCCTCTTCTCTGCACTGGACACCTTGGACCTTAAATCCTTCTGCACATGTTGGAGTGTAGCTATTTAAAACCCTTTGCAAGGCTAGAGTCAATAATATGTTATAGGGGCACTTTAAATATAATAGTGTCTAATCCTCTTAAATCCTTTGACTTACTTCTCATAAATCCCTTTAGGGATCTTCAAGAGAAAACTCGCTAGTAATTTAGCTTCTTTTAACATTTTTCTTCATGAAGTTTACTCAACTTCCGTTTAAGTAACAGAGGATTCCTCCCCACCCCGCCCCCACGCACACACACTCAAACAGGTTGTGGTGAACAGAACCTCTGCTGCAAAGTGACCTTCATTGTATCTGCAGTCTGAACTTAAATGCTTGTAATTTCTTTTACTTTTTTTTTGTTGTTGACCCTGGCTCATAAAGGAGGTAGTGGTAAGCCCTGGCTAATGGGAAGCCCATGCTTATATCAATAAATGGGCAGGGATTGGACCTTCTGTGCTTCATTCTCCCTATCTTTTTAAAATACTATATTTTATTGATTTCAGAAAGGAAGGGAGAGGGAAAGAGAGACAGAAACACCAATGATGAGAGAGAATCATCTATTGGCTGCCTCCTGCAACCACCCCCATACACACACTGAGGATTAAGCCAGCAACCTGGGCATGTGCCCTGACCTGGAATGGAACCATAATCTCCTAGTTCACAGGTTGACACTCAACCATTGAGTCACACCAGCCGGGCATTCGCCATTATCTCTATCCCGTAGTTTTATTAGCCAAATGCAATTCAAACTCAAGTCCCACCTCCTAATAGCTGTGTAGCCCTGGACCAGTTATTCAATCTCTCAGAGCCTCAGTTTCCATGTTGTAAAACAAGATCTATAACAGTGTCCACCTCAAGGTTTCTGTGAGGATTGAAGCAATTAGCACCACTGGCATAGACCCAATGGCCTGCATTTAGATCCCAGCTTTACCACTGGATATAGTATTGGGAAGTTTTTTAACCTCATTAAGCTTTGGTTTCTCATCTGCAAATTGGGGATAGTAATACTACCTATGTCAAAGGAATATTGTGAAATTAATTAGCTAATATGTGCAGAGCCCTTAGAAGAGGAACCAGTATATGATAAGAGCTCAAAAACATTTAGTAATTTATTATTTCAAATATGAAGTCATATGTGCTGTCCTTCCAAAAGCTGCTGCTCTAGGAAAAACAAAGCAAAACAAAACACCTTCATTTCCTTCTTGGCTCCTTCCAGGAAGAGGATAAGCCACAGCGGGAAGAGAACCGCACCTGGCTCTACTTAACTGCTTTATTCTCTGCAGTGGAAAGGGGATGATATATTTTACTAATAAGAGTCTAAAACGTTAATACCTAAAATGTTTCCCTTTTCAAAATGCTTGGTGTATAAGCAGCTTTTTTCACCAAAAATAGAAGTCCTATATATATATCCACAGTAAAAATGTATAAAAAATTTTCACAAGCCAAAAGCTAAAATACATCCTCATTCAAGCTTTGAAACTCTAAAAATCTCTATCCACAAAGGGGATGATTTTTTTGTATGATTCTGAAATTTTAATGAGTCCATAGAGGCTTGTTAAAAATATAAGAATTTGAGATGTGCCTTTCTAAGCCAATTAATATTTGCATTTTTCTAAGATGGTAGAAGTTCTTTGTTCTAAGCCTAGACAACACACACACACACACCACATGCACACAAACACACATGTGCACACAAAATATTCTTTGTTCTAAGCCTAGACAACACACACACACACACACATCACATGCACACAAACACACACGTGCACACAAAATGTAGGCATTTAAGATAATTTTACATTATGAAAACCATAAATCTGACCAACACATTAAAGAAATCATGAATGAACACCTTTTGGGAGGGAGATTTCAGTAGTGAATCTCCAATTACTGCTTGAATAAATTGTATGAATTGGAAGGAAGCTCAGCATTTCAGTGCAGCATTAGTCAGATCTTTGGGCCAATGGATGCTCAAATTAGACACAAGTCCAAGCTCAAGCCCCACATTTACCTTTCCAAACACCATCTGACTCCCACCCAGGAGAGCAGAGATCTGCCCCAGCCACACAGCCCACTTTGTGCATCTGGGCTTCTGACACTAATGGCGAGCCCGGGGTTGAACCATAAGGTCTGCTCACCTGGGAAACAGGGACATGCTGTGATCTGGAAAATTCTCAAAGCGGAAGCTCTGTGCGGTAGAGGATTTTAATGAAGAAAGCTAATGAAACCCATTCTTGCTATTTTTGTCAACCTGTTAATGCTTATTCTGGTATCATACTTTAATAACCATGAACCTTTTTATTATTATTATTATTATTATTATTATTATTATTGGCATGGATAGCATGATTTTAGTTTTTGAGAGGCATTGGTCTTTTTTTTTCCTCATTAGGAGGCATAAAATCCATACAGACAACATGGATTTTGAAATCAGAGAGAACTAGGTTTTAATTCACCTTAAGTCATTTGGCAATTCATATATCTTTTATAAATTTTCATCATTAAAATAAATACAGTGGCTAATTACAATAATGTTAACAGAATGATTGATACATTTTTGAGCACTTACCATGTGCTAAAGTCTTTTAAGTGTATAGTTCATTTATTTATTTTTTATTATTTATTTTTTAAATATGTTTTTAATGGTTTCAGAGAGAGGAATGGAGAGCGAGAGAGGGATAGAAACATCAATGATGAGAGAGAATCATTGATTGCCTGCCTCCTGAACACCCCCTACCAGGGGTCAAGCCCACAACCCTGGCTGGGAATCAAATGGTGACCTCCTGGTTGATAGGCTGACACTCAACCACTGAGCCATGCCAGCCAGGCTGTATAGCTCATTTAGTTCTCACGATGAAGCTATGAAAGTGTCAGCATTATTATCCTCCTATTACAGATGAGGAAATAGTTTCAGGGAATCATAGATTCAGAGAGGTTAAGAAACCTGCAGGTCCCATGGCTGGTAAATGGGCTTGAATCTAGGTCAATCTGATTCTATAATCTGTGTTTACCCACTATAATATATTGCTGCTAATTTTTTTAAAAATACAAGCTTCCTGTGGCTTTCCAAAAGGAATATAGTATCTGATCACTAACACAATCTGAAAAGAGGAAAAGTAACTTAGTGGATCTAACCTTAACATCAGAAGGACAGAGCAGAGGAAGGACCAGTGGTTCCCCCAGTGGTTCTGGGTTTCTTATGGTTTTACTGCTGACTCCACACTCCATCTCTACTCAGTTCCATCTGGCTGGGCAGTCTGACCTGGGCAGGAAGCTCAGGCCTCTCTGGAGAGACAGCATTTTCCTTACTCATTTGGTATACCCAATACATAGCACAATGCCTGGGACACTGTATTTATTAAGTAGAAAAGTAAATGTTTCTGAAGAACTCAAATAATTCTTGCAAATGTATATATATAACTTAGTGATAATATATAAAGATATATATATATGCATACATACATATATATGGTAAGTTATATATACTCATTTAATTCTTACTACTATGCTAATTTTAACCCCATTGCATTTTTTAGATGAGGAAACTGAGTCACAGAAATATTAAATACTTGCCCAAGTTTGCACAGTAAGTTTCAGAGTCCTGGTTTTAATTAAAGTCCTGGTTGTAATTTTATATATTACATAATTTTGTATAATATATAAATGAAAAATAAAATCTATTTTAATGCAATTAAATTAGTTTCAGACACTCTAGTTAGATATTTTATAAAACTATGATGTAGCATTCTTCATGACCGAAAGCATATTCTATATGTTAATCAGGGCAACAGGAGGCTTCACTCACAAAAAGATACACTTGGCCAGAAAACCTGATAACTATCACAGTAAGTAAGTACCAAAGATAGCTGTGCAATCTGTAATAATAAAAGCATAATATGCTAGTTAGACTGGACGTCCTTCCGGACGACCTGGACAAAGCCGAGGCTGCGAGGGAAGCTGGTGCCGGCAGCCAGAGGAGGAAAGGCCTATTCTTGCGTGAATTTTGTGCACTAATGCCCCTTCAACCAGCTCTTCACAAGATTAGCTCCTTCTCAGGCTTCAGGTCTCACCCAGCTAAAGTGTAATCTCTCTAGAGAATCCTTCCTTAATCTTTCTACCTCTGTTTCATCACCCACTGCTCTTTGTTGAATTCTTTTTACACTTATCAGAACCTGTAACTATTAAATTGTTGAGCTTTTTATTGTAGCTCTTCATCTCCTAGTTGAATACAATTTCTAGTCTATAATAATACGAGCATTATATGCTAATTAGACCACACGTCCTTCCAGATGTCCTTCCGGATGAAGCCGGGGCTGCAAGGGAAGCCCGGGTCCCGGGTGCCAGAGGGAAGCAGGTGCTGGCAGCTGGGGGAAGGAAGGCCTACTCTTCCACAAATTTCATGCATCGGGCCTCTAGTTTGATTTATAATAGCTTTGAAATTAGCTAACAAATTAGATTCTGATGGCTGTTTTTCTACCTCTAGCCAAAGCCATCCATAGGAGCCTAAATGATACATGTTCTGGTGTGTGGTAATTGGTTGACTGCATGGAACCCCCAGCTGTCCCTGGGAAGCCTTCCTCAATAAGAAGTAGAGAGATGAAAGAACAAAAATGTTTTGTGGTACCTGAAATGATTCCCAAAAGAAAATATTGAGTAAATTATTGTTTTAGAAAATAAGTAGATAAAGCTTTAATGTGTGTATTTTTCCTTACGTCTTAAATTCTTTTCAAGTGAAATACTGGCTACAGATCAGATGAAAGAAGAATCGGCTAAATTTCATGAGAACATCCAGGATTAAAACAGATCAAGGCACCCCCATGAGTAAAACAATTCAATTCTCCCCATGGAGTTAGGACAAAACCCAAATGCCTTATCTTGGTCTATAATACTGTGACGGATTTGATCCTAACTCTCCAGCTTTACCTCTGGACTTTCCCCCAGTCATCATGCTTTAGACACATTGACTTCTTTTAATTTCTGTATTTCCTGTGACATTTACCTGTGGTGTTCCCTCTTCTAATGCCCCTTCAACCAGCTCTTCACAAGATTAGCTCCTTCTCAGGCTTCAGGTCTCACCCAGCTAAAGTGTAATCTCTCTAGAGAATCCTTCCTTAATCTTTCTACCTCTGTTTCATCACCCACTGCTCTTTGTTGAATTCTTTTTACACTTATCAGAACCTGTAACTATTAAATTGTTGAGCTTTTTTATTTTAGCTCTTCATCTCCTAGTTGAATGTAATTTCTAGTAGGGCAATTATCAACTGTATCCCAGGTCCTCCAGAATATCTAGAACACGATGAAAATTCAACCAAAATTTGGTGACTGTAGAATAAATGAATGATAAATGTTAATGACCTAGACATTCTTTCTTTCAAGTCATTTAAAGTTATCTTATGGTGCCTATTTGCAAACTGGTAAGAGCACATTAATTTTCAGTGCCTTCTTGTTTCCCCAAACCTCTACTCCATTGCCTTGAAAATTCTAATTACTTATTTAGATATCAAAAATTTAATAAAAGGAGGACATTCTCAGACTCTAACCTTCTGATAGAGACTAAACTCTGAATACAGACGGACTTGGAACAGAAAAGCAAAAGGAGAAAAGGGGAAAGTATGGATATCAGAACTTCCATCTGAGAATAACTCATGCCAGAGAATTCAATCATTTACCAATCATGACGGTCTGGCCCGGTCTCAAACATCTGCCATAATGGCAATTTATTAAGGTATTAACTTAATATCAGAATATGCCTTTAGGAATATCAGAATATTCTCTATTTTACACACTCAAATTTAGTTAACGTTTTATGTAATAAAGCTGGAAAAATATTTTTTTCCTTGATTATAAAAGAACTTTTCAATACACAAAATTTTCAATATAAAAATTTTTGAATATTCATAAAAGATTTATACTTTTATTGCCTATAATTCCATTACCCATAAATAACTATTGATGTGATAGTTAGAAATTTCATCAACATTTTAGGAATCATGCTTTACACATAGTTTAAAATGGTTATAATATCATGAATTGATCTCCATGTCATTGAATAATCGTAGAAAATACAATATTAAATGGTTTTATAGAATTCTGTTACTTTTTTCACTTCAAGATAATCAGCCTGCTTTCATTTCTATTATAAAT
Organism: Myotis brandtii; assembly: GCF_000412655.1. NCBI lineage: Eukaryota > Metazoa > Chordata > Mammalia > Chiroptera > Vespertilionidae > Myotis > Myotis brandtii. The sequence goes on along the minus strand of NW_005360124.1, from coordinate 11,361,018 downwards.
ATTGCTTTATGGATATACTTGATTATACATGTTTATGCACATTTCTGATTATTTCCTTAGATACAATTTAGGGTGAAGGATCATTGGTTCATGAGTCATGAATGTTTTTTCAGGCTCTTGATAGTTATTTCCAAATTGCTATCCAGCATTGCTGTACCATTTTACATGCCCCTCAGCAATATATGAAAATGTCCCTATTACTGAATCATTGACAAAACCTGGCATATCATCAATTTAAATTAATTTTTTGCCAAATTGATCACAGAAAAATAAACATATTTATTTGGCAACTTATAAAGTTCTATTTTTCTGTAGCCATTTGTAATTGTTCTAGTAAATTGCTTCTTCTTCCCATTCAAATTTTATTTTCTTATTATTTCATAATAGCTCTTTTATACTTAGGACATTAGTCAATTGTCATGAGTTGCTAGTATTTTTAGTTTTCCACTTGTCTTTTAATTTTGTTTATGTTCTTATAAGAAACTTTTTACTTGTAAGAAACTTATGTTACTTATAAAAATTTAAAAATATTTATACATTCACATCTAGCAGCCATTTCCTTTGTAGCTCTCAATGTAGATGTTATGCTAAGAAAGGCCATCCTCAATCCAAGCTCAGATAAATATTCTTAGAGCTGTTCTATGGGCAGATAGCAGGTCTTAACATCATCTCTGATCCATTCTCCTTCCTCAGGACCTCGTTATTTTGTCTATTATCTATGAAAGTCTCTGTGTATGTCTGCCTCTCTCAATTTCTGTCATTATAATTTAAATGTTTTGCCTAAAATTTTCTTACTGATACTTAACCAAATAGCAATGCGTTATTTCTTTTTTCTTATAGGCCTATCCAAATGGTGTGATAAAATTCCTGAAACTGCAACTGTGACTACGGGAATAGTCTGTTCTGTGATATAATCCACAATCTGTTCTAAATGAGGCCTGTTGCTTCATTTTGTTAAATATTATTGAGGGTTTTCCTTCTTCACAAATACCATCTCCATAGACTAAAGAATTGTAATGCCTTGACATCTCTGTCTGCTCCCTCTCTGATAGATGCAGCCCTGCAGCATTCAATGTGGCCGTAATCTCTGCCTCAGAATGGACTGGCAGAAGCAATGAGTGGATTGAATGCTATCTCACTGTCAGGATCCTAAATAAATGTAACATAGATTTCTGGGTTTGCCAGGATCTAGGCTACCAAAGACTTTGAAGATCAGAGCCAATACCTTGAACTAAGCACTCTGGACTGGTGGCCAAAAACCAGAGAATTTCTGTTTTTAGAGCTGACAACCTGGTACCAAATGAATAAGGGAAAAATCCAATTTGAAAACTAAACCCTCACAACAGGAGAGAATTTCTGTTTTTAGAGCTGACAACCTGGTACCAAACGAATAAGGGGAAAATCCAATTTGAAAACTCACTAAACCCTCACAACAGGAAAAATGGGCAACAGGCAAACATACAAAGAAGTCAACAAAAGGCACTTTTACCATAAATACAGCCTTATAGAACATACCTAAATCCAAAAATTCTGGAATTTTCAATTATGATCACTTTCAGCGCCCTTGAGTTATGTTAGTGATTCCTCAAGCATCCACCTAGAGCCAAAAACTACTTTTGGACTCCTAAACGCATCTTTTGTTGTCATCTTGCCCATACACGGGACAGCAAATGCTCAGTCACTCTTCAGTTTCCTAGTCCCCTCATTACACAAGTCCTGCCATCTGTTACCTTCAGTTCTGATGAAAGGACAGAGAGAAGAGTGGTAAGAAGCCATTGAGACATGTTTATGTAGAATGCGAGCAGTATAGAAGCCCAGGCGTCTGGATTCTTCTCTATATCAGGGTCCCTCACCCCTCTGGGCCTCCGGGTAATGATGTAATGAGAGTAATGTTGATGCTCTGTTGAGTTCTTTACAAAACTAACACTTTAGATTTTAAGACCAATTCCTCCCTAGATTGCTGTCATCTGTTTCCAGTGTGCCACAAATAAAGCATCTGTAGCATTACCTATTTTGAATAGAAAGTGAATAGTGAATATTGCCTCATATTTACTAAAGGTTTCTAGGTAACAGGACAGTCTACTAGGGTAACTCACCTAGAGCCATGTGGGATCACATCTATGGAGAATTTGTGCACGCCACAGGAGTTTATGCTGTGAAACACTGGGGCCAGATATACCCGAGCATTTGCTTATCTTCTAGCAAAAGAAAAAACAGCTGTAACCGGTTTGGCTCAGTGGATGGAGCATCGGCCTGCGGACTCAAGGGTCCCAGGTTCTATTCCGGTCAAGGGCATGTATCTTGGTTGTGGGCACATACCCAGTAGGGAGTGTGCAGGAGGCGGCTGATCGATGTTTCTCTCTCATTGATGTTTCTAACTCTCTATCCCTCTCCCTTCCTCTCTGTAAAAAAATCAATAAAATATATTTTTAAAAAAAGAAAAAAAGAAAAAACATCAGCAAATTTTAGAGATGTTTTCTTTTCTCAGTAGAGTCAAATATTTCTAGGGCTATTCACATATAATACAAATATTCATTATTTGCTGAGGAATTACATAAATATCTTAATCTAGGCCTAGAATGTATGTGATGCCACACTTGCAGCCTGATTATGAAATTAAGATTTTAGCAAATTTAAAAAGACACTATTTAAACGTGATTTAATTAACATTGGCTGGACTAACTGCACAGATTTGTTGATCTAATCAACACCTTCTGAATGTCTGCTAGGTGTCCAGCACTATGCCAGGTGCTGAGGGTACACAGAGAATAAAATCTAGTTCACAGGATGATGGAACACACAAGCAGATTACTTGAGAAAACAAGATGTTCACATAGTCTGTAAGTGCCAGACTGAAGACAAGATTGGACAGGAAAGCCTTCTAGACAAGCTAAAAACACAAACTCTTCGGTTAATGGCTCAAGAAAGTTTAATCCTTTAAGTCTTCCTTTGGAGGAGTGGCTGAGTGTCATGTGGCAAGTGTTTTGAGATTGTTAGGCTTAGCCTCTCCTCTGGCCCAGTCATTCAGCACTGACATAAAACATGTCAACTCCCTCTAGGAGTGCAAAAGTGCCACAAGTATCCAGACTTATTCACCAGAAAAGGTAGGCTGGGGCCAAGGCCATCTAGTGATTGGAACCCATTTCCTGGGGATTTTCACTGTTCGACTCGACTTGTTTTTCAATCAATTCTTCCCAATCAAACACTTTAGTCTTGTTGAGAAGAGTGCTAATAAATTTAATATCCTCCTCTTTAGAACATTTCCAGTGGTATTATGTATGGTATGTCTAAGGGAATTCAAATGCCCATTATGAAATGGGGACCAGGTAGATACTTCCAGGTTTGCTCCTAAATCTAGGTCTGGAAGGAGATGGAAGTCGTTTTTAGGGGTAAAATAGTCAGTTTTAAGAATTACGGGTCCATGGGGGTTGGGTGGGGGGGAGGGAACTGCAGGGCTGTAAAGCTGGGAGCTGCCAGAAGGCATACATTCACAGAATAAGGGAGCTGGGAGTTGCCACCCATTCACAGAATAGAGGCGAAAGCCACAGGGAGTAGAAAAAAAACAAAAGGGAGAAGAGGAGGGGGACTCCACATGGGGTTTGAGCTCTGAAGCTGCTATAGTGACCACTCAGAGGGGATATCAGGACACAAAGAAATGCAGCCTTGATAACCCTTAGAAAAGAGGGACTTAGTGGGACTCTCTCCCCCTCCCCACATGGGAGTCTGTGCTTGTTTCCCAATAAATTTCCACCCTTTCCTGTACTACCTTTTGCCCATGGCCTCATACTTCAAATACACCTGGACAAGAACCCGGGAAATCACCTTTGCATCCTGCCCAGAGGAAAGCAATGCATTTCAGTTTAATTTTCAAGTTTCAGAGCTACGCACAGAATGCTAATGGAAGCACAGTTAAGGAAGCATCAGGGAGTGGCCTTCCCATCTGGGGCATAGGGAGACATGCAATTTCTGAGCTACTTCTGGAAGCACAAAAATTTAGTCAATTTCACCATGGAAATGAGAGAAGAGCATTCTAAACAGTAAGAACAGGCCTGGTAAAGGCAAAGAACTGTGAGGCCCATGATATCTTTTACAGACAAGAAGTAGTTTTGCTTGAGGGTGGGTGGTGAGTTTGAACTCTGATGCTTGAAATGTATCATTAAATTGGATGGGGTGGGAGAGGTCACTGAGGTTTTTAAATGTGGGAGTAAATGTGATCAGGACTGTGTTTTAGAAAATGACTCTCATATCTGTGCAGAGGTGGGGCAAGACTAGAGGAAGAAAGCAAACCTTGTCAATTATAGAAAATAAATACTAATTATATTTTTAGTGGTTGATATGAAATATTTCGTCAACCTCTAGATCCAAAGGTAAAATTACCTTGTAGAGTTGAAGGTAATATAATGCTCCAAGCATGTGCTTAATAATGCAAAAGTTATTTTTTAAGTTATGGCTTTTTCTTAAAACTAAAAAAATATATTGAAATGTACACAAAAGAGATGAAGAAGAAAAAGATATTACTTCAGTGGTTCTCAACCTTCCTAATGCCGAGACCCTTTAATACAGTTTTTCATGTTTTGGTGACCCCCAATTTCATTGTTACAAATTAAACATAATTAAAGCATAGTGATTAATCACAAAAACAATATGTAATTATATATGTGTTTTCCGATGGTCTTAGGTGACCCCTGTGAAAGGGTTGTTCCACCCCCAAAGGGGTCACGACTCAGAGGTTGAGAACCGCTGTATTACTTCAAAGAAATAAAGATTAAGTGCCATCATTTTATGCTCCACACTAACTCAAAAATTTATTATGCTTGATATAGCTTCTCCCCTGTAGAAAGAACCAATATCCAAAAATGATCTAATAATCTAATACCAAGTGAACAGATTACCTTAAATGCTTAAGTACTTAAGACAAGTTTGTCAAAGCATAACATAGTTAACATGAAGAAATGATAACTGCTTTCTGAAGATTTGTTAGTGAGATTATAGACAATACTAGGGGCCCAGTGCATAAATTCATGCACCTTGAAAGGAACTGTGGGCTGCAAGGCTGTGGTAGGCACAGGGGAGGGTCTCGGCCCATCCTCCATGCCCTCGCCCAGCCCCGCCTGCTGCAGCCCCTGGTCTCCTCTGCCAGCAGCCCTGCTCCTGCCACCACCGCTCCCATGCACTGTGGTGCTGGCGCTGCTCACACCTGCTGATGGCATGGAGTGATTGGGGCCGGTGCCAGCAGCAGGTGAGAGTGGCATTTGCTGCCCCAATCACCCCTCAGGAGTACGGGGAGGTGGAGAAGCCCTCAGGGGCGATCAGGGCCGGCAGCCACCACTCGCATCCGCTGATGGTGCCAAGCTATCAGGCCCAGTGCCGGGAGCTGGCAGAGGGTGCGAGCGCCCAGTGGGACCACGGCACATGGGAGCAAAGAATTTTCAGTAACACCAGAGGCTTGCCCTGATGACAGCGACTGTCGCCCCTCCTTGGTCTGGCGCCCCCACTCAGCTGCTCTACCATCCCGCCACAGCCGATGCCCACCATGGTCCACGCTCTGCCTCCTGCTGCCAATGCCCACCATGTTCCGCACGCACCCTCTGGGTCAGCACACGTCATAGCAACCGGTCGTTCAGTTGTTCTGCTGTTCAGTGTATTTGCATATTAGGATTCTATATATATAGGTATTTGGTAATTGTCTATTTGGTAAATTGGCTTAGTGATTCTAATTATTTTCATCTTATTTTTCTTGAAAAAATATGGTTCTTATCTTCTTTTCCTTTAATTTTCTGAATGGAAGAGCATATGACTTTAAGCTTTAATCCTCAACAGTTCTTTATTTTGATCTGTCACTGAAGTACTCATATGCAAAAGATTCAAGGGTTCTGCAAAATCCTAAAAGGAACGTTCAGGGTTGGATGATAAATTTCAAGTATGTTTGTTTGTCTGTTTGTTTAGGAAAGTAACATTTTTACAATTAAACCATTTAAAATATGTGTTTACAAAATTTTGCAACTTGAAATAGACAATGGCACTTTAGAAAGAGGAAGTAGTAGAAATCTAGAAAAAATAAAAATGACCCACACCAACAAAACTACCTTTCTTAAACTCACACACCTAGTTTCAAACAAAGGTCTCCATGCTGTCTCTATCCACCCAGCTTTTCCTCTGTGTTTGTTTACACTTGCCTCCAGTCATCTGAGAAGAAAAGCTATTGGTAATGTGCCCACAACCAAGGTACATGCCCTTGACCAGAATCGAACCTGGGACCCTTCAGTCTGCAGGCCAACACTCTATCCACTGAGCCAAACCGGTTGGGGCTCTCCAGTGTCTTAATCCCTATTCTACATAGTCTTTTATTGTCAAAAGAAATGTTATGGGTTTTAAAAGTAAAGTTACTTCCCTTTCCTTCTTTATTCTCTTAATTTGTCACAAGTCAACCCCTTCTATTCTCCTGCCCTTCCTCATATAGCATCCTGACATCTCCCTAAGTTTGGGGAGGTGTATAATAATGTTTGAAAATATTTAAATGTCACAGAACCTCTCAAGCCAAGAGACATATAACTTTCCTCAATGACTGCTCTAAACATATTTCTTCATTCATTTATCCATTCATCCTATCCACTCACTTACTTAGCTTCTACTATGTGCCACACCCTGAGATAAGTAGCAAGGGTAAAACTTGCTACTTAGCAGTTGAGTCATACATGTACCAATACAGGAAAATATTATATATTAATATATTGTATAACTACATTATAGTGAGGAGCAAATAATATGAATATAAACCAACTACGATTTTACAGAGAAATAAAGCAACTGGCTCTGTCTTTTCAGGGGGCATCTTGGGGGTTCAGAGAGGGTGCACCTGAGCTAGACTATATCACATTCAAATTTAATTAGTTTCTATACTCAAAAGTAGGCAGATAAGACCCTTGATGGCCAGCTCACTTGTCATGTGTTCATTCATGTTGAAGTATAAATATAATACATATTCCATCTTTACCTTTTTATATTTACAAAAACCCAAATCAAGTACATTAAACATGATACAAAAAAATTAAAAATGGTAGACTGTTAGCATGTCCTTAAGTTTCTGATTCTTACTCTTTTACTTTCAATAATTTAGTTATATTAAAGTATTACAACTTATTAATGCTCTTAGCTTCAGAGGTCTTTAAAAATAGCATCTAGTTGAGTTCTGATAACCTTGCACAATTTTACAAATATTCTGAGTATTTAAACACAAAAATACTGAAATTCTTATGATGAATTTTAATGTTCATGTCATCCCAGTGACATCAATAAAAAATAAATTAAAAATTTATTGTAACAAGCTGTGAATATTTAGTTTTAAATTAGGGGGTGGATGTAAACTCAGTCCTTTGGCCTCTGATTCCGATTCTATTCTTTTCCTAATGATTTCAAAGTAGATATTTCTAAAACTCAACTTTTAGCACCCAGAGACAAGGAGCTTGGCTATGCATTATTTATTAGGTTAAAGGGGATTTTTCAACAAAACCCTGGAATAATCTGAATTAATGGGATTACACGTATAACATGTGACTGTTTGAATCTGCAGCACAATATGACAATTTGAAGCATATCACTGAGGTCTTGAACAATGGAATTAATAATACTACATAAAATAAATTCTTATTACATTTCATAGGTTGACTATATTTTTCACATATCACTTTGCTAGTGTTTGTAATTATGTTAGATTTTGCCATCTTGCAAAAATCTCAATTACTTTGGCATGGCCTTTTGATTTCCCGTGAAATGAAGCTTCTTCCTCCATAAGTAGATCTTTAACACTTCGTTACTCTATAGGTTATGTTTTGATTGTTTCTGAAATTCCATTCACTGGGCCTATAACATAGCCAAGCTCCTTGTCTCTGAAGAATATAATAAAAAACACTAGTATATAATATCTAAATGTCTTCAAAACTACGGTAAGCAGAAAGGGTTTTGTCAAAACTGCAGTGTTTCTATCATAATCTTTATCTCTGTTGCATAAAGAATTTTAAAATGCCAAGTAATATGAAGAACACTAAATTTAAAGTCCAGCGGGCAGAATTCTATCTCCTATTTCCTAGGTATCAATCTCTCTGGAGCTCTGTGTTCCTATTTCTCAAGAGAGGGGCTTGAGCTGGGTAATTTCTTCACAGGGCATCTTCAAAATGCCTTTGCACATGGTAGCCACTCATCTGAAATAGCTTAAATGTCTTAAATTTCTGAGGCTGGGTTCCCCCTAAACAAGAATTTGAGTGCAGTCTGTCTGGTAACTCTCCCAGGAAACACAGAAGGAAAGCAGAAATGAGACTGGAAGGGGAAAGACAATGCGGAAGACGTTATTAAGCTACTACAGTGAACGCCTGGAGCTTCACAGTGCCTGGTTTCCCAGAGTTATCCTATCTGAAGGCAGACAGAGCCAGGGAATTTGTACACCAACTCCTGCCAGTCACTGGTTGAGGGCTACTGAGAGGAGAGGTGCTATCGCCAGCACTTCAGCCTGCACCATAGGAAGTTCTCAAGCAAAGAGATGCCCATGTGAGAAGTTGTAAGTTGGGCCAATGTGCATTGAAATAGGCTGGAGAGATATAAGTGGGTCTGCTACACCCCCGATGTGCCCTTCTCCCAGTCTACTTAGACTAAGGATCATCCTCTGGACTAGCTCAACTCTTACATCATCCTTGTGCAGCTTCCCTTGACTCTCCAGCTCTGTCATACCGCATCCTTCCATTACAGAAATGATCACATTGCATGCCTACCTCCCCACTGCACTCTTAAGTCCTTTCTTCTCTAGCCTAGCAGTCCATCTGCATCTATTTAGTCAATGCCGTTGGGTCAGCTTGTGGTTCTTTTGTAAAAATTTAGCATTCACTAAGCTGCCTCTTATCTCATTTCCCTAAAGAAACACAGTGTGCAAAAATTACTATAGTTGCTTATGCCAAGTAACCATCCCTGTCTGAGACTCTTAAACTATTTAGACATCTAAATAGTGGAGTGGTTTGTGCTGACATTTTAATGTTGCTGTCAAATTCATAAAACCAAAAACCCAGGGAGCCCTGATGTTTGAAAATTCATTCAGCAGTAGCAGCTCCAACAAACATATATTGGATTTCTAATATGTTTAAGTTGCTGTGCTACTTAGGACTTTTCCATTATTCTGCTCACTGTGTCTATGTAATTTAGCCTGAGATCAAATCTTACATTTGAATTTTAATATTGAAATCAGATTATCAAAAAACATCAACCAAACTAATTTGAGCATGTTAACTGTAACACAGAAAACATCCTCAGATTTAGTTTTCACTGATAATTTATAAAACAAGAAGCTTGTCTGGCAATTTATATTAAAGTTGTTTCTTCTACCTATGTGAAGATGCATTTTTCATGCACTGTCAGATTCTGTTACTTTATATAAATAGTATAGTCTTCAAAGCAGTTTTATATTTTTCTACCAGAACTTTGTCCCATTAGCTATTACAGTAGTTAATAGAGCTGCCTTTAAATATGTATATTCTAAACAACTTTTTTTTTCACAATGGTCAGTTCTCTAGTGCATGTTTTCTCTGTTTAGTTTCAAAAAATATCCTTTATTTTATGGCCACTCTATAAGAAAGAAAAAGTACAAAAAATGAATAGGAAAAGTTCTAAATTTCATAAAGTTCATGATTTTTAAACTTCTTATTATTCAGGTTTGATCCTGTGTGCCCAGAAGAAGAAGTACTTTTTGTTAATTTCAGTCTTACCCAACATTGGCCTATTCAAAGAAAAAACCAAATCTTTTTCTAATCCTTTCATCCAACCCTCTGCTCATGGACAACTTGACCTGCGTCTGGTTCCACCCACCCCTCCATCCATTCTCATTCACCTTCTTTCTTGGATATCACTCAGTTTCATTTTGCCACTAGTCTGTACTTAATAATTGTTATGGTATCTTTAAAATAGGCAGAGCACAGTGATATTTTAGGACCTTTTCCTTTCTCCCCTCTGGGTCAATCAGAATTCTATGAGCTCCCTAGTGAGATGGTCTAACGGATTATAATAAGCATTATTCTCAGGGTTATATATAAACCTTACTTGACATATCAGCAAGAGAAAGGAAGAATAGCAAAAGTCAACCTAGAGTGCTGATCAGTCATTTTGACACTGTTAAAAATTGTGCCTTTTGGCAATAAAATGTCTTTAGAGGGGAAAAATTATAAAAACACACACAACACAATTAAAGAGCAATATGCTTAATAAAATAACCTTAATGAAAAAGAAAATGAACCTCAATTACAACATCAGTGTTTTTGGTTAAACTACATTATACACTAAAAATAATTTTGTAATAAATTGATAAAATAAGTAAGCTTCTGCATGTACATATCCATGGCAACCCAGGTTTATATTTTTGAGTTTCAAATAGCTATGTCACCAAAAATATGTAAATTATTTTTAAAGTTATAACAAGATAAAACTGCTTCCATAAATAGCCATTAGTTAATAGTCCAACAAAAAAAACTTCACAACAAATCACAAATTATAAAATGATTTTAATATTATTCTTAGAGGAACTAGAAAAAGTATTTTTTAAATATATTTTATTGATTTTTTACAGAGAGGAAGGGAGGATAGAGAG